>NC_138862.1:118936447-119536447 GCF_965194805.1 Balaenoptera borealis
TGAGCTTTCCATGTTCATGGATTTCCAAAAGTCCTTTTTAAAAATCAAATAAGAGATTAAAACCAAAAGGAAGTTAATATTAGCAAATTATTTTGATGAGTTTTCTTTGTACTTATACTGTAAGTAATTAACATTTGGGGAAGTGGCCTATCAATTTCTGGAACTAAGAAAACACTCCTGCCTTCTAAATATATATAATTTAAAGCTCCAGATAATATTCTACTTACAAAAGTTTAACCACACTTCTTCTTATGTGTGCTTAATTGTGTATTAAAGAATTTGTAGCTAAATAAATATAGGGAGCATTATTTTTATTATATTAAAAATTTAATGATGGGAAGTGTGTTAATATTATGACCAGGACCAGAAGTGGAAAACCCAGGACTTTTCATTTTAAGCATGATTCTTTAACTTTTATTACATTCAGAAAAAGGATTTCATGTGATTTTTCCTTTGGTTATTTAATTGCAAAACTTAAATTGTCTCTAGTGTCACAAATGAATTGTGTTTATTAATTTCAAAACTTTCAAAAGGACATTTTTTAATTTAAATTTTTGCCATAGTTAAGCTCCTGACAAGCAAAGTTTAATTCTAGTTATTGTAAGGTTGCTAAGGGCTTTGAATTAATTTATCTAGTAAGCCCTGCTGTGAATGTAGCTGGTTACTTTTGAATTAGATATTAAGGACAGATAAAGTGATGAACCTGCTTGGCTTCTACTATATGAAGATTCATCATGTGTTGATTTCCACTGGCTCCCAGAAGTGAGGATGTCTAGAAAATAGGATCTGCTTAATGTTGTCGGAAATCATTTCTCTCTCACAATTGATATAGAAATTTTCTTTTCACTTTTAAACATGTTGCAAAAATGTGAGAATGTGGCCTTTTAGAGGTAACTACAGCTAATCATATCAAGGCTACTATATTACAGCCCACCTAAATAACTTGAGTATGTCTCAGTGTGCAATGCATGGGGACAGTGAATGTACAAAATTGCTTAAGGAAGTGCAGCGTGTACTTTTTTATTTTGGGATGAGGTGAGAAAATAGGTTTGAATCGACTCAAATAGTTACTCTACATCTCTTTGTACTAAGAATTCTGATAACTGAATGAATAGTTTTCTTGATCCATTTTAATGTTTCAGCTGGCTTTTCTGGGCAGGCTCGCTATTCCTTTCTTACTGTTGAACAATAAAAACATAAAATCACAAGGGATTGGATGTGAACACATTAAAAGTGATTAACAGAATTGAATTGAATTAGTAACCGGATGTCTAATGGCCTCTCATTAGAAACGACTAGTTTGGCTTAAAACTGTTTTCAAAACCCATTTCTATGGATAGAGTCGTTTAGATGGTCATATAATAAAGGAATATCATGTCATAAAACCAGGAGAAAAAGTTTCAAAGTATTTGTCTATGATGGGATAGATATATTGATAAAATATTAAAGGAGTAGTTAGAAAGATAGAATTTATAAATTTCAATGGCTCAAGTTGCAGTTTGGTATCCTCAACAGAGAACACTTCAGTGCAACATTCCATGAGCCAAATCTTCACCTTATGCTTGAAGACAACTTTCAATAGTATTAGTTTTCTAGAATAAAGAAAAACTACAATTGACTTCCATATTTCATGTATAATTCTGAAATGGCTTCTCGTTTCCACCCTGGTCTTGACTACAGTGATGGTGATAAATGAGTAGTTTAGGATATAAGTATTTCTTTGAATAAAAGGATTTTAGTTTTAATTCACAAAAAAGATTTGCTTTGTATAATACCCAGTGCAGAATCATGAACATAAATTATTTTCCCTCCTCAAAAAGAGAAGGTAGTCACTTTTATCTGCTGGTTTCTTAATGGACTCATCTGTTGGTATTGAGAACTCTTCTCAACTCAAACAGTATATTTCATTTTGCTTATTTTTCTCTTCTTCCCTAATCAAACTTAAAGCTTCCACTGAAGGAAAAAAGAGTTGTTTAAAAGAGATTGCTGGGCCTCACCCAAGATCTAGTAATTTAATCTGAGGGATTGAGGCCTGGGAATTGGCACTGTAAACAATTATCCTAGGCAGTGCTATATTGGCAAATGTTTAATAACTTGCTCCATGATAAAATGTGTATTTATATATATTATTATTATTATAAACTTTATGTAAAGACTATATATTGTACAATTTAAAAATAAACTATACCACATTCTTGATCGTAAATTCCACATAGCCAATTTATTCACCCAGAATGATTTCTTTAATTTTTGCTAAACTCTTTCACCTGTAGCCAAATATGGTTGCAGCTGATGAATGCATATAGTTCCAGCATAAATGTTGGTTGACATTGTTGTTTATGGTATGACGAAAATGAACCAATGAAGAAAATATTGGAACTCACTTGTTAGTTGATGGTGTCAATAACTTTTCTGCCAAATAGGATAACAGTTTTCAAATTTTGGAAGACTGCTTCTTCAATTTTATGTGTTATCCACAATGTAATGGATATAGACATGACACAATTTTAAGTTTAATCTGCATTAGACTGAATAGGCAACAAAAGCAACAAAATATAAGGCCTGTTTTGTGGCATTCTTCAAATTTCATGATGTAAACACTCCCACCTTGACAATTTCACTTTACCAATGTGATGCAGAGCTGAGAAGGGATGCCAGTAGTGCACAATTATGTATTTCTACCATAGTGGCGTGATGGATGTAAATGACCTGAAGAGCGAGATAACAGTAAAATGTGGTAAATAATTAGGAAGTGATGAATTTTGAGTATTTATTACCTTTACTTTAAAGATAATTTATTTAGATAACTTAAATATATTTAAGATAATTTATATTTAAAAACAATTTAATTGGTAATAGTGACTGCATTTAACGACTAACAATTTAAAAATTAATTTAAAAATTATAATCAGAAATATTAGAAATTTCTCAAGACAATAGATGGATATATAGACAGATTACTTTTAAAATGGATTGAACACAGATTACATACATGGGCATGTGTACGTTGCTGTGTATTTGTAATAACATCAAACTATAAAGAATAGAGTGTTTACCAAGTGCCCTGAAGGCACTTACCTTTGTGCTTATTGTTGTGGGAAATGCAGAAACTTAAGACATTGTTTTAAAAACTCAGGTCCTTGTAATATATTTGCATGAAAATGTTAAGATAATAAAGTGATCAATGCAGAATGAAGTGTTAAAGTATGGGGGCAGACTGGCAGCTCTGTGATGACTGTAAATAGTATGGAGAGTATCTTGAAAAGATGGAACTTAATTGGGAACCTAAAAAAAATCGTTAGTCAAACCCAGACATTGGTCTCATACCATAGAGGAAGGAAGAGCATAGCAAGCAAAAAATTTAGCTGAACAAACACAAAATTCAGAAGAAGTTTTTACCAGTTCTTTTCTTCAGATTTCAGTAGTATAATCCAGTCCATGCACAGTTAGAGGGTGTTAGAATTTTGTGTCTGCTCACAGGATCCTTAATTCTAGTCTCTTGGGGTGCATCTTTCACATTCTCCATCAGATCTGTTTCCTCAGTTCCTCCTCTTCTTGGTCCTTTAAAATCTTTGATTTTCCCTCACATGGCACCACTCGCTTCTGTAAAAGTTGGTCCACTTCTGCCCCTTCCAGCTGTGTTGGGCAACAAACCTTAAGTCCTGTAGAGTCAGCAAAGGGTGAATTAGGTTTTTTTTTTTTTTAATTTATTTATTTTATTTATTTTTGACTGCGTTGCGTCTTCGTTGCTGTGCACGGGCTTTTAGTTGCAGCGAGTGGGTCTTCACTGTGGTGCGTGGGCTTCTTATTGCGGTGGCTTCTCTTGTTGTGGAGCACGGGCTCTAGGCACACAGACTTCAGTAGTTGTGGTGCCTGGGCTCAGTAGTTGTGGCTCATGGGCTCTAGAGCACAGGCTCCGTAGTTGTGGCACACAGGCTTAGTTGCTGCATGGCATGTAGGATCTTCCCGGACCAGGGCTTTAACCCATGTCCCCTGCATTGGCAGGCAGATTCTTAACCACTGAGCTACCAGGGAAGCCTGTGAATTAGGTTTTGCATTGTTCTGTTTAATAACAAAATTTTTAAAAATTGTGTGCTGCAATCAAAGGTCAGAAGTCAAGCTAGAGGGAGGTAAGTAAATGTACTTTTACACGAGGTAGAGACATTCTCATAGAATGCAGATAAAGCAAGCTTTAATGAAATGACCCGCCACCCAAGATGTAGTAGAGAGGAGAGGGGAGATTCCTGACTCCTAGGGAAGGAAGGTTAAGGGTCATGGTTTCTCAACATGCCAGGCAGCGTTTATCACACAGAGGAAAGTATATGTGTGTCAGGCATTGCTCTGGCAGCCACATAGTTTCAGAAAGATGTGTCCTTGTTCATCTGGCCAGATGAGACTGTCTTAATACTCATCCTTCAATTTATCAAAATTTCATGTTTCCCGTATTATTTTCACTACGTAAGTATTGTTCACTCTTAAACCAAGTGGTACCCTATGATTACACTTTAAAATTATATAACTTTTTTCCTGGAGTGAATAATTGTTTTACTCTTCTATTTGTTTAATTTCTTTGTACCTCCAGCCAAGTCATCTGATGCTGTACAAAAGCTCTGTGTTTAGGTCTTCTGTTTTTGAATCTTTATTTACCTCAATCTTGATTTATACCCCCGTTTTAGTAGAACGTATCCTCCATTATCTTCTTGAGAAAATGTCCAAAGGAATAAATATATTTGGGAATTTGCATGTGTGAAAATGCTTTTATTCTATTCTCAGGCTTGATCATTAGTTAGACTGTATATAGGGTTCTAGTTGGAAATATCTTGATGCTGTATATATTCCATATCACTTGTGATTTGTATTTTTTTTTAAAGAACTTATTACTAATTAGAACAAATTACTAATATTATAAAATTTCACAATGTACAACTTAATACTTCTAAATTTATTATAGGGTGTAGTGAAAAGCATCTCAAATTCAACATATTCAAAATAGAACTCATTCTTTTCTTCCCTGCTCCACTCCTGGTTTTCTCATTCTTAATGAATGGTATCACCGTTTATCTAATTACACCTGTCAGAAACATAACCCGTATATGCAATTTGTCATTAATTCTTATCAGTGTTACTCTGATATGTTTCTCCAATACATCTACTTCTTTTCCTGTTACCTCTAGCATACTATTCCAAGACATCATTCCCTTTCACCCTCCAACATTTCCTAACTGATCTTTTTATATTCACACTTGTTTTCTTTCATGTTATTCTCTTCACTACAGCTAGATATATCCTTCTAAAATGCATATATGGTGATATCAAATTCTTACTTAAAATTAGTCTTCAGTGATTCCAATTAATCAAATTTATCCCAATAGATAAAGACCAAGACCTTGAGCAAGACCTAGAAGACCTTGTGTGACCTAGCTTCAACCTACATCTCTAGTCTCCTTTGGCAACATGATTCCATGACACATAACCATTGTTTCAGTTCCTTTATCTTACCATCTCCAAAGCAGCCACAGGGCCTTTGCACATGTTCTTTCGTAGGGACCACTGCTTAACCTTCTCCTCCTTGTCTGCTCCCATCTAATCTTTAATTCTTAGTTCTACTTTTACTTCTTCAGGACACCTTACCTAACCTCCTCTTTTAAATTTTTATAGAAAACTCTTTTTACCATATACCACAATTGTAATTTTTGTATCCTTTGTATCATTACTTCATTAATATCTGGCTTCCTAATTAGATGAAAAGCTCCATGAGGATAGGACTCCTGTCTCTTTTCATTCTTCACTGCATCCCTTGCATTTACATATGCCAGACACCTAGTACACTATAATTAAATACTGTTGAATAAATGAATGTTTTTTTCCCTTGCCTTCTCTTTTCCTTTGCCTTCCCTTTCCTACTCTACCATTTCATCTATCTTTCTTTTTCTTTCATTCTTGCTCTTTTCTGGGGACGTGGCCATGAATGATAAATAACATAAATTTTATTTGGATTAATCAACAAAACAAGCCAGATAAGATCAATAAAATAATTATTTAAAAATCTCTTTCAGTTTTCAAGTTATTAAAATGGTTACAATTACAGTAGGCATTGTAACAGCAGTATTTAATTTTGAAGTATATTTACTTGGAAATTTATATTCTAAAATATATTAGGGTTATAAAAAAAAGAAACTAAGGGTGTTATGAACTTTAACTTGGCAGTATTTTAAAAATATTCAAGATATTAGTTATTTTGCTTAAAAATAGTAAACACACTCAACCAAGAATGATCCATTCATTCCATGAGATCATTTCTTACTTCCTATTTCGTAATGAGATTTTTGTTCAGTTTATTTTAGGAAACCATCTACGTAACTCATGATTTAATAAACAATTTGTTTATAGATACATATAGGTGTACCTTAGCTTTCTACTTGAGAACTATGGATAGCATAATGTAGTATGCCTGGAAATGATATTTTGTGTGCTTCCTTATGGTACCACAGCTATAATCAAGGAGACAAATCTTTAGTACCTCCACCAACATTTTATTTGTGACTATTTTATTTTCTCATCTTTAAAATCCTGATTCACTGTCTATTGAATAATAGCTTTCTGAATCAGACTACGGATTGTGCTGCATTCCCAAAAGGCAAATTTGTGAGTTTTAGATAAATGTTACGTATTTTTTTGTTTAATTATCTCAAAACATATAATACAGCGGGGTGAATGACAGCTGCATGAGGATGTATATATTCAATAATCCTCTTGCTGGTTTTTGGCAGAGCCTGCTGTAGTTCCAGTCTCTTTGTTTACCATGTGCAAAAGACTGGATCAACTTTCAAACACTTTATTACGGTTTAATGGGGGAATCATTAGCAGATGAGTTTAACAGACCCAAATGCTGGAGACTCAGTGGTTTATTTTTCAAGATTAAAATAATGTCTGTTTCTAACCTTCTGTAGTTTAAAGCAAATTTGCATACAGCTGTATCCAGTTAAGTGCCTTTCAGACTTCTTGTTACATTAAGAATGTACAAGCATTAAGAGTGCTTGTAATACAATTGACTTTAGGCTGAATTTTACATTAATGGCCCCCTTTGTTATGTAGCTGGCATTAAAGGCTTAAGTACAAGAAAATCCATGTACAAAGCATATCGTTTTTATTTTAATTTAAACTCCCAAGAAATTTAGTGACTAAAACATCCGTTATGCCATTTGGAATAATTTTTTCCCCTAAAGCTCTTTGTAGCAAAAGACAAATGTTAGCAGAATCCCGAAATGCACAGTTACCTCAGGTTTGCTGGGAAAATTGATAAAGACGACAGTGATACAAATTGGAACCACAATGGCCAGGGGACACAAAGCTGATGGGGTTTGGGCCTCTCTTAGGATGCTGTTACGAAAAGGGCCATTAACATTGGCAAATAGGAAAAAAGCTGTGAGTAGGATGGTAACAAGTACAGCAAGGGAGATGGCGCAGGCTGCCAGAACAGGAAGTGATTTCAACCAGTCTCTAAGGGAAATCTTTTGGATAATATTTCTTCAACAAATACCTAGAAATTATGCTATTTATGTGACATCTACTTGCTTATTAATAGCTTTAATAGGAACTATTCAGTGTTAATAAAATCTCTACTTCTCTAGAAATGTTCGAATATCCTTGGTAAGTGGATTTTATGGTTCACTTTAATGTTATGACCCTGTAAAATATACTAGTCTGCATTTGATTCTATTCATCAAAAATTAGGCCATTACTATGCACAAGGCACTAGGCCAGGCGCTTTCCTTTCTTCGTATGTGAGAAATGCATTGAATATAATTGTGCATTTCTCTGATGACCTGGGATCTTGTAGTGCCTCCTGTCGTCTCCATTCTGAAGATTTATTCTCATTGAAAATCAGTTCAGAAGGGGATGGAAAAGGTGCATGAGATTGTACTAAACTGCATGATTGCCTCTGCAAATATATACCTTTGTGTTTGAAACTTTATATCTTTTATTTGCTTCTTTTTCTTAGAAGTAAAGTGCTGAGAAAAATGTGATTAATTGAGGGAACTGGATAGTTGAGTTACAAATAATTGAGTATTTATCACAAACTCATCCTCTCTATATGTCTTTGGTTATTCTTTAAAAAGAGGGTTTCTTGAAATCAATCTATCTGCTATAATTTGAGAAGTGACTTTTCAATGCCTAATGGATGAAAGATGAAAAAAAAAAAAAAAAAACAGATGGGAAGAAACTGAAGTTTGTGATTATACCTGTTGGCTGGGTAAGTATACTACCAAACCACTACTGAACTATAAATCCACTGGGAAGCAAATGAGTATCTGGAGAGTATGGCCAAAGAAAACATCTAGTAGAACAAATAAACATAGCTGGGACCTCCCAATAGGAGGGTGGAGAATAGCAACGTGGGAAGCTGGCCTTGCTTGGAAATCCCTGTGCTAGAAGTGTGAAAGGATGACACTTACTTTGGAAAATATTCCAGAAGGGCTGGATATCAAGATGTAACCACAAAGGACTTCCCTGGTGGTCCAGTGGCTAAGACTCCATGCTCCCAATGCAGGGGGCCTGGGTTCGATCCCTGGTCAGGGAAACAGATCCCGCATGCTGCAACTAAGAGTTCGCATGCAGCAACTAAAGATCCCATAGGCAGCAACGAAGATCCCGCGTGCCGCAACTAAGACCTGGCACAGCCAAATAAATAAGTAAATAAATAAATGTTGAAAAAAAGATGTAACCACGAGAAGCAGAGCAATGATTCACTCCTCATAATTAGACACAAAATCAGGGCTGGATCTGAAGGATAAGGTAGAAACCAATATCTGGGCTTTCAAACTTACAGGACTGCAGGGGGTGAACAGAAAATGCATATGAGTGAATTTGAGTGATGGAGACAGCGGCACACGGAGAGCTCATGCCTTGTCTACCAGGTGAAGAGGTTATCTACTGTCTTCATGTGGCAATGCAGGCCTGTGTGGCCAGATCTTACAATTTTTAGAGATATCAAAAATATAAAATCCTGACTTTAAAATGTTATAATTCACGTACAGAAAAAAAAAACCCGGAAAGTAGGAGTTTCAAAAAAAATTGATAGGCCAGATTTACAAGTCTTCCATATTTCTGCTGTATTCTTAGCATGACCTGCAAGGCCCTTACTCTCCTCACCTCCCATTGTGCTACCCCTTCATCACTTCACAATAGCAGCACTTGTCTTTCTTAAGTTCTTCAAGTGATTTTGCTTCATGAGTGCTCTTCAGTCTTCCATTTTTTGTTTGGTTATCTCTTATTCATCCCTGAGATCTCAGCAAAAATGTCACCTCTCGAGAAAGTTATACCTGATAACCCGCCATCCCAATTCCCCAAGGTTTTGTAAGGATTCCTTTCTTAGAACTTTGAAGTTTTTGTTTATCATACCTATCCAGTTAGTATTTGTTATTTTTTTGGTTGGGGAGCAGGGTTAGTGAGAGAGTTCAGTTATTTGTTTAATGTCTACTGTCTATTGAATTATAGCATCACAATTTTGGGAACTTGTCTGTTTTGTTTAATGTTGTTTCTCCAGAACTTAACATAATGCCTATATAGAACCTCAGGACATATTTACTGAATGAATCAGCAAACTACCCCCTGGGACAGCAGAACGTATATATTTCGTGTGGAAGGGCACATGAGATCTCTCCATGGTCCTGAAAACTATTTGTGAAAAGACATGGCCACTTGATTGAAACATTTTAGGTAGGGGGAAGTATGGCGCTAGCAGCAACTAATAACAACTGACCAAGAAAGGAGAAAAGATGAGAGAAGAAAAGAGGACTAATATAAGAAACTAATATTTACTGTGACTCTTTTACATATGTGATTCTCTGCTTTACATACATAATCATAATTAATCCTCACAACAGCCCAGCAGCATAGATATTTTTACCCTTATTTTGTGGATGAGGAAACCAAGGCTTAAAGAGATAGTTTTCAGAAGTCCCAGGTCTCAGAGGTGACTGAAATGATATACCAACAAAAGTTTGTTGGACTCCAAAGTTTACTTCATTAATACAGGAAGCTGGGTCATGTGGATTGATAGAACTTAAATGCTTCATGGCTAAAGGAAGGATTAGTTTTCTAAATTCATATAAGAGGTTAAATCTGTATGTATGGGAGAAAAAGACAGCAAAGTTTGTGAATCAGCCTGGATCTATAGTATGTAGCAAACAATTGACAACACTTGTTTTTCCAGGATGAGTTTTGAAAGATAACAGCTTCTTTCTAGTAAATAATGACCATACTGCAGTAACATTCGTTTTTCTTTTTTTGCTGTTGTTGAGCAAAGAACTTTTATTTATTTATTTTATTTTATTTATTTATTTATTTATTTTTGGCTGTGTTGGGTCTTTGTTTCTGTGCAAGGGCTTTCTCCAGTTGTGGCAAGTGGGGGGCACTCTTCATCGCGGTGCGCGGGCCTCTCACTGTCGCGGCCTCTCTTGTTGCGGAGCACAGGCTCCAGACGCGCAGGCTCAGTAGTTGTGGCTCACGGGCCTAGTTGCTCCGCGGCATGTAGGATCTTCCCAGACCAGGGCTCGAACCCGTGTCCCCTGCATTGGCAGGCAGATTCTCAACCACTGCGCCACCAGGGAAGCCCAATATTCGTTATTGAAAGCAAAAGATGTCGCTCTTTATATTCAGATGTCACATTTTGACAAAGTCTAATCCTGAGAAGAAAAAGTAATAATCAACTTCATGATTGTAGGTTTTTCTTTGTGTTAAAAAGCACCTAGAAATGTCTGAGAGGTGTATTCTGTACCCTGATGATCTTAATTATCTGAATTATTCCTCCAAATATCTTTATTCTGGAACTGGTGATGTACTACTTGTAAGGGATAATCACAATACCAAACATGTATTTATTTGCACTTGCAGAGTGAACTGTTTAGCTGTGCACAGGGGACTCCTTTGGTATACTTATGAGTGGAGGTGGGGATGGGCCTTTGATGAATGGGTTCAGGTACAAGACCACTAATCTCAGAGGGGTGGAAGAGAGAGAAAAACATGATGATGACCCCAAGCTGAGCTAAAAGTGAGTCCCAGTGACTGATCCAAGGACATAGGGGAACCCTACAGTCACACCTACCACTTCCAATCATGGGAAGGTCAGAGACAGGAGATAGATGTTTACGCTTAATGCCCCATGCATGTAGCATTACTCTTCTGGGTTGTTCGGATATGATAGGTAAACATCCCTGCTAGTCATTCCCTTATATATCCTTTTTCCCCTTTGAAGACCTCCACCTCACTGTATCCTATTGCTGCTCCCTTCCAGCTGCAATTTTATGTACTGCATAAGAATAGAAACTGACTTAGCCTGGGCTCATTATTGCTGGGAGTGGAGGAATCATAGAAAACATGAGGGTACTTGATAGTATCCAGGCACACTTAAAATTTTTTAAAAGTTTCTACTAATGAGTAATAATAAGCTTCCCTCATTTAATACACCATGAGGCTGTTCAGATTTAGTTTTGAGAATCTGTTAAATTGTTCTTATTTCTCACTTGTTTTAGAACACACACACAATTTAGCCTTCAAAGGACTAACTAAAACATGGACGAAACCTGCTGATATATTTAAGTTTTCCAGAAATAGTAGTTTCTTTGTGTCTCATTATGTACTCATTTAATTCTGCAGTTTTTCCTTAATTTCTTTCCAATGAAAAATGATAAAGATGTAAGCCTTATAGGCATGAAATTATGGTCTCTGTGTTAGGATTCTAACAAATAGCTATTAATTTCATGGCATAGAAGGTGAAGAATATGGCATAATATCTTATGTTACCTTCTGTTTATTTCAATCTGTGAAAGGTAATGAATATGGTATACTTTTAAAGCAGATTGCTTTTCAAGTAGATTTGACTGTGGAAAATGAGACATGATTTCCAAAGTTGCCATTCTAAACATGGCATGTTCACGAACATGATCTAGAGTGAACATTAGGGTAAGGTAACCATGGGGCTTTAGAAGTAATGCATTAGAGAAACAAGCAGTGTTAGCGTAAGCAAAATAAAATCTGTCATCCTTCTGTGATTTAGAGCTGCTATAAATAGAAACTGTTTAAAAGGTGTTATTTAGTAGTTTCCATTATGCAGCTGTCTATTTAAATCATTTAATTTTGGCATCTAATCGAACTCCCAGTCTCCATCAGAGATAAATAAGAAACCATATGTGAAGGCATCTGTGGAAATCTTCCTTTTATTTATGACAACATTAAAGTAAGACTCTGATGTCAGTTACTTAACAATAATAGACGTTCTTTTGCACCTATAGCGCTGAGTTACTTGGGCATATCCCTCAGTGGTATCTTATACCTACTGCTGCTTGCTTCATTATATACAGATGCACAGCAGTGGAGACAGTAATAGTCTTTCTTAATTAAATAAAGCTAAATGTTAATTAGTTCAAAAAATTGATTTATTTTTAGTGCCTGAAACTTTTCATACTGGGCCTTTTGCTTTTAAAGAACAGGTTGTATTCTCATTTAGAACTTTACATTTCCCCCCTTTATTTTGGGTTTGTATTTGGAGTCTTGTGGTGGGCTCTAATCGTCATAGAGAAATTATAGGTCTACAGATGTTTTCAAGATGTTCCTCTGTCAGTAGCAGATTATCCCCTGTAGCAAAATCTCATTAAAGTGCAATTTACAGAGCTCTGCTGATGTTGCCATCAACCAAAATTAAAGGCATTAATTTTTCAAAGTTCACAGAAGTCCTTACATAAATGATGTAGCAGTTTGCAAGAACAATTTACAGAAGTGTTATTTGCAGAATTAACCTACATTAACAGAACAAATGTTGTAAGGGCGGAAGAAAGGGCTGGGCAGTGAAATTGCAGCTGTTCCCATTTTATATTAGGTGCTTGATGTAAAGTGTTGAAATGTAACAATGACTGCTTGCTGGGTGAAAAGTTGAGAAGGGAAAACAGGAATTTGAACGACCTCACTAAAAGAGTTAAGCTTACCACAGAGTGATCACCAGTTGGAGACACCCAGTGAGACCTTAAATTCTACTTTGAAACATCTGTAGTCAATATCTTTTAAAATATTCTCATTTAGAGAATGAGTTTATGTAGCTCATGTTGTGAGTATTTCTCTTCAATAAACTGCTAAATGTCTGAGAATTTATTATCTGTACCTCAATGATCCTAGCTAAGTTATATGTATAGTGGTGTTTGTGGCCCAAGGTATGGAGGTGGGACTCTTTCCTGGTAGGAGAGGTATACTTTTTTCTCTCATTATTGTATGTCTTTTCCCTATGCTCGATTTCCTCTAACAAAATCTCGATTACTGAATTTAAAATATCACAGTTGAAACTTCAAAAGAATTAGAAATTTCAGAGATTAAAAACAGAAAAAAAAGACTACTCTTTGGAAGTGGTAACTAGTTGCTACCACATTCGTTTCAGAACAGAGGGTACAGTTCTTAAAACTCATTAATCTTTACTAGTCTTTTCCCTTTCATTACATTAGTTATTTCAGCCTGGATTGGAATCTCATTGTGTAAATGAGAGAGCTCATCCATCACACCTGGTCTCAGCCACTCTTTCTCTGTAAGGCTCATTCTTTCCCAAGATCCCAGGGATGGGCTTACTTTATTTCAGGAAGTCTGGCTGATGCTTGGTGATTAGAGTGAACTTTTGGGATGATATCTGTGCTGGTGCAAGGCTGGTTTTGACAGTTCACGTCAATGGCAAACACAAGCTGTTTCTGTTTAGTATCCAGCCACTGAATGTGAAATTGTGGTCCCAGTGAACAGTCGTGCATATCATACAATCGCCCCACAAATGCTCTTACAGCCATATCAATTCTTGAGGTTTGACTTTTTCATGCACGCCAGGCTCCGTTTGCTTTGTCTGAACTCTCTCTGGATGTACACCCGGTTTGATTACGTAGTTGTTTTTTACCCCCTGTGAATCTCAATAAGTTCATGGACTTTTGTCAAGAAATTCACCTCTGGTGAGTTAGTATGATAAATGTGTCTTTCAGAAATCTTAAAAAATATTCAACAAGCAACCCAAATACAAAATTTTAAAATATAATTGAAAAGTATACAAAATTAGAACACTGGGGGAAATTTGGAAGGGACACACTTGCTTTTGGTGGATATGAAATTTAGGAACTTGTTCATAAATTCTGTTGTTTGGGAAAGTTTCCTATTTAGAAATGACAGTTCCTTAAGGGACCAGGTGGAATATATGTCCATTGGCCTTTCTGTTGAGATTTTCAAAGAGGATATCAATTATGTTCCAGAATGATGAGGCCATCTGTTAACCAGGGGCTGATTTCAAATCATCAGATAGTGGTAGGAACATTAAGCCTTGCTAATTTGCATAGTATCATTATCTCTAATACAAAAAATACATTTGGGAAAAAAAGTGTATTCTCTGGTCCATTCAAGTATGAAGATATCCACTTGGGTATGGTGCAAACCCTGTAATATTTACAACTGGGAAAGCCTACAGAAATTACTCATGTCTGCCTTGACATAGTGAAGGCAGTAATTGTTACTTTATTATCTTTTGGACAATAAACGTGAGAAACACACACAGTTGGACCATGAATTTGATTGACAGCCCTAAGTCCTAGTCAAAAATATTCTTGAATTTTACTCTAATGTTTCCTTGATTATATGTCCCTTAATTTGTTTCAATAATCTTCAAATACGTGGTAGATGATTCCTTTTTTGTAATATTAGTAAGATAATTTTCTCACTTACACAAGGTTTTATACTTTGCCTAATGTGACTAGTCTATAGAAGTATTGGTTGAATAATTTATTTTCATTTGTATTTTATAATAAATTTTCCTTACTCATACAGGATCTCTCATTTAAAGAAATAATTAACCAACAGAAATATTAAGAAATCTGACACGATAGGCATATTTATATTTGTATATCTAATGCATGATAATTACATAGCATCAGAACAACTGAATTAAAATTTCAGATATTAGTAGTTTTATGAATGATTTGAGAAAGATTACCTACAAAAGTAATAGTAATTAATGAAATAAATGACTTTTATAAAGTTCCAATCAACAAAGAAAACACTGATAAAAGACTTACAATTTTATTGGACATATTGAATGTTAATTTGTAATATTATTAAATATTGATTCTAGCCTTTGTTTTTTCCTTCATAAGTGGAGAAAAATTGTTTTTTACACTTGACTGGTCAAAACTGAAATTCCCTTAAATAGATTCTGGAGGCTCTATATTTACGAAAAGGTCATTTGATCTACTTCTAGCCTTAAGTGACAATCTGGACAATTGTTAATCCTTGTAACTTGTGCAGTGTGACCCTCAGACTTCCTCACATGGGCAGCTTGCACAGCAACTCAGCAACCTTGCTCTTGGTCTGAGCTGGCAACACCTCACTGAGTTCCCTCTTACCCTAAATTTGGCCTTTAACTGACTTCTTTCCAGGGACTCAGGTTCTTACTGCTATGTTCCTCTTCAGAAGCTTCCTCTGTCCCGTCTCTCTTCTTGAATATTTCACCTTAAGATAGTAAACTAAGTATCAAAGGGAACTCAATATGTATTTCTTTTGCCAAATTTAGTCAGAATCAGCCCATACCTTTGAAAATTGTTGTGGAAGAAATGGACATACCCATGTTAAATGAGGAGAATATGTTTATTTAGGCAACTGGTTATTTTTCATAATCTCTGGAAATGATGCGTTCACAGTGGGAGGCACCATAATGCAGTACCAGACAGACTTGGGTGGAATCCTCTCTTGCCCCAGAACCACCCACGTGAGTTTAAGGAGTGACTTAACTTCTTAATGTCTCAGTTTCCTGTTTGTAGAGAAGAGAGTATTTACCCCATGAGGTTGCTGTGAGAATTAAGTCAGAATGGTGCCTGACATACAGCAACCACTCAATGAATGCCAGCCAAAAAAATTCACTGGCTATACTCCTTAAATATAGAAAAGTAAACCCAAGTAGGCAAACTTTCCAGGTCATGGCTTGCAAAACCAGAGGGAAGAACTCAGAAGGATATGTAAAAAATGTTAACTTTCTCCTTTGGTTTCACACATGCATGATCTATACTACCTTTTGAAAATGTCTAGTTAACTTGCTTTCATAATGTGCACTATAGAGAATAGTACACCTTGTAAAAACATGTTTATTCTCTGCTTTTGGAGCTCAGAAAAATGGATAAAACCTCTATTCGCCATTCAGTGAACTTCAGGAATAGCTTGGTTTTTGTTGTTATAAATTTATTTATTTATTTGTTTTTATTTTTGGCTGTATTGGGTCTTCATTGTTGCCTGCAGGCTTTCTCTAGTTGCTGTGAGCGGGAGCTACTCTTCGTTGTGGTGCATGGGCTTCTCATTGTCGTGGCTTCCCTTGTTGCACAGCACGGGCTCTAGGTGTGCAGGCTTCAGTAGTTGTGGCACGCGGGCTCAGTAGTTGTGGTGCACGAACTTAAGCAACTGTGGTTGCTCTATGGCATGTGGGATCTTCCCAGGTCAGGGATGGAACCCGTATCCCCTGCATTGGCAGGCAGATTCTTAATCACCGCACCACCATGGAAGCCCAGGAATAGCTTGTTTTTAAACTTGATATCTGGAATGAATTCGACACATTGCTTATCTGTTTGCTTTTGTTTAGAGAGTCTTTAAAAGCTTAATGATGGAAATATCCATCTAAATCTTAAAAATCAAAAAAGCTGTTTTTTAATAATGAAACCTTCTCCAAACCCTCCTTGCCCTCTACCACAAGTATCAGTTTGTGAGCCTGAGAACAGTTCCTTGATCTAAATCAAGGGTGTCTTTTAGAAAATTATTATACTCCATGTCAGTTCATTCAATAAATGTTTGTAGTAGGTGCAGTGCTAAAGATGGTGGTACCCAATAGCCAATGAGGATCGTCTCCTTAAGGAGAGGGGAAGCTGACATGTGCGTAAGCAGAGATGAAGCAAAATAAGGAGATCGTATCAGAGAGGTGGAGCAAAGTACTCTGCAATTGCAGAGAGGGTCTCACTCACTTCAGCAAGCGATGGCAAGTGAGGGGGGCACAGATGGGAGCATAGAATTTCGTCAGGGGGAAGGTCAAGGTGGTAGGACCTATAATAAAGACGCATAAAGGCACATGATGAGTTTTATAGGATTATAGTTAATAAAGATTGAAATCATTATAAAATCATAAATACATGTGTAAAATTTATTTTGAGGCATTTGACCAACACTAAAATGCTTTGTTCCTTCCCCAAATACTTTATCTTATCTTGCTTGGGTATGTAAAATGATCGTACATCCAAAACCTTTATGTTGTAAAAAATAATATTAATCAGATAGTGTTCCTCAGTCTTTATAACTTTCCTTGTTTCCTATTATCCATAAAAATTTCACAGATAAATAATATATTGGTCATAATAAAAACCATCAGGTATATATCTTCTTCATATATTAACATGCAGATATTCATGAGAAAGAAACAGAGAAAGCAATTATTTTCTTAGACAAAGTGAAGCTACTTTGTTATATGCAGGGAAACAATATAGGTTAAATTTACTAAACTTTTAAAGGAGATTTGTTTATTTGAAACTTTTTTTTTTATTTAATGAAGTCAATTATCTCCTACAAATTCATTAGAAATTTGGAATTTTACAATTACTTTACGTCTTAAATATAAAAAAATTTGTATGATATTTTAACATCTCTAAGAAAGAAATAATCTATTGTAATAAAATTACCTAATATATAAAATTAAGCATGCTGTCATCTTTAGAGTCTATTTCAAAAACCAAATTTTATGGATGTAATATAACATTCATGAGTGATGAATACACTGCTTTAGAAACTATTGTTTTTAGGAATATTCCAGGAAAACTATTTCAGGAAAAATGTCTCTTTCAGATACGAAAGCTGTTTAACATGCTTCATTGTATACGTAAGCCTTCAAGCAGTAAGTGTTTTTACAGAAAATGCTTAGAATTGACCACTAATCAAGGCACACTACATTAACTGCTGGTCACTCCAAGTTGAGCAGTGCTTTTTCTTTCCTGTACGATGCTGACTCAGGTAGACAATTTCTTCCTCTCTTATTTCTATAAGGTGCTTTGAAATATAAATTTAGGAAGTCTTTGCTGGTCATAATTTATAAAGGCAAATATTTCCCCATTTAATTTAACTTTTAGATACTGTGAAAAGCAAGACTGTCACTGACTTAACGTTTCGGGGAATCATCAGTGGTTGTAAGACCATATGTGAATCAAGCAGCCATTTTGTTGCTTTCACCTGAAACTGGAACAAAATGGTGGGAGGGGATATAAATGTTTTAGGTACAAATACATAACATAGATAATTGTAACACTTTTGGGGTGCCTGTCTTAAATTTAATTTTTCTTTTAAATTATTTTCATTTAATATAACAATAGGAAACATTTATCAAGTAATGACAAATAGAGGAGACTTGTTTATCTGAAACATTGCAAACTGACTGTAGTCAGAATGGTGCTTCCCAGGCTCTGATGTTGGTCAGCGTTGTCCAAACCAGGCTCTATTCTCACTTGCTGTGTGAGAAGCGGCAAGCCACTTACTTGCTCCCAGTTTTCTCTTGTAAAATGGGTAACAATAGATCTCACTTCATAGGGATTGTGTAATAATTAAAATAAGATAACACATGTAAAGAACTTACCACAGTGGTGTTTGGTAAACATCCAGAAATGTTTTAATTAATATTGATATGAATAATAAAATAAAGAAATAAAAATAGATGATAGAAAGTAATATGAATAAACTAGTATGAAAAATAAAGCCAGTTTTAGAGTAGTGTAAAGGTTAAATAGACTGGGTCACATTCCTGTTGTAGATATAATAATCTCTGAATACATTATTATTCAATAAACACACAATTTAAATATAATTTATCATAATATAGGAAAAAAAATTTCAAGCTGAAAAAAATTCCACAACTAGGCTCTGAAATCAAAAGCCTTTTTAGAGGATGTTTGACACTAATTCTATATATGTTATGTTTTTAGTTATATATGGTTATATATATGCATATGTGTATATATACACATATGCTTATACATATTTTTACTTGTGAGTAAACAATTCATCCTTAAAAATAGACCAACTGTTGAAAAGAAAAACATTTATAGCACAATAAAAATGAAAGTTTTATTAATACTGGGTTGTATATCTGGAATAAGATTGCCTTATCTGTAAGAATTCTTTGCTTCCAGTAGGGCGTTCTTGTGAGATTAGAATTGGCCTATTAATAATCAGTATGGTGGGCTCTTCATTACCGTAGAGGTAGAATTTCAGTCTTTACATGTGTAAGTAGTAGTACTGGCTACTGTGTGTACAGAAATTTAAAAAGCGGGCACATGCCATTTTTAAAGAATAACCTAGCTCTATTTCTTTGTATCTATAGCTCTAGATCTTAAAGAATATCTGGATCATTATATATGGAATATGTAGATCTTAATATATATCATATATCTGTATATCTATATCTATTCTTTAAAATCCAGATCTATAGATATCTAGATCTCTATATATGATCCAGAAATATACCTACATCTATATCTATTTACATAGATAGATATCCAGATATATAGCCATATCTATCTATCTATTATTTATCAATATAGAGATATGTAGATCTGGATCATATCACCATAGACATCTATATCTATATATTCTTTAAAATCCATGTAGATATATAGCCATACACTTTTACAGAATCAAGTAGTATATGTGTGTGTACAGACACACAGTTAAAAAAAAAAAATTATTTATTTATTTGGTTGTACCAGGCCTTAGTTACAGCAGGCAGCCTCCTTCATTGTGGCACATGGGCTCCTTAGTTGCGGCTCACGGGCTCCTTAGTTGCGGCTCGCGGGCTCCTTAGTTGTGGCATGCAAATTCTTAGTTGTGGCATGCCTGTGGGATCTAATTCCCTGACCAGGGATCGAACACCGGGCCCCCTGCATTGGGAGTGCGGAGTCTTAACCACCGCGCCACCAGGGAAGTCCCACGCACACAGTTTTATTTCAGCCTTCCTTCACCCTCTCTCCACCGTGTTGCTGACAGTAATTCTTCTGCCTCGTGACCAACATGTGGCCTCTGTGACCTGTGCCTTCACTCAGCTGGGGAGAGTGGCCAGACAGCATGAACTCAAGGGATGCTTCCTGCTTCCTCCTCTTTGTGCTTTTTCCTCCTTTTCCCTTTCCATGACCTCTCCATTGCTTTCCTCCTATCCTTTCACTTTGGCCACCCCATTTTTTGGCAAGGGAGTGTTCAATTCTGCATGTTTCCTGCTTCCAATCATTTTCAACTGTGTTATTAGTAAGTCAATTGTTAGGAGGGTAGCACATAACATAACAAACAAGGGCGTGACTCCTCCAGATCTACCTCTGTTCACTCCCTTCCCAGGCTGTACGGGATGAGGATTTGGTTAGTAACAGCCCTGCCTACACTCTGTGTAGTGTGACTGTTGTGTGGGAAGAGTAGAGCCTCATCAACTGTGTGGCTTTCTGTGCTGTGTAACATGCTGAACACTTTATACCTTTAGCTCTATTTATGCACCTAACTCCACACGTAAATATTATTCTCTTCTTTTTAGAGATGAGAAATCTGACGTTTACAGAAATTGATAACTTAGTGGTGGTGTTGGGAGGGGTACTCGGATTTGACCCCATGTCTGTCTAATTCCAAAGTCCGTGGCTGTAACCACTAAGCTTATTGCTGCAATTTTGTTTTATTTAAAAGTCTGTATTTTTCCTACATAATAACTTAATGGCATCAGGATAGGTGAAATATGCAACTTTAGCTTATGAGAAACAGATGTTTGAGGTACATGACCAAATGTCAACTGGAAGACTTATTTCCCTCCACATTTTTCTTCAGTGAGATATCATTTGGGAAAAAAACCCCCCAACTTTCTCACTTTGTTTCAGTTGAGAATATTTTAAAGATTTAAACGACAGAACATGCTTGTGACAAAGGATTTACAATAGAGAAAGAAGCTAGTTTTCAGAAAATTTAGGTTACAAATTAATAATAATAATAATAATATTCCAGTGCCTTTCCTCTGAGCAGACCCAGATGATTTATAAAATGTGAGGGTAAACATCATTTCGCTCCCACCCCAACCAGAGCAAACAGTCAAAGCAACAGTGTACAGCTTGCTGGAGCCGTGCTCTCTACAGAGCCCCGGAATATTTGAGAGCTTTGTGTTGCAGATGTCAAAACTGATTTAGTAATTAATCATTTAGGGAATAAAAATCTAGGTTCTTGTTCTGCATTTAGAAAAATACTAAATCAATAAATAACCATTTTTATTTTTATTTTCACTTACTTGGTCTCTACAGAAATTAAAATCTAGTGTTCTATTTGTTAAAAGTTGTAGAAGTGCATGTACACACCAGTTTAATTTGAATTAATATGGGTGTAATATTATGTGCATGATTTGAGGGTAGGAATTTTTATTACAGGAATAAATCTGTTAGTTTTTAGACAAAAAGAGTTTTGTTTCAGGAACTGTTTAAATTTGGTTTCTTTCCCAGTGCTTTCTGACTGGTGCTTCTGAATAAGAATAATGACTAATTAGGGTGAAATCCTGTTTGAATGATAAGATTTCTGGGAAAAGAATTACCAGATTATTTTACATATCCTAGTCATTTGTAAATTGTTGTGTATGATTCCCTCAGGGGGATTCATTTGCTCAGCAATTCATTATAAAAATTTGGACAAGGTTTTACTCTTAATCTTTGAGATGACCTCTAGGCCTATCGTGGCTTTTGCCATAAGTCAGGATGTGCATATGAGAACTTCTTAAAGGACCATGGGAAGACAGGATCCCACCCTGGGGTGGAGAGACCTTTGAAGCCACATCTGCATACAGGTGACTCCAGGCTACACAGGAAATTCCTAGGGAGCTGACAGTGTTACAGAAGCAGCCCAAACTATAGCAGGGCCGTCTCTTTACTGCCACCCTATATTTATATTCTTTCCTATTCATTCTCAGCTCTTGAAATCTTTTCTGTAAATAGGATTTATGGAAACACTTGTGTACTGTTCAAACCCTAATCCAACACCCAGATTTTTCTACTCCTTAAGGAGGCTGAGTTAGCTTTCCTTGTAGCTGCAAGAAAAATACTGCCAGTTTCACCATACTGGAATCATATCACTTCATGTGTAAAATAAGAGGCAGTAGGTGAGTTGGAAAAAGCAAAAGCCTGGACTTCAGAAGAACTAAGTTTTAGTATTGGCTATGCTCTTAGCTAGTCCTAGCCTGGTGACCTCGAACAAGTCATTGAACTTGGTTCAGTGATGCCTCCATTCTCTCTTTGTGAAATAGAATTTCAGAGCTGGAAGAAATCTTGGATTAGAGCAAGGATCACAGACTCAAGTGTCTAGACTGGGGAGCCATAGGTAACATATGTATTGGTCTGGATGTAAGATAATAAAAGCGATGAGGAGTGTGGTCCACTAGCGATCCAATGCCCAGTTTAGGAGAGGCAGCAGCTCATGGCTGATTGTTGCCATGGGAGAGCCTGCCCAAACTTGACCTTTATATGTTTTAGGAGAAGACCATAAATCCAGATTTGCTGTGAAATCCTTTGATTTCTAAGTGTTCGTAAATATTTGAAAAACAAAACCAAAAACAAACCCACACATCTACCAGGGGGCTTTGATGTGCAGGTGGTCAGTTAGTGACCCCTACTAAGGGAGGTAGGGGGTCCCCACAACCACCTTCAGCTGCCAGATGAGTCCCCTTGAGATTGGCGCTCAGTGAAGACCACTCTGTGGCTGTGGAGGGGGCTGCTGAGGCTATATGTTGCTTTTCTTCACCTAGTTTGTAGGAGATTTGAAATTTGAGTCATGGTTCCACTAGACCTAGAGTAGTTGTGCCAGCAGAGGAGAATTTCCAGGACCATATTTTTCTACTGAAATTCCATACAACTCTTTCTGGTTTAGTAACATATCCAACAAGTGAACCTACAGCACAGGCAGCGTGCCAGATGACTGGTGTTCAAATCGTACCGTTGCCCGGAGCAGCTGTATTGATAAGAACACTGTCTTGGTAGCAGGCACCTGGAGATTGATTCCCCTGCACATTAGCTGGTAAAAATCTCTTCAAAAAATCAATCTAAAGAGATTTCAAGGTAGTCCTTTGGAAAATCTCTGTTTTACACGCAGAGAGGCAGTATAGCAGTGTCTTGAAGAGTTCTGCTTTGGGATGTTAACTTCTCTTAGCCTCAGTTTCTTTAGTTGTAAAATGGACATTATAATGGCACTTTTAAAAATTGAAGTGTAGTTAATTTGCAGTGTTGTGTTAGTTTCAAGTGTACATCAAAGTGATTCAGTTATACATATATATATATACATTCTTTTCAGATTCTTTTATAAGTTATTACAAGATAATTGAATATAGGTCCCTGTGCTATACAGTAGGTCTCATTTGTTTACCTATTTTATATATAGTAGTGTGTATATATTAATCCCGGACTCCTAATTTATCCCTCCCCCCACCTGCAACCGCTATCCCCTTTGGTAACCAGAGTTTGTTTTCTATGTCTATTTCTGTTTTGTAAATAAGTTTATTTGTATCATTTTTTTAGATTCCACATATAAGTGATATTCTATGATATTTGTCTGGCTTACTTCACTTAGTATGATCATCTCTAGGTCCATCCATGTTGCATCCATGTTGCTGCAAATGGCATTATTTCACTCTTTTTTATGGCTGAGTAATAGTCCATTGTATATATGTAGCACATCTTCTTTATCCATTCATCTGTTAGTGCACATCTGGGTTGCTTTCATGTCTTGGCTATTGTAAATAGTGCTGCAATGAACAGTGTGGTGCATGTATCCTTTTGAATTATAGTTTTCTCTAGATATATGCCCAGGAGTGGGATCGCAGGATCATACGGTAGCTGTATTTTTAGTTTTCTAAGGAACCTCCATAATGTTCTCCATAGTGGCTATGCAAATTTCCATTCCCACCAACTGTGTATATATAATACATACATGGCAATATTAACACCTACATTACTAGAGTTGTCATGAGGATATGATAAATGAGATAGCGCATGAAAAGTGCTTAGAAAAGTGCCTGCTTCCTGAGCACTGAATAAATCTGAGCTACTATTTTACCTGCTCCCTACACCATCTCAGACTTAGCTCTACTTGTCCAGCCTGAGGTAGTATTAAGTATTGCTCTGTGTAGATTGTTCAAAAATATAATGAAACCATAGACATGTATATGCATTATGACTAATATAAACTGATTAATATCTATAAACGATTAGCAAATTAGTGAGTTGGGCTTGTGTTAACATTGTTGTTTCCTACCTGGTGCTTTGTGGGTTTAAACTGAGGATTGTATTATTGAATGTCTGCATATCAAAATAGTGCTGATTATAATATATTAATATTTTCCCTAACTAGATAATATACTGACATTTTAAAAATATTTAATGTTACAAGTGCCCATAATTAGTAGAGCAAAGTTCAGTTAAATAGTGAAATCATTAGGTTCAAATCTTAAATGTCAGCAGAGGCACAATCTCCTAATTTGGGGCAATTATCTGGTTCACTGCTTTTGCTCTGACATACATGTCATGATATATATACAAGGTAGGGCTTAGAGAAGACAATTTAATTAGTTTTTTTTTTTAATTTACTCTTTATTGTAACTCCCAGTAGTGAAAAATTAGGCTGATGAACCAATTGCTCTGCATCTGAATTACCAAAACGTAAAAACATGATGAAATGTTTGCGCAAAACATGGTATTTGTTTTAGAAAAGCAAATGAAGACTATTCTTTTCCTAGAAGACATACCAACATTGTTCATTTTAACATTCAGAAATGTAGTAATCACATTGAAGTGTTTAACCTGGTACATTAAAGTCAGATGTCCTAAATTCTATTGACTCCTATTTTGAATTTTTAATAGTATGAATATCCTTCTATGAATGGAAATACTATAGAGTAGTTTGTAAATAAGTTTAGTGGTTTCTGCAAATGCGGATTCAATTACTCCTAAATTAGCCTTACATCAAGAATTTAGAATACAGTTCAGTTTGTAATCAACTTTTCAGTTATAGAAACTATTTCATTATCCTTTGAAAGCACAAAAACTAAACAGTAACCCATTTTTTCCTCTTAATTAATTTATGTTTTTGTTTAAAAATAAGCAGTTCTTAAACCAAGTTAGGAACATAACTGAGTACTAAGAAGCAGATATAATTACACACATGCCATTCTTTATTTATTTATTTATTTTTATTTTTGGTTGTGTTGGGTCTTCGTTTCTGTGCGAGGGCTTTGTCCAGTTGCGGCAAGCGGGGGCCACTCTTCATCGCGGTGCGCGGGCCTCTCACTGTCGCGGCCTCTCTTGTTGCGGAGCACAGGCTCCAGACGCGCAGGCTCAGTAGTTGTGGCTCACGGGCCTAGTTGCTCTGCGGCATGTGGGATCTTCCCAGACCAGGGCTCGAACCCGTGTCCCCTGCATTGGCAGGCGGATTCCCAACCACTGCGCCACCAGGGAAGCCCCACACATGCCATTCTAACTCTTCTTATTTTAGTTTAATACCGAGAGGGAGGATTTTCCACAACTGATTGCTTCTCTTCATCAGCATCTTTCTGTAAATTTGGTGGGTACTCATTTCACTCAATTATCCAAGTACATATGAATAACTCTATTTTTGAAATAACATTATTAGGCAATTATTAGTTGAGCATAATTTAATTTGTATTTCACATTTTATCATTTTTCCATCAATTATGTTTTTTCACTAAGATAATTTATAGTTCAGGAGAAGAGTAAATTAGAAGGGAAAGGGACTCTATATGAACTGGAAATGAGACCACATCTATTTTACATATAGGGATAAACATATGTGTGTTTGGCAAACAAGATTGGCTTGGAAATCAAGTCCTTTGGAAATGTTGTCAATGTTTCAGATTGCTGATCTGTGCCAAAAAGAGACTTAGACTATGTTTGTAATGGAATATTTTGAGAAATTGATCTCTGCTATAAACTAGTTTATCCACTGCCACCTATAAAATATGTGGTTGTCAAGAATTCAGCGCTTTTGCTGGACTGCAATCTCCGTGAAGGCAGGGATCACCTGGCTCCTTACCTTGGCCCACCAGCCCTGCAGGCCCCGGGGTCTTGCCTCCCTCACCAGCCTCACCTTCTGCCCTTCCGCTTGCTAACTGCACATGAGCCGCGATGACCTTCTTCAGCTCCTGGAACTCGCTCTGTTCCTTTCTGTGTCAGAGCCTTAGCTAACACTTGTGTGTCCTAATCTGACCCCAGCTTAAGATTCATTTCCCTTGCATGTGGATCTCATCATAATTGTCTACTTCCCTTGTAGGAATGTGAGCATGGTGAAGACGGGATGCACATTTTCCTTATTCATGGCTATATCCCACTGCAGGGCATAGTATCCTGCACGCAGCAGGAGAACGGTGCACACTTGCTGAATGAATGAAACCACTGGCAATGAATTCTTGGAAAATCATACACCAAAGTTGTTATTAAGCCAATATATTGTTTCCAACAATTTTTCCAGCTCTGAAATTCAAACTATTTTATATAATGTGTACTCAGCTACAAATGTAATTATATTTATTTATATTGACATGCTTACTCTGAGCTCTTAGAGGGCACAGTTAAATGTTCAGGTGCAAATGCTAGCTTTGTTATATTTGCTGGCTGCATAGATTTGAGCAAATTACTTGAACTTTTGTTTTTATTTATTTCTTTATTTATTGGCCGTGACCCTGCAGCCTGCGGGGATCTTAGTTCCCTGACCAGAGATCAAACCTGTGCCCCTTGCAGTAAGAAGCATGGAGTCTTAATCACCGGACCACGGGGGAAGTCCCAAATTACTTGAACTTTTAAAGTCATCTTCTGTAAAATGGAGATCATAATGCTCCCCTTCTAGTGTTGTGCAGCCTAAATGGGATAGTGTATATAAGGTAGTTCTGGCGTGTGATAAGTACGGAATATATGTTAGCCTTTTTTGTTTTTTTTATAAAGAATACTACTAACAGTAGAATCCCTAGCACCTATGTAAGCAGCTGCAGTCATCGTGGCCAGATTTGCTTCTTCTGTAGTATTAGACTTTCTTCAGAAATGGTATTTGTATCTTGTTGTAAATCCTAAGAAGGAAGACCTCATGTTGTTGGAAGTGCAGCATGAGACTGGGCTTGTGTGACCTGAGTTACTAGGCAGTTGTGTGACTTTGGCAGAGTTATATAACACTTCTGGGGTTCTAGTTGGCTGTAAAAAATGCTTGGACAAAATAATCTCAGAGTGGAAATTCTCTGATCGAAGCTCAAAGACCTACATCATTGTCTGGAGGTTCAGCCCCTCTTTCAGACTTTAAGACCTGTGGGTGTAGTGACTGGCTTGCTTTCAACAGTTGGGGGAAGGAAGGAGATACAGAGGGATTGGCTATAACACTACCAATATTTTACCCAGTGAAGTGTGGGATAAATAGAGCTTGTGGCAATCTGAAGTCTAAAACACCTCACATCTATGGGGGAGTTCCCTGGTGGGCTAGTGGTTAGGTTTCTGGGCTTTCACCCCACAAGCCCTGTAGTGCAGTCAACAAAAAGAAAACCAAAAAAAAAAAAAATTTAAACACCCCATTTGAGATATATATATTTATTCATTTTGTATATATATCGCCAAAGCTCATTGTTATGGATAGAAATTCGGAATACAATCCTGTAGTGAACTGATCACACCACCTATGTTTTTCTTTCTCTCTCTTAGTCTATAAATAACCTGAACTTTAGAAAACAATTTTAAATGCTAAAGACATCTTTGATATAACATAAAGTTAGTTCCCAGTGAGGGTTGCTTGTTCCCCCCATAACAAGAAACAGCCCCCCTCAGCCACTTCATTTCCTATTCATTGTATGAATGTGTATATGTATACATGAAGAACAATGGCACATTTAGTCTAGAAGCAAAAGGAGATGTTCACAACCAGAAAGTAGCATTTGATACAGAAAGGGAGGGTGTACCCACACACATAAGCAAAGGAAGGCAACTAATGAATAAAACATCTTTTCAGAAGTGCAGAAAAGTCAGTTGCACCATGTTAAAGCCGTTGCCAGGCAACATATCTTTTCACAATAAACACTTGTGAGTCAGATAACTCAAGGAGACATTGAATTGGCAAATGTAACTGTTCTCAGGCAACTTCTGCAGGGTAGAGAATGTTCACAATCCTTTGCACAACATCAGGAATGCATCTCTCCTTGTAACAACTTCTCCTTTGAACCACATCATTTGTTTTCGTCTCTTCATGGGAATTCCCAGTCTTTACGCCCAATCCCTCTTTATCTTGCAGGCATCAGGATGCACATGCAGATCAGGAACACATTCTTCACGGTCGAGGGCTGGGAGAATGCAGGCATCCCACCTCAGGTGTGGAATGTGCAACTTTTGCAGAGGAGTTTAGAAATAGGGAAAGCCAGGGCTATGAAGAATCTCTATTGGCTCAAGAGAAAATGAAAACAAAACAGAACAAACACCACGCATGTTTCTTTATTAAATCCATTCAGTGAGAGAAAGAAAATACCCCCAAACTTGGTCACTGGGCAAGATGCAGGACACATCCGGAATAGTGATTGTCTTTCAGAGGATGGAATGAGCTGACCTCAGGACCACCCACCCTTGTATTAGCAGAGCAGACGGAGAAAGCAGATTTTCAAACAGTAACTTGCTATCTGATATTCCTGGCAGAAATACAAAAACATACTTCCATCTCAAATTTATGGCACCGTAATGTATTCCCTCTCAGCTTTCCAGATCGTTCCCATTGCCAAATGTCACCAAAACATAATCACAGCGACTAAACAAATTAAATGTTCGGTTAAAGACAAGCCCGAAAAAAAAAAATGAGTAAGGGAAAGAAAAGCCCCCAGATTGGTAATAAATTAATGCCATGTCAGGCTTTTTAGTCAGTGAGTTTAGAGCCAGGATTTTACAGTGCTGCTATGGTGCCGTGTGATCAACGTAGGGAGAGTTCCTTTCCTGCCGGATGGGTTACACTGCACAAACCAGGGCTCCTTAGGTTCTGCTTTGTTTAAGTATTGCAGCAACAATGGCCATCTTTTAAAAAATAATTTTAGATTATTCTCACATCATGCTTCAAAGTATATCTCATTTTTTTTGTGATAGCAAGATAAGTAACAAATACCTTTTGTTACTTTAAGAGAAATATGAGTTCAATATTTCCCATGTTTATTGAATGAGAGATTAAACATTTTATTGCGGAAATTCCCTCCCCCACGTGCTAAAGGTTAACATTTGTACACATCCTTCCAAATACTTTACTATCCTCCCATTATCCATTTTTTGGTGTGTACAAAATTTCAACATTTGATTGTGTTGAATAATATGACAGTTTCCTTTTGGGGGAAAAATGAATTAAGCTAACAAAGATCGAAATGCAGCAATTCTGGGAAAAAAAAATGTAAGGCTCTTTTGTATATTTGTAGAAATTTTGGAGCTGGGTATGGTCTTCAGAATTTACATATTCCAATTATTTTGTGATATAGTTGTAGAAATCAAGAACCTGGAGTCTGAAATGACTTGCTTAAGTTCATCAGTCTAGTTTGTTAGCTGACTCTAAAACTCAGAAAGTGGGCTCTTAGAGTTAGCAATACTTTCTTACACATTATTTCTGCCTCGTCCTTATAATGAAATATGATATGACTTCAAAACACAAGTGAAGGAGTATTGTCTCCAAAATTTAGAAAGGAAACGAGTAAAACCACAATGCCATTTTGAAATAGTTATCTATATTTCATAATATGTTTCTTCACTTTCTTTTAAGATCAAAATTTATTGAGGAGAGAACTCTGTCTAAACATGTGTCTTGAATATATTGGTCAACCAATGTCAAGCACTTGTGTTGTGTAGCAATTTATGTGGCTATTAATCACTTTAATAAGAATGCCCATGCCTACTCGTTAATTTTTTTCTTTTAGAAATATAAAAACAAGCAAATCATAGGTCATTTAAGAAAGACTTGAAATACTGTTAGTGTATTAAAATTGATTGTCCAGTTCTATAGTTGGTATTGTAGACTTAATTGATTGTCCAATTCTACAAGTCCATATGTGTTTTTCCTAGAACTAAATATTGTCACTTTATTACATACGTCAAAAATTATACTGTGCACCTGCCATATATGTTAGTCATCTTAATGCATTAGTCTTGGACAAGATACTAAGCTTATTCACCCATGAGACAGAGATAGTAATACTTGCTGTAAACATTCACACAGGGACAAAATGAAATCACAAATAGGAACTTATTATCAATTGTAAAGCACCATACAAACATAACAAAGTACATATTTTATTCCTTATATACGAATATCAGGAACGAAAGTACAATATTGAAATTTCCTTGTATTGTCTCAAAGGGCAAATAATTAGCAGGAAATTAGTGTAGCAAAGAGATACTCTAAGTAGGTTAACATGCAAGTGTCTTTGGCCTTTATGACCACCTGGGCGCTTGAAGGTATGCGAAAAATATGTTTGGCCAATGGGTTCTTCTTATTATATGTCCATGAAGGTTTTCCATACATTTGTCAAAGTTTTAAAAATAATAAGACTTAAAATGTTTATTCTGAATAGACAAATTTTTACTACAAATTATGTTACAATTGAAATAATAATTAATTTTGTTAGAGAAATTCATATCAAGTTATAATAATTTCAGCCTATCTTTTGTAACTGCATGTTTCTCCTATCGCTTTAAAGCTAATTTAGGCCACATTATATACAAAATTAAATCTTACTTTCATAGCTACACCCTTGGGGTTCAATGAAAAGGCTTTATGAGCTAGAAATTAAAAGTACTGGTTGAAATACTATTACATTATACCAGCTATTATTAAGGCAATTTACAAAGTTGGTGCTAAAACTATGCACATTTTTCATTGTCAGCCCTCATATATTTAATAAGCCCATGGGACTGTTTGGTATATAATTTGGCAAATAAAATCAATTGAGAAGTAAATAGCAAATCAATGGCATTTATCACAAAAGAAAATTACACTATACCAACAGCAGCATTTATTTAACCCAATATTGTTATGAATTAACACATTTATACTAAGTGATTCCAGGAAGATATTTGGGTGCTGCATTCCTTGGCTATGAATGAATATGGTTTCATCCCGGCAATTTCCTCTTTGAACATGGGAAAAATAATGAAATTTATGAGAGTATACTTTCAATAAAATATACTTCTGACTTTTTAAGACTCTCATATTTTCTCTACAACAGTATGCTGTGACGTGTACATATGATTATGTTGTATGAAATTTCAATGGTCCTCAGAAAATTTAAAATATATTTCATAATTTGAAAGAATTATTGTATATATAAGTTTAAGCTAGATAATAGACAGCTATAAATTATTCCTTTCAAAGACTTGAAAAGATTAGTAATATTTAAATCACTATAACATAAGCAATCATATGCAAAGGTGTGATTTTTATCATCTTTAATCTTGTATGTTAAAGTGGTTTACAGTTATTCCATATGACTATAAGTTCTTATGAAAAATATAAAAACCAAAAGACACTTCGAGACATTTCTGAACTTATTTTTTAAGTACATCATGAAATTTTTGGTATGTGTTATGGTATTTCATAATGAAAGATCTTCTCTATCAAGAGAACAGTATTTGACGGCTTCCAGTACAAACACAAAATGGCTATTAGTGTTTTCCGTTGAAGGAAAAACAATTTAATGTTCCATTTGATAAACAACTGACATATAACACATCTTTTAATGTTAATGTTTCATTTTAATGTTTAATTTTTGTATTCTTTTGCAGTAATAAGTGATATTTCCACTTGGCGGTGTATCTTTTTGTTTCTTCTATTCAGTATGGCTGATACTTTTGAACAGGTTGCGGTAACTACATTGTAGATTAATAAAAGTAATGTTGTCTTCATACTGTGTCAACCATCAGGGTTAGGAAGAAGCAGGGGATAATTTTAGGATCTAAAAGAAGTGACTAGAAAGGTTAGAGTGAAAACAATGGAACGTTTTCTATTCAGGAGAATCCAATCTTATTTTGAGAACATGATACTTGTCAGGCCAAAGCAGGGGTAACAAATCCAAATATCTACATGCACCTGTCACTGTGTGAATTGTGCCAATATATGACCACAGAGAATGGTGGTCTTGGGATGAACTAACCCACAAGGGCATGCCTGCTTAGATGCAAGCAAACTGAGAAATTTAAAAACCACTATGAGGCCAAAGTAAAGACTTCTGAAGGCTGAATTTGCCCAATAGTGTTATCATTTAGTAATCCCTGAAAATTTAACATTACTATGTGTGTGTGTGTGTGTGTGTGTGTATGTGTGTTTTCTCAGTTTTTAGTCATGAAGTCCCTAAGGAGGTGGAGAGTGGGAAGGGGTACAGTAAATGGTTGAAACCGTTCCACAAGGAAAATTCCACTAGATTTCAGAGAGACTAATATGTTGCAAATAGTCTAGAAATATGCCACATATATTGCAGACACTTGAGTAGATTTTGGCTGACTAATAGGTAACTCCTGGTGAGGGCAAAATAAAGCATATGAATGATATATGTTAAATTAGTAAATTATCTAAAATTTATACTACTTATTAGGACAATTTCCATTTTGTCCAAAACACGAGGAAAATGGATTCATAATTGTTTACTTGGAAAAGCTGAAAAATGTTTCTTTTCTGAATTTCCATATTCATAACTCCAGCAAATAATTAACGTAACTAATTTGATTGCATGGAAAGTAATTTGATTTTATGATGTCTACAACAATTAAATTTATCAAGACCCATAAATTATGAAAATAGAAAAAGGCATAATTGTAAAATTTCAACTATTGAAAATGTTTCTATAAGAGGAGTTTTTTACATATTAATGCTTAGATTATTTTATAATTTTATAATAAAACACTATTGATTTTTAGTTTAAGAATTGAAATTTGGATTTAACCTTTGGATAGTTCTACATTGATGTTAATAATATATATTATTTATTTAAAATATTCTGACTGTTCCTATTTTTGGAACCATTCATTTGGGGCCATTAATCCAGAAATTTATTTTCTCTCAATAAGTAAGATTAAAGGTCAAAGCTCTACATTTATGATGAAAAAGAAGATAGCCATAGAATTAACATTTAATTCCCTAAACAATTAGTTCACATGCTTTTCTGGTATCTCTAAATGAATGATTTTAAATATGACTAATAAGTAAATGGGGGGAAAAGACTACATTACTTAGGAATTTTATTAGGCTGTCAATTTAAATACTCATTCCTCAGGCAAAGTGCAACTTCACATTTAAATAAATGTATATTAAACACTTTAAATTGATAGCACCAACTCTTCCCTTGGGTATGAATCATTTAGACTTTTCTAGTACACTCTTGTAAAGCACAACATTATACTACATTAATCTAGTATATTAATATCTTTGATTATAAATTCACCATTAAGAGGTAAAAGTATGTCTGATGATTTTAATGAAGTTCAAAACTACTACACAAAGTAGCAAAATTATTATTGTTTATGTTACATCCAGAAAAAAATATCATTATGTTCCAACTGTATCAATTATTTTAAAGCCAATTATTAAAACAACAAAACCTCCAAATTTGCTCCATTGAATGGTCTTTAATTCATTAGCCAATTAAATTTGATTATTTATTCACACAAGAATTCACAATCAAAATGCATGTGATTTTTGTTCCCTATCTTTAGTGTTGTTATGATATAAATTATGTTATTGTTACAGCAGATCATTTTTAGATACATCAGAGAATCAAATTATGAGAGAAAGTTGAAATGACATATTCAATTTGACATACTGTTCTTTTCTCTTGAAAGCCCAGATTTTAAAATTTCAGATTATACTGAACTGATTTGTTGGTTTCAAAGCTTGTCTGACACTAACATGTTTTAAGCTGATAGGAATAGTACAGCACCAAACCATTCCTGGTGTGCAGGAATACATTTTATAAATCTAACAACAGTGAACTCTTTACTGTACAGATAGATAATGTATATATTGTTAACTGATAAGAACAAATATGAAAAAATCATTTAAAGATGAACTAATGCTCTAACTGAAAGCAAATTATTTAATTTTAACTTACTGCATTTGAAGATTGAGGAAAATTGTATTGTTTGTTTAAAATGTTAATGTATCATTTTCTGCTTGACCTTTTAAAAATCTGGGTAGAGTGAATACTTAAAATGATTTTGGAGATTGTTTATCTACTAATTTACCTAGATTATTTGTAATCAATAACATATTAATATGTTAAGTAAAAGGATTGCAAGTAAAGAAATTACAGATGAAATGTTCACAAATATTTTTAGTGAGTTGAGTTCCACCAACTTTATTTTTGTAAACCCTTTCATGTTCATAAATATGTAATGGCTCACCACATCTACTAAGTGTTTACTTCGATTCTGACAGTTAGCCAATCCTTCATTAATTAAATATATCTATCCAAGTTGGTTTTTTAAAGACATACCAATGAATTCAAATTAGTTTGTGAAATGTTAGGCAAATCAAATTTCGATTCCCCCTACTTTGAATATCCACTTGTCTAGATTCTTCCCACCTGCTGTCATGTGTTAATTTTTTTTTTAAAGCTTCATCTATTTGCAAGAAAAGAAAGAAATTGGTATTGTCTTGTGTTGTTTCATCCTTAAAGCGAAGCCATTTGCAAGAAAATTATAGGTCCCTCGTGTTGAGCTTCTTTGCATATTAATTTTGTTAGCCTTACCTCCTGTGGTCTTTAGTTCTGGAAGGTCTATTAGATAATACACAAGATAAATTTTTCCCTTGTATCTTTGAGCTAGTAGAAAATACATCCATTTTCTCTTAAAACTGAAATTTGCAGTACTAGTCACGCATATTTTCCCCTATTTTACAAATAGAGATTTATTTAATTAAGCATGTTAAGCACTGTAATAGTCAATATTAGTTATATTCCTGTAACCCAAGTTCCTAACAATACATATTAATGTTAAGTAAATATAAGTATTGCACAGTGTTCCAAACTAGTCAATGTAATATCATGAAATGTGAACTTTGAATAAAAGCCTGAAATCATAAGGATTACGTTTTTACTATAAATAAGTATAGTTCAAACAAGTGTCGAAAGCAAATCATTCATGCACATTGGAAATATAATGATACAAAAATAATCTATTTTAGATGGAAATCATCCATTGCTAGTGACACAAGTATATGAGGATTTTATGAAAGAAGGACATGTACTTATCACTTTTTAAAATTCCAGATATTATTTCTTCATTTCTCTCTTTGTAACATTTCACTAGGATCTAAAATAAGCTTGCACTGTTTAGGTTGATCCTATTCGAAAGCTAGTATTTTGAACATTCCTAAATTTGACGTAGAAGTATTGAAACCAATTTAAGAGATTAAATATGACAATGCAAAGAGAATATAAGAGAGTGAAATAGTTATCTAGAAGTTAGACTAATTAAGAATAAATAATGAAGAGTGAGTTTGAGAAAGCTTTCCCTTTAAAAATAATTGGCACTACGTTTTTAGTCAGAGCATCGAAACTGTGCTGGCTGATAAAGGCAAGTGGTGGAATGAACTGGGAGATTGGGATTGACATTATATACAGTAATATGTATAAAATGGATAACTAATAAGAACCTGCTGTATAAAAAAATAAATAAAATTAAATTAAAAAGAAAAAGGCAAGATGAACATTGTTTGCTGTTGAGAAGAGGCTCAGGGACTTACAGTCTGAGAATTTTATAAAATTTCTGAACAGTTTTACTTTTTGGAATTGTCTTCCTATCATAGAAAGGAAGCAATAAACATGTTACCAAAATCAAAAAAGTAATTCTTCTGTATGTTATTTAAAACAAATCAATGATAATTTGTACAAATGGAAAAAAGTCTTAACAAGAGATTCACTAGATTTTTACATTTGTATATTTTTTAACGTAATGAATTTATAGATATATATGAGGGGCTACCACTAGGGAGGAATCAAAGTGCTTCAATATTTAAAGTGATATATCCAATATTGACAATTTAAAAAATGGGGTTTATTATTAATAAAACTTTCTTCAAACTCTTAGAACTGTTGAAGAGTTGACACTCTTTGTAGTCTAAACAGATAAAAGTGAAGAGAAAATAGAAATGATTGGTGACCTAACCTCTTCATCTGAATCTAGCATCATGTTACTATTACCCTTTGAATATATTTAAAAATATTATATGATACTGAAGTAGAAATTAAAATGGATTTTACAATATATGAAATCACCTTTCAAAAATCCAACAAAATATTTTGATGGGAACCAGGAAACCCTTACTTTTATATCTAAAACATATATTTTTTAAAATCTGTCTTGAGTAGAAAAATCACAGAATATATATATTTCAGAGGTAAACAAAAATGTAGAATACAGTAATATGTTTAAATGAAGTTCTTATTTTAATTAGGTATTAGAATTAAGTTTTAAGGCAAATATGAGCCAAACACTTGAGGAATGAAAATTATACCATTTGTGTGTAAACTTTTAATGTTTTGTTTTCTTACTATCAGAATGTTTTGTTTTCTATTACGAAGCTCAAGGATATTAAAATTATAATAACAGTTTAATAATATGTTCTTCTATGCTTCCTAATTTTATTGCTTTGTTTATATAACTACTGAGGAAAACATTATCCAGAAAAATGATTTTAACCTTTAGGTATCTGATCAAAGTATAGAAGTCTGAAAGTAAGGCCATCTTATTAGAAATAGTCTTAAGAATGTTGGATAGGCTTACTTAGCTTCCTGGCTGGTGTCTTATAACGACAAAAATGTTGGAGCAGTAAGATAGAGAGTGACGTATGGTGATGTATTCTCCTAGAGAAAAATGGTGACCCCAGTCCTCACTACTTTGACTTCTTTCACTGCAGTTATGCTTCAAAGCAGCGAACACTTTTGCAATTCTAAATTAGTTTAGGTTCCTTAATTCATTTGCTTTCTCAATGATTCTAACACTGGGGAAAATGCACAAAATGTGTGATATGGTCCCTTGTTTTTTGTTAATAAGGAATATGTATATTTTTGAAACACAGAAAGATAACCTTGTCAAATAAATCTTTTTTTATTTTTAATTTAAATATTTGTTTTATTTAAATTTTAAAACTGCACATTTTAATTCAGTTATTTGCTGCACTAAAGCATATGCTTCTTAATTCTTTATCCTAAGAAACCTAAAATTCTGCATCTATCAAGTTTCCTCAGATTTTACAATGACTGTGATATTCTGATTCTCTTCTGAGCTACTCCTTATAAGTCATGCTCATTCCTAACTCTTTTCATTAGGCTCAGTGTGTTTGAAAATTTCTCTCATTTTCTCTAAGACTAAGTCGTTGCTTTCCTCAATGCCCAGCTCAAGCCAGTCAGTGTTCACTAACTACTAACCATAGTATCATAACATCTGTATGCACCAAAGATACATACAGATGTTATGACTATATGTATGCTGCTTCATGGGGCTGGGTAGCTGTTTTATCTAGTCATACCTTACCTCCTCAATTTAAATATATGTTTCTTGACAATAGGGACCTAGTCATAAAATCTTTAGTTAACAGGACTTAAAATCAAAATGAAACCTCATATTTCCTATTTTTATTGTCCAGTGTTTTTTTTCACTTTATCATGATCTATAATATTACGGTGGCAACAAAAAGGGTTTTTTTTTTTTGAGCACCCATTGCTAATTCACTCAATGTTTAATTGTTATTGCGTGAATTGCTAATTCACTCAATGTTTAATTGTTAAACATCCAACCAAAATTATAATGTGACAGCATGCGTATATGTCAAGGAAGATGAGTTCCTTTACGTATGTATGTGGCAGCTACTAGAAGTCTACAAAGTGTCTTGAATGAAGAGTTCAAGAAACTTGAATAAATCTTCTATTTATTATTGCCACAATGCTTGACAGAAGTCTGGACCTAAAAAATAAATGTTAAAAAATTATTAACAACAATGTAGTTATTAATTCACTTATGGATTCTTATTACCTTATATTTCACTTGTTTTAAAAAAGTAAAAAATACTAGATTACTTATCTCAACAATTATGTATCTATACTTGATTTACTTTTATAGAAGCATATTTATGTCCTTCAGGTATATTTAAAAATCATTAGGTATGTATTGACTTGAAATATTAGCACTGTATTAAAAATAAATTATCAGCTAAGTTTATAATTCAGATTATAGAAAAATATAAGATAATGTTAACATTTCTACCCTTGAAATTAATATAATTAAAATCCTGTTTTACTGAATATATTTACATTATACATTTTTTCTCTTAAAATGTAAATGAATACATTTAAACAGTTTTTTTAACAATAATGCATTAGAAAGCTATTTTTTATTCTATACTGTGTAGATACTATAATTTTAAGTGAGAAAAGTCTTCAAGAAAAAGCTATATTAGCTTTCTCTTCCTTAGTGAGGTTCAGTTTTGATGACTCTTGGATTTTAAAAGGTATATTTCAAGAAATTTTCTTTCCTTCTCTTATAACCATCTCAAAATATAATTACTTTCCATAGAGTATAGAAAAGCTGTCAGGGCTCTTTATATTTTATAAACAAAGAGATCCCATTCTCTTTCTAACATAGGAAAGCAAGGAAAATAGATGCTGAAATCAGGAAATAGAAAAATGCAGGAAATGAGGTAGATGCCATGCAGAAAAAGAAAAAAGGAACCCAGATGTAGTTCAATAAAACAGCCGCTCAGGAGTATCCACAGGAATCTCCTCTCTCCCCCAAACAATCTACTTCCACTAGAAACACATTTGGCTGATACACGTTGCTCTCAATCCTCACTTGATCAATTTGTTCTTGGGTTTTTAAGTGACTTGAATGTGTTTTTTAAGTTGCTTTCAGTGTTTGACTCAAACACATTCATATATTGAACAATTAAAATTTCCAGTGATAAAATATTTTCTGTTGATATGTGATGTTTTATTTTAAATTTACTAGATGTATATATTTAAAATAAGTACTGAAAAACGATGTCAAATGTTAATTTTGTGAGCTTTAAAATGGTAAAAAGGGTTTTATCATCACATATATTCTTGGCCACATTTACAAACAAAAATTGTTTTAAATATGCGACAGAAAAAAAATTCATTTGTTGGCCTGAACAAGTAAAGGGTCTTTCACATGTAATTTGTAACATTATGTTTTATGCAGGGGCTGGTGCACAAATTCCATTGCGGGTAGTCAGGATTAGGGAGAAAGAACTGTTTCCTCTCTAGATTTAATAGCTGGAAGCATAAGAAAGTGTAACAGAATCTTTCCCCTCTAATTTTTCACTTCCTTCCCCAGGGAATTTGTTTTATGGGTAATGTAGAATGGCATATACCTTTTCCCCACCATCCTAAAATATCTCAAATATTAGAAAAGCATGCTTTCCCAAATTCCATGCTTTAATAAGCCATTTATGGAACAGAAGGCTCTTTGTAATCCACATTACACACATGAACAAATGTTTGATATGAAGACTTCATACTATGCCTGGGAAACCCCAGCTGACCTTTGTTTGCCAAAAAACTTTCACTTCATCATGTGCAAAAGCCAAAAGTGTCCAGTTTTTAAACAAGTCATTTGACAACATGGGACTCTGATGTAACAATCCAAAAATAAACTCTGAAACTCAGCAGCTTGGGGTAATAAAAAGGTGAAGGGCTAGGAAAGCTATTACACAGAGCTAGGTGTGTGTAGAAGGGAGACATCCAGAGAAAAGATGTTTCTGGAACCCATTTCAGAGCACACAAGACCTACTGCTCGCTTCTCAGCAGGACTGGTCCTGAATATGACATCCAGGAGATGCCAGCTCTTGGTTTCCCATGGAAGTCTATCACATCACACCAGTGCTTGCAATTTGGAGAAGAAGGTAGAATTCCTGGATTGCATGAATACAGGAATTTATTACTTAGGTTTTAATAACTAGGGAATGAGAAAGGTGCAGGGCTGTAAACATTCATATGCAGAAATAACTAAAGCATGAAATTAGCTACATGTTAGTCTGAGTTTGACATCTGTCCTTGAAGGTATACGGACCCTGTAACCTGAAAAAGCTCTGGAAACTACAGGAACTGTCAGGCCCTTAGAGGTCTGAGGGTAATACTAAAGGCCCAAGAGGCGCCTCTCTGTTTCTGTTGCTTGGATGACCTGAGGGAGCTAGATGAGTTGAACTTTGAAGAGTGCAATAGGTTTGGAGTACTCCCGAGGTTGGAAAAAAGCGAATTGTGGCCCAAGCACTAAAAGGTCACATATTCCAGAATGAAACTGATATAACCCCTATCTGTATCCTTTGAAGCATTCTCAGGAACATGAATGAAAGAAACCTATTATTTGAGGTCAACTGACCATAATATTTGCGGCAATTTCATTTTCTTTTGCTTATTATTTCATCAAATATGGGTTATTTGATACTTCAGCACTGTTTTTGAAAACCTACTATGTGCCAAGGTCTGAGGTATTTGCAGAGAGAGATAAAGATATACATGCCATAAACTTCGCTCCATTTAATATCTAGTTGGGAAGATAAAGCCAAAATATAAGAAAAGTTTTACAACAATACAAACAATTCACAGTAAAAAAAAAAAAAAAAAAAAAACCAACAAAAAAACACAGAAAGTGAAAGACAACACATGATAAGTTTGGAAATCAATGAACACTCTTTATGGTTTGCATGGCACCCTGACCACTAACAGAAAAAAATGTGTGTTTATTCTATGTGTTAACAAAAGAAAATACTAGATTTTAGACTGGTATTCAGAGACTGGACCCAGGATCACTTCTAGGTTTTGATTGCCTGTTGTTCCTGGTTAGTCATTTGTAACAATACAACGAACTTTCTCAGCTGTATAGTTTGTCTTCACAATCGTTTATTTACTCACTCAACAAATATTCTTTGAGTGTTTACAATGCAAATGGAAATGGAACTAAATAAGACATATATGGTTCCTCCTTCCTGGAACTTGAAGTCTAGTAGAGAAGACAGATGTGGAAGAGTTAATTTCAAATGTAATCAGTGTTACAAAAAGAGATGTACACAGTACTATGTAAATATATGCCAAGATCTAATCTAGTTTGAAGGCATTAGAGAAGAGAAATGCCTTTTAAATCAAGATCAAATAGTAGGAAACTTTTAGTTAAGAACATGGAGGCAGAAAGAAGTAAATGGATTTTAGGGATACTGAAGAGACATAAATGGCAAAGCTTAACTAGTCTCATGCTTGAAGTGTGACACCCACTTCTCTGCTTAAATGATTAAAGGGATGATAGTTTTGCATTTACAAATAAGGAGCCTAGAGTTTGGAGTAATGTGGGGGTCAAGAAAGAAGGAAAAATGCATTCCCTACCTGCGATGTGAAACTTCCAAGTAGTAATACCAAGTAGGTGGTTAACTATTTGGATTTTGAGGTCACAAAGTGGTTTGCTCTGGCTATATGTGCTTGGGGGTCACTGTTATATATTATGGAGCCCCAAGGAATGACAATATTAATAAAGAAGGGAAAGGCAGCAAGAGAGCAAGAAAAGGACAGAGGAAAAGAAAGGGAAAGAAGTTTTGAAGGAGGAAATGCTCAGCCGGAATAAATACCCAGAAAGGTCCAATACATGAGGATTGAAAAGATTCTGTGTTACTTAATGTACCGTACTCTTCTAGTTATCTGTTGTAACAAATCACACCAAAACTTAGTGGCTTAAAGCAGTCATTTATTATCATTTTTCATGGTTTGGGGGTGAATTGGGCTCAGCTGCTCTATCAGATAGCTGCTGCTGTGGATATGTCTGAAGACTCGATCAGATAGGACAGTGAACATAGCTTTCTCCCTCACCTGCCCAGTACCTCTCTCCAGCAGAGGAGTTTACACTTTGCAGAAACTGCCAGGAGATATAAGAACTACACCTAGATATGATACAGTGTCCCTTTTTTTCTAATTCAATTTTTAGTTCATGTTGGAGTATAGTTGATTTACAATGTTGTGTTAGTTTTGCGTGTACAGCAAAGTGATTCAGTTATACGCATGCATACGTCCGTTCTTTTTCAGATTCTTTTCCCATATAAGTTATTACAGAATATTGAGTAGAGTTCCCTGTGCTATACAGTAGGTCCTTGTTGATTATCTATTTTATATATAGTAGTGTGTATATGTTAATCCCAAACTCCTAATTTATCCCTCTCCCCTACGTTTCCCCTTTGGTAACCGTAAGTTTGTTTTCAAAGTCCGTGAGTCTGTTTCCATACGGTGTTACTTTTGATGTTTTAGGGCTGCTTAGATTCATGAGTTGTGGGGGTGTGAAAAAATATAATTCTCCTGATGGAGGAGTAACAGGGACTTATGGCAGAAGAATGTGTGTGATTGGAGATACTGTTATGGTGATCTTTTGAAAGTACATTCTGCTCTAAGTAAATGATTACAGTTATCATTTATTGTGTATTCTGTACAATGCGATGTAGTAGAAACTTTATATACACGATCTCCACAGTTTACAGCAAAACTTTTAAGGTGGATTTTGTTATCCTCGTATTACTACGTGAGAAAATTAGCTCAATGTGGTTAAAACACTTGTTCAAGGTGTCATAGCTAAGAAAATAGCAAATACCCACTTATGGTCATGACGTCTTACATTTAGTAAACGACTGAACTTATAGTGCTTTTCTATAATTTTTTTGAGGTACAGATGATTTACAGTGTTGTGTTAGTTTCAGGTATATGGCAAAGTGATTCAGTTATACATACATGTATGTCTGTATCGCTTCTTTTTCAGATTCTTTTCTATTATAGGTTATTACAAGATATTGACTATAGTTCCCTGCACTATAGGGTAGGCCCTTGTTGTTTATAACTATTTTTAAGTTGTAATTACTAAGCAATAATTGTCTTGTTGGCAGTGGACAATATTTATTTAAGAGGGAGGAGAAGGAAAAGAAGGAGGAGGAAGTGGTGGCGAAGGAGGAAGATGTGGGGAAGGAGGAGAGAGTGCTAAAAGAAAGAAATGAAAGCTCTATGGAGATGGCCAGATGCAGGCTGTGTTTCCTCCTATACCTCTAGTGCCTTGACTAGTGCTTAATACATACATGCTAAATGATTTAAAAAGTATTTAGCTATTCCCATTTTTTGAAAATTATAATTAACACTCCAAATAATCCCTCTACATATGGCACTTTCCCTTGAAATAATGCATATTGACAATTTTTGTGAGCATATTGCTAAGTAATGTCGACTTCATACTTGCCATCACCAGCATCATCATCATCACAGGGCATTAAGTCACTAGTTTCTGGTATTAATGAGATGCAGATTTTGTCCTCAGAGCACTCCTTGTGTCAAAGAAAGGAGAAAAATATAAAGACATTAAAAAAAATCCCCCTAAATGTACATGCCGATCTATAATACAGAGATTACAAATCAAAGTTAAATGTATATATGAAAAGATAAGGAGTGTATCATGAGTCTTATGTTTCCAAAGAAGTTTGGGAAAATCTTTTGGTTAGTATGAGAACATTTCATAGGATTTCACTGGTTCTTTGAATAAGGAAGACTTATTTGAATAAGGAAGAATCAGTGGTCATCCACAGGACTATGCCCTGTGCTCCATTATTTCTGAGATTCCAGGAAGGCAAGCATCAAGAGAGAAGACCGCAGGGGCAAGGAATTGGTAGGAGAATGCTGAGCATTTGTGAGCTAAACTTCTCTTTCTAGCTTCAGTGCCAGCAGGTAGGACCTTTTGAATGCTGCCCTTTTCCTTTTTCAGTTTTGTCTCTTTTGCTCTTCTGTTTGATCTCTTACCTCCTGAACTTGACAATCACTGTGCAGGCACCCTGCCCTGCACCTGAAGTGCTAGCTAAGCTCAGTGAAAAGTATTTAGGGACTGGTTGTAGAATCTTTGGTGTTTTAGGGACTGCCAAACCTTCCACTGTCTCTAAGAGGACAAATGGCTTTGAACAAGCATAATTCAGCTATACGGAATGGCCTTAGATGAACTCATGTCTGGCACTTCTCCACAATGATGGTTAATATCTTGACCACTGATAATATGTAAAATACTTTAATAGTTAGAAATGATAAGGCTGAGTTTTAAAAATCATAGAGGTCAATGTAAAACCTATAATTTGGATCCTAATAAAGTCATCAGTGTATTTTTATATTGATCAGATCTGGTCAAAGGAATTTAGTTGACTTCAGTTTCAATATAAACTAACACATAATCCTTTCACCACCACCAATAAGACTGGCATAACTTGAAGATTTCTTTTATTAAATGTTAAAAGTACAATGTCTGGCATAAGGAAAGAAATAGAATCACTATACCCGTTCTAATTAAACCACAGCTGTGTTACTGAATTTAGTTCTGAGCATTGTATTTTATAAGAAGAAGGCACTTGGTATAATAAGTGTCCGAAAGTTATTTCAAAGGATACATATTAGAAGTTACTAGAGGAAAGACAGGAAAGGAAAATGTTAAATGGAAAATACATAATATCCAAACTTGCGTAGAGTCAGCTGGTGGGGAAATCAAGGTTCAGCAAAGTAGATTAATTTCCTTATCTGAAAAAAAAAAAAAAAAAAAAAATTTCCTTATCTGCACGTAAGGAACCTATATTCATTCATTCTTTGAATAGTTATTGAGCTCCGCTATGTGCCAAGCATTGTACTGGGTGCTGCTGATATGGAAGGGAACAAAACATACAAAAATTTCTGTCTTCATGGAGCTCCCATTGCTTTTCTTCATCTTGAAATGTAAAAGTTCAGAGTAGATTGCTATCTTTAATTCTAACTTTAGAGCTAAAAATCTTAGCAATATGTTGGTTAATACCATTACTGGCAACAAAAATGCTGCAGAAACTCTTTATGTGGGGCTTTAGATCCCTGCTATGTGGACACTTCAGCTGCCTTTAAAATTAAAGACAACATAGAACACATGATTCCATCATGTGTTCATGGATAAGTAACTAAAGAAAAAAAACCCACAGTGTGAACTTACTCAACAAGGGCTAACATAAATATTGAGTCTGTAGAGGTTCATCTGAAATCAGACAACTCACCTTTCTCAAACTTTGATTTCAACTTTCACATGTGCATTCACGCCATGTATTGTACGGGTCAGTGGGCTGAAACCACATGGTTTTTAAGGCAGTTAACATTATCAAAGGAGCATCTGGAGGATGTTCAAGGTTAATGAGAATTCCATCCATGAACATTTCATTGAACTTTGGGAGTTCCTTCTAAGATGTCTAGATTCAGTGTTATCATTTTTATCAATATGAGCTAAAATTTTGCTTATATTAACATTCTCTTTTCACAAATAAAATGTCAGAAATGAATAAACAGCACTCTCAAAATTTCCCCATTTAATATATGAAAGGATGTAGACTTATAAGCAACCAGCCATATATATATATTATATATATATACACACATATATATACACACACACATAACACAAAAGCAAGTAATGCAAATATGGTCTCAAAGTAGCTTTCTATAAAACACAGATATTTGATTGTATTGCAGCACATTTAAAATATTCTATTTTTATTTTGAGGTACGTTTCTTATGCCCAGAGTTGTTTTTTCCTTTTGTTTTCTAAAATAGTTCACTCGGTAGCCTGTTGCCGGTGAGGGCACTGGGGCTGAGAAGGGTGAAGTGACTTCTCTAAAATTACACAGCTAGTAAAGGGATGAGTCAAGATTGGTTGAAATGGGTGATCCTCTGACTAGACGGCCCACGTGTCTCACTTACTCTTTGATTCTGGCTTTCCTGGTTGTCCTGACCTAATTTGATTTTTTTAAGTGTTTTTTTCTGTTTTCTGTGCATTAACGTTAAGTTAGATAATAGAACAAAGAGAAAATTTTCAGGAGTGGAACTCTGATTCTAATGTGTGCGCACACACACACACGCACACACACACACACACACAGGTACTGACTGTTCTCCAGAGGAAAAGTAATTTCAAAGAGTTAGGTCTTAAAAAAAAAATCAAAAGCCTGCCTGCAAAACTTATTTGATCAATTTTTTGATTTGATCTTACTCTTTTCACTATTTTCCAAAGGAGGTGTGATGATATTTAATATGGTTCAGACATTTTTATTTATTTTTATTTAACTATAGTTGATTTATAATATTGTGTTAGTTTCAGGTATACAGCTTCAGATTCTTTTCCATTATAGGTTATTACAAGATATTGAATATAGTTCCCTGTGCTATACAGTAGGTCCTTGTTGGTTATCTATTTTATATATATTGCTGTGTATCTCTTAATCCCATATTCCTAATTTATCCATCCACTCCCCCTTTTCCCTTTGGTAACTGTAAGTTTGTTTTCTATGTCTGTGAATCTGTTTCTGTTTTGTAAATAAGTCGATTTGTATTATTTTTTTAGATTCCACATATAAGTGATATATATAATATTTGCCTTTCTCTGTCTCCCTTGCTTTGCTTAGTATGATAATCTCTAGGTCCATCCATGTTGCTGTAAATGGTAGTATTTCATTATTTTTTATGGCTGAGTAATATTCCATTATATATATGTACCACATCTTCTTTATCCATTCACCTGTTGATGGGCACTTAGGTTGCTTCCATGTCTTGGCTATTGTAAATAGTGCTGCTATAAACATTGGGGTGCATGTATCTTTTTGAATTAGAGTTTTCATCTTTTCTGGATATATGCCTAGGAGTGGGATTGCTGGACATATGGTAACTCTAATTTTAGTTTTTTAAGAAATCTCCAGATTGTTTTCCATAGTGGCTGCACCGTGATCCAGACATTTTTGAAGGGGAAATCACAATCCATATATAAATGCAGTAGTGATACTTCCTCACTCAAAATGACAGTAGTTCTTAGTTGAGTTGTTGAGACCTTTATTGAAACATAACATACATACAGGAAAAAATACACAAATTACAACTGTGAAACTTGACTTTTTATGAACTGAACACACCCATGTGAGCAGGACCCAAATCAAAAAAGAGTATATCATCAACATCCAAGAAGACCCTGCTGTGTCTTCCATTCTCATGTCTCTCCAGTGATAATCACTATCTTGACACCATAGATTAGTTTTGCCAGGTTTCTAATTTCATATTAAATGAAATCTGCAGTATATATATGTACAGTGTTTTCACTCAACGTTTTGTTTCTAAGATTTTTCCATCTGTGTTACGTGATTGCAGTTTGTTCATTTTCATTGCTCTATAATATTCAGTGAGTAGATCACAACTTATTTATGTATTCTACTCTTGATGGACATTTTGGTAGTTTCCAGTTTGGGGTTATTACGTATGTTATTGCTATTAACATTCTTTTGCATATATTTTGATGTATGTATATATATATATATATACATACATACATACATATACACATGTATATATACATTTCTGTTGGGCAAATACCTAAATGTGGCATTGTCCAATACATTTGGAAAGGTCACTCTAATTTTGGTATGTACAAAATAAAGGTCTATGTAAAGAGACATTTCTCTATCTCTACATGTATTTAAATTATTGCTCCATGTGCATATAAAAATGACCTTTATTTAGTTGTGTTCACAAATCTTGAAATATAAGGAAAAAAATATGATTGCTCATATTATTCATCTCCTAGAGGTAATAATCACATTTAATGTTTTTTAGAGTCTTTAATGATGTGATATGCATCTATATTTATATAGCTAAAATTATAAATACTCAGCTTACTTCCATTTAGCAATATATTATTAGAATGTTCTCATGCCGTAAAAAGAAGGATTGTTTGGAATGGTGGGGTAAAGGTAGCCAGTGGTGTTATAGAGGCAAAGGTTGAATGTTTTAAGATAAAGTAGTCAAACACTGGAGTGAGGCCAAGAAACATTTAAAAAGAGTCTAGTAGATTTAGCAACTTGGAGATTATTGGTGACCTTGGTGTAATGACTTAAGTGGAATAATGGAGTAGAAGTCAGATTGCAGTGGCCTGACTGGTGAATGAGAGGCGAGGAAGGGGAGACTGAGTGCTCACTAAATTTGGGGGAAATTTACTTTTCCTTGGAAGGAGTTACATGGGGACACATTTTACAAAGGTCTTTTCTTCATTTGCTTTGCTTTTAAAATTTTTTTTTCTTTCCCTTCCATTTTCTTCCCTTCCCTTCTCCCTTTCCTTTCTTTTCCTTTCCTTTTCATCTGTTTGTTGCTTTTATGGGCAATAATATTACAGTAGTCCCTCCTTATTCACAGGGGATACATTTCAAGACCCCTACTGGATGCCTGAAGCCACAATAGTACCAAACCCTATGTATAATATGTTTTTTCCTAGACATACACACTTATGATAAAGTTTAATTTATAAATTAGGCATGGTAAGATTAATACCAATAACAATTATAAACTAGAGTAATCATAATAATACACTATAATAAAAATTACCATAGATCTTAGCAACCTTAGCATATAATTGTTTTTCTTTCCTTATTAAGTTGAGAACTTTCACCTTTTCACTTAAAGGAGACACTTTACCACGTCTCTTTGGCATATCTGAACTGCCAGCATCACTATTCTCATGCCTTGGAGACTTTATTAAGTAAAATAGAGTGACTTAAACACAAGAACTGTGATACCATGACAATTGATCTGATAACAGAGATGGCTACTAAGTGCCTAAGAGGTGTGATTTGCTGGACAAAGGATGACTGCTGTTCCAGGTGGGATGAAGCTGGAGGATGAGAGATTTCATCACAATACTCAGAACAGAGTGCATTTAAAACTTATGAATTGTTTATTTCTGAAATTTTCCATTTAATATTTTCAGACCGTAGTTGATCTTGGGTAACTGAAACCGAGGAAATCGAAACCTCGGATAATGGGGGGACTACTGTAATTCTTATCGCCCCTCATGACCTTTTTGACACTTCAGCCAGAGCAAGGTGAACAGAGAAAAGAATTATGTAAGGTTAAGAGATATGTGAAATTTGCTGGACTCGGGGATGTCAGTGGAGTTTGGTTGTAAAATGATTCTAATATAGATGTGGCAGGTTCAGACCACGTTAGCTGGCTGATCCTCCAGAGCTGTAAACTCCTTTGGTCGTATTAGCTTCTTACCCACTCTACAAACAGGATGTTGGTGAAAAGTTGTCATGGCACCTCTGCAGAAATCTCTCCCCAGGGTTTGGAGGGAATGATGTTGGTCCAGAGCAGCTTTGAGGAAACGGTCTCTTAAATTCAGCATGTGTATTTTATTTACGATTTTTATTCTTTAAAAAAAGTAGTACATATGCATAATAGAAAAATTTTTTTTTATTAGTAAGTATACCATTTCATTGGATGGTCTGATCAATAAAATAATTTTCATAATTTGGATCCTTGAGGGAATTTGGGGAGTTTAATTATTATTTAGAGATGCCAAGGAGGTCAGGGGGTGTCTAATAGGGGTGGGTGATGAGTTGCAAATAGAACGCACATATTTCAGAGATTTGTCCTGCCGCAAACTGACAAGTATATCTCTGATCCTCATCTCTCAGCAGTAAGTGAATAAGGTTAAAAGGCAGAATTTACTGTGTTTTCCTAGTTCATATTTATCTGGAATTCTATGATCTCTCTTCTTGAAGTTGCTGGGTTTTGTTAGATGTAAGGACAATGATAAATTTGCTTAATAATAAACACTATAATTTTCAGAGGAATTTGACGTATTCAAGTCACTTCTCAGGGAGGATTTAATGATGAGTATACTGAGGGCCTTTCATGCTTTTAAAGCTAACATCCTTTCGAAAACTAGGAACCAGCTTATTCTGAAGCATTATAACGAATGACAAATTACCCTTGTCAAAACAGTTGAAAGTGTAAACATGTATTGATTTGCTAGTCCTTGGCTATGTATATATTTGTGTGTGTGTTTTCCGTTCTGACCCTCAAGGGTTAATGCATATTTATAAAGGGATATTTTTGCTACTAGAAATTAAAAGGTTTTATTAAAGAAAGAGAAAAATTAAAGGATGGTGTATAAGTTTCTTGTTGCTTGCCTAACAAATTACCACAACCTCAGTGGTTAAAACAACAAAAACTTATTCCCTCACAGTTCTGGAGGCCAGAAGTCTGATTTCCAGGTGTCGTCAGGGCCACGCTCCCTCCAGAAGCTCTAGGGAATATTCTTTTCCTTGCCTCTTCCAGGTTCTTTTAGCTCCAGGCGTTCCTTGGTATTTCTTGGCTTGTAGCCAGCATTCCAATCTCTGCCCCAGTCTTCGCGTTGCCTTCTCCCATTCTCCAGTCTCTCCTTTGTCTTTTATAAGGACACGTTACTGGATTGAGGAGCCATCCAGATAATCCATGATGATTTTAACTCAAGATCCTTAACTTAATTATATCTGCAAAAACCCTTTTTCCAAGTAAGTTCAAATTTACATGTTCTGGGGGTTAAGGCATGGACATATTTTTGGGGGCCCACAATTCAACCTACTATAGGTGGCTATTCCACTATTTCACTGGGGCTTGACTAGATATGTTTAAGGTTAATTTTGCTTCATAAAACATATGTTTTGGCGTATGTATCATTTAGGATTGGTCATATATTTAAATAACTTGCTGAAATAAATGTAAAAACCTGTTATTCCAAAATCAAAGTTGGCATGAATTATAAACTGGGTTTATGCTATTTCCTTATAAAGTGTCACTTTAACTGCTAAATGGAAATGCCCACCATCTTTTTCAGTATCATGTGAAACATGCTGTAGTTTATATATATCAGAAATTCTGTAAATGTTTTTGGCAACTATTGGGCTATGTTTTTTTCTGTATTCAATTTTTATAATTTAAAATATTTATAGTTTCTTATAACACTGTCTTTCAAGTGTTCCTCAAATGGTGGGTTGTTCTGGTGCTGAAAAATAGGCCTGAAAATCAATAATACTGGAATAGAATTCCATTTGGATAAAACACTGTGATGAAGGCCAAACAATCATGATTTTACTCAGTGCTGACATTTTGGAGAGAACACTGAGAAATGTAAGAGATAAGCCTGAAAATGTGAAAGAAGCATATGGTAAAAATATGTTAACATGACTGTAGATGTACATATTCTGTAAATTCATCACTCCATTGACATTTATTCCTATCTGAAGGGTTGTCTTGAATTTTGTGTGGTGTTCAGGAAATTATCCCTAACGTAAAGTACAATTGCCTTATGTATATAATTCTGTATTCTGTTTTTTTCTGTGATATTACATCATTAGCTTTTTCATGTTATTTTAAAAAATTTTTATTTATTTTTAATTGAAGTATACTTGATGTACAATATTATATAATTTACAGGTGTACAATATAGTGACTCACAATGTTTAAAGGTTACACTCCATTTATAGTTACTATAAAACATTGACTATATCCCCTGACTATATTGTACAATATATCCTTATATCTTCTTTTATACATAATTTCATGTTATTTTGAATAAATACATAGTATTCTTCCATTTTGATATGTATAATTTGCCTCACCAATTTCCCACATTTCATTTATGTTCCTTCTACTATTTTTATCATTATATGTAACACAATAATGAACATATTTGTGATATGATTTTTCCATATTTCTCATAATGTAGTCATATTAGACTCGAAGCAGAATATCATCAAAGAACATGAATATGTTTGAGTCTTGTTAATATGTTACCAAATAATTTTCTAAAAAATGTTAAAGTATTTTCATTTCCACAAGCAATATATAAATTTTTCCCAGTTTTATTAAGATATAATTTACATACATCACTGTATATGTTTAAAGTGAACAGCATAATGATTTGACTGACATATATTGTGAAATGACTACCACAGTAAATTTAGTTAACATCCATCATCTCATATAGATACAAAGTAAAAGAAAAAATTTTTTTCTTGTGGTGAGAATATTAGGATTTACTCTCTTAACTTTCAAATATACCATACAGCGATGTTAATTATAGTCATCATGTTGTACATTATATCCCTGTACTTATTTAAAACTGGAAATTTGTGCCTTTTGACTACCTTCATCCAATTCCCTTCCCACCACCTACCCACCCCCCACCTCTGACAACCACAAATCTGATCTTTTTTCTGTGAGTTAGGTTGTTTTATTTTATAAAGATTCCACATATAAGTGAGATCATACAGTATTTGTCTTTATCTGTCTTATTTAACTTAGCATAATGACCTTAAGTTCAATCTATGTTGTTGTACAATCAATGGCAGGATTTTCTTCTTTTATGTGGCTGAAAAATATTCCACTGTGTGAAATATTATACCACAACTTCATTATCCATGCATTCATCAATGTACACTTAGGTTGTTTCCGTGTTCCATATTTTGGCTGCTATAAACAGTGCTGTTATAAACATGAGGGTGTGGATATCTTTTCGAGTTAGTGTTTTCATTGCCTTTGGATATATTCCCAGAAGTGGAATTGCTGGACCATGTGGTAGTTCTATTTTAATTTTTAAAAGGAACCTCCACACTCTTTTCCATAGTGGCTGTACCAACTTACAGTCCCACCAATAATGCACAAGGGTTCCCTTTTCTCCACCTCCCTGCTAATATGTATCTCTTGTCTTTTTAGTGATAGCCATTCTAACAGGTATGAGGTGAAATCTCACTGGTTTTGATTTTCATTTCCCTAATGAATAGTGATGTTGAGCACCTTTTCATGTATCCATTGGCCATTCATATGTCTTCTTTGGAAAAATGTCTAGTTGGGTCCTTTGCCAATTTTTTAATTGAATTGTTTGGTTTTCTGCTATTGAGTTATATGAGTTCTTTATATATTTTAGATATTAATCACTTATCAGATAAATGGTTTGCAAAATCTTTTTCTCATTCTGTAGGTTTTTTCATTTTATTGATAGTTTCTTTTGCTATGCTACAGGTTAAAAAGCTTGATGTCATCCCGCTTATTTATTTTTGATTTGTTGCTTGTGCTTTTGGTGTCATATCCAAAAAAATTATTGCCAAGACCCATGTCATTGAGCTTTTTCCTATGTTTTCTTCTGGGAGTTTTATGGTTTCTGGTCTTATATTTAAGTTTTAAGCAATTTTGATTTAATTCTTATGAGTGGTTTAAGATATTGGTCTAATTTCACTCTTTTATGTGTCAATATCCAATTTTCCCGGCACCATTTATTGAAGAAACTGTCTTTCCCCCCCTGAATATTCTTGTCTTCCTTGTCAAATATTAGTTGACTATATATACATGGATTTATTTTGGGGGCTCTCAATTCTGTTCCATTGATCTATGTGTCTGTTTTTATGCTAGTACCATACTTTTTTGATCACTATAGCTTTCTAACATAGCTTGAAATCAGGAAGTGAAGTGCCTCCCACTTTGTTCTTCTTTCTCAGGGTTGTTTTGGCTATTGATGGTCTTTTGTGGTTCCACATAAATTTTAGGATTGTTTTTCTATTTCTCTAAAAAATGCCATTGGAATCTTGATAAGGATTGCATCAACTCTATACATGGATTTGAGTAGTATGGATATTTTAATAATATTAAAACTTCCAATCCATGAACACATATAGCTTTCCATTTATTTGTGTCTTTTTAAATTTCTTTCATCAATGTCTTGTGGTTTTCAGTGTAAAGATCTTACACCTCCTTGGTTAAATTTATTCCCAACTATGTTACCATTTTTGATGCTATTGTAAATAAGATTGCCTAATTTTTTTTCATATATGTTGTTGTTAGTGTATCAAAGCATTACTGATTTTTGTGTATTGATTTTGTATCCTGCAACTTATTGAATTAATTTTATTAGTTCTAACAGTTATTTTGTTATATACATAAAACAGAATTTTCTATATATAAAATCATGTCATCTGTGAATAGAACCAATTTTACTCCTTCCTTTTCAATTCTGATGCCTTTTGTTTCTTTTTCTTGCCTGATTGCTTTTGTTTCTTTTTCTTGCCTGATTGCTTTGGCTAGGACTTTCAGTACTTTGTTAAATAGAAGTGGTGAGAGTAAGGACTCTTGTCTTGTTCCTGATCTTAGGGAAAAATCTTTTCAACCTTTCACCATTAAGTATGAAGTTAGCTGGGGGCTTGTCATATGTGGCCTTTATTAAGTTGAGGCATGTTCCTTCTATACCTAATTTGTTGCATTTTTATCATGAATGCATGTTGAATTTTGTCAAATGCTTTTTCTATATCTGTTGAGATGATCGTATTTTTTTCTTTCATTCTATTAATGTGTTACATCACATTGATTGATTTGAGTATATTGAAACATCCCTGCATCCAAGAGATAAATCCCAATTGATCATAGTTAATGATCATTTTAATATGCTGCTAAATTTGGTTTGCTAGTATTTTATTGAGAATTTTTTGCATCTATATTAATCTGGGATATTGGCTTGTAGTTTTCTTTTGTTGTAGTGTCCTTTTCTGGCTTTGGTATCCAGGTAATGCTGACCTTGTGAAATCAGTTTGGGAGTGTTGCCTTCTCTTTGATTTTTTGAAAGTGTTTGAGAAGAATTGACATTAATACTTTAATAGTTCGGTAAAATTCACCAGTGAAGCCATCTGATCTTGAGTTTTTCTTAACTGGGAAATGTTTGATGACTGATTAAAATACCTTACTAGTAATTGGTCTGGTCAGATTTTCTATTTCTTCCTGATTTAGTCTTGGTAGGTTATATGTTACAAACATTTTTTTCTATTTCTTCTAGGTTTTCCAGTTTTGTTGGTGTATAGTTGATCATAGTAGCTTCTTATAATCCTTTGTTATCTCATTTATAATTTTGTTGATCTGGGTGTTCTCTCTTTTTTCCTTGGTTAGTCTAGCTAAAGATTTGTCAACATTTTTTATCTTTTCAAAGAATCAACGCAAGTTGATTTATTTTTCTATTTCTTTTCTGTTCTCTATTCCATTTATTTCTGCTCTTATCTTTATTATTTCCTTCCTTCTGATAACTTTGGGTTCAATTTGTTCTTCTTTTTCTATTTCCTTGAGGCATGGAGTTAGGCTTTTTATTTGAGATCTTTCTTGTTTCTTAATATAGACATTTATTGCCATGAACGTCCCTCTTAAAACTGCTTTTGCTGCATCCCATAAGTTTTGGTATATTGCATTTCCGTTTTTGTTTGTCTCAAGATACTTTTTTATTTTCTCTTTACTTTCTTCTTTGATCCATTGATTGTTCAAGAGAGTGTTGTTTAATTTCCAAGTAGTTGTGAGTTTTCCAGTTTTCCTCTTGTTATTGATTTCTAGTTTTATACAATTGTTATCAGAGAAAAGATTTGATATTATTTCAGTCTTCTTGAGTTTGCTAAGACTTGTTTTGTGGCCTAAAGTATGGTTTATTCTAGAAAATACTTCATGTGCTCTTGAGACTGATGTGTATTCTGCTGTTGGCTGATAGAATGTTCTATATATGTCTGTTAGGTTCATTTGCTCTATAGTGTCATTCGAATATGCTGTTTCTTTATTAATTATCCGTCTGGATAATCTATCCATCGTTGAGAGTGGGGTATTACATTCTCTGACTATTACTGAATTGCTGCTTATTTCTCCTTTTAATTCTGTTAGTTTTTGCTTTCTATATTTAGGTGCTCTAGTGTTAGGTGCATAAATATTTATAATTGTTATGTCTTCCTTGATGGATTGACCCCGTTATCATTCATAATGACCTTCTTTGTCTCTTTTTTTATCATTTTTATTTTAAACTCTATTTTATCTGATATAAGTATAGCTACCCTTGTTTTTTTGGTTACCATTTAGTTGAAATATCTTTTTCCATCCCTTCACTTTCAGTCTATGTTTGTCTTTAATGCTAAAGTGAGTCTCTTGTGGGCAGAATATCATTAGATCTTGTTTCTTTGTCCATTCTATGTCTGTGTCTTTTGATTGGAGAATTTAATCCATTTATAGTAGTTATTGATAGGTAAGGACTTACTATTGGTGTTTCTTTAATCGTTTTTGCCTTTTTTTGAGATCCATTGTTCTTATCCTGCTACATTTTTTTGTGTTTGACGTCTTTTGGTGGCTTTGGTTTTTTTTCTTCTGGTGCTTCTCTGTATATTCACAGTTTAATGCAGCTAGTGAGTATTACTTTTATGACTAGAGAACGCTGTTATTTAAAATATTAAAAAGTACGCTAAAAAAGAAACAACATATTTTAGTTCTCTGCATTAAGTCAATAAATTGCATAATATCTAGATCTTTGGATGAATTTTACTATCCTTCTCCCCCACATGGCACCCCCCAAAAAAAACAAAGCTAATTTGAATGTGTGAGTGTGTGTTAGAGTTTATGTGTGTAGTACATATTGTGTATAGACCTAAACTTCATGAAACACATGACTTAGAAGTTTTCTATAGAGAATCTTCATTTAGTCAATTTGTATAAATTGCCTGATTTATAAGTGTTTGCATGTGTGTGTGTATTTATAAGTGTTTGCATGTGTGTGTGTATGTCTTTGGAGGGTTTGCATGTGTGTGTGTATGTCTGTGTATGTGTGAATTTGTTAACCTGAAAATAAGATTTTGAAATTTAGGAGCATTTCTAAAACCTTAGTTTGTTCATATGGAAAAATTTAGTATGTGTTACTTGGTTTTTTTCTTTTATTACCTTAGATTTCATTCTGAATATATTGTCTGGATGTTCTTATGCTGTAGTCATTGCAAGATGTTGTGATCACCAGTGCACATATTACAAAGCATAATAGTTTGTTTTACATAATTATGTGATAAAAATTTCAAGACAGACGCTTTAAACACACACACACACACACACACACACACACACACACACATATGAAAAACACCAAACCTCATGAATCCCTCTTGTGCAATAAACTAATAAGGTCTATGGCCTGCTTTCCTTGGCTACATGCTTTTATTTTGCATTTTTCTGAATCATAGAATATCCTTTATATCTCAGGGTAGTCAAGAGAGAACAAACACTCTTTTAGTGATTTTTAAGTCTCTCTTTTTCTGACCATAGGTTTTTTTGTTTTTTTTTTTAAATAAATTTATTTATTTACTTTTGGCTGCATTGGGTCTTTGTTACTGTGTGCAGGTTTTCTCTAGTTGCAGTGAGCAGGGGCTACTCTTTGTTGCTGTGCGTGGGCTTCTCATTGTGGTGGCTTCTCTTGTTGTGGAGCATGGGCTCTAGGCGCGCGGGCTTCAGTAGTTGTGGCACGTGGGCTCAGTAGTTGTGGTTCGCAGGCTCTAGAGCACAGGCTCAGTAGTTGTGGCACACGGGTTTAGTTGCTCCACAGCATGTGGGATCTTCCCGGACCAGGGCTTGAACCCGTGACCCCTGCATTGGCAGGCGGATTCTCAACCACTGCGCCAACAGGGAAGCCCTGACCATAGGTTCTTACTCAAGTTGTCTATTGTGCATTCTGGATTTAAGCTCTCAAAAGGAGGCAATCTTAATTTTATAATCAAATGCTTGGTTAATATAAATAATCTATGAAGGATAAAGCTAATGTATGCCCAATATTTGGTTTGCTACGTGCCAAGAATATTATGGTGGCCCATACTTAAAATTTCTAAATGTAAAAAAAATTCTTTGTCTTAGTAGAGTAAAATACTACCATGAAAAATATTTATCCTCAAAAATTATAGAATTATATTTAGAGACCAGCTAGGAGTAGGAGGTATAGGAATTAGGTTCTCATAGGTTCACCCAGATCGCAGGGCCCCATATTGATTGGATTATTTCTGTGTCAGAAATTATTGCTTAAGTTCGCCCATGACCTCAGGGGATGATTTACCTCCTGAGGCATTGTTTTGAATAGCAGAAAGACACTCACGATCAGTAATAGCCTGGAAAGGACTTTGGGTTGCCAAAGATCTTTTCCAATTCACCTTCTTGCTCTTTGTTAACTGAAAAACAGGTATATACTAGTTACAGTTTCCACTTAGATTCTTTTCTACCCTTCTGCCTTTCTTTCCTTCCTTTTCACTCTATTCAGACAACAGAATAAATCAATCGTTTGGTCTGCAGGTTCCCCAACGTCATAGAAAAAAATTAATGGTGAGGAGGAAAGAATTTCCACTCTGAGTTAGTAAAGTCTGGCTGTTCCACTAGATTCCAGAGTGACCCGAATGAGCAGGTGATTGCTCACAAAATGCTCTTTTTGGATGAGAAACTGACTTCTTAAAAATGCATTTATTTATTTATGACAAACAAACATTCCAACTTTAATTAAAATTCACGTATATATATTTGACATTTTACACAGACTAGAGTTTTAGTAAAACTGTAAAATACTTCTAGGGGCAAGGTTTGTTTAGGATATAGCTCTGTCTGCAATGCCAGCCATGTTCTCATCTTGCAGTATCCAAAATAGAGAACACAGATTTTGGGAAAAAAATGGTTAATTTGGGAAGTGTGATTTCTTAGGCAGATAGTCATACTTTTGTCATTTTATTACACATAGTAATATCTTTATTACACCAAATGTCCTTTTCCAGAAAGTACAGGGTAGTTTGCATTTTAGAGAACCTGATTAGAACATTCAAATCACATTCTCCACTGGTGGTCACTAACATAATAGTATTCTCTGAGGATTTTGGTAATACTGCCTCTCCATGGCTCTCTTCTCTCTCTCTACACAAATGTTTTGCATGTTGTTACTACAAAAATCCTTTCAGGTACCAGAGTCTTAAAGAAAGATCCTTTTGTGTTACCAATGATGGAAAAATGTGTAGAAACCCTTCTAAGGGAGTGTTCTTTCAGAGATAAAAGCACCTTAAAAAAGGTCTACCTCAGCAATTAGAAGTCTAAAAGATTTCATACTGGGGACCTGTCCTAGTGTTTGAAGTCTTGATGATAAAAAATGCAAATAGAGAAATTTTTTTCAAGAAAAATACCTGCACTTATTACTTTTTAAAGAATTAATCACTTTTTACGTTTTAAAGAATTTTATGAAATGGAGGAGCCATACATTTGCTTAACCTCTCTACTAGTATTTTGCCAACTCATGCTCTTCTTGCAGGAGATATTATTGAAAATTTCACGTGCTGATGTTTCTAAGAATTAATGTAAAAATAAATGTAGCAATATATGAGATGATATTCAGAATATAGAACATCATAAAAATAAAAAGATAATAATGAAAATAAGAAACTAAATAAAAATTGATTCAGAATCTCATATTCAGTTGAAAAAAGGGGGCCAATTAGAGAAGTAGTGGTAATTGAAACCATCAGAGAAGCTGCTGCTTGGTTACAGAATCAGTCTCTGGTGTTATAAATGTATTTATCTGTTTTTGGCTGCATTGGGTCTTTGTGGCTGCGCTCAGGCTTTCTCTAGTTGCGGCGAGCAGGGGCTACTCTTCATTGCGGTGCGCAGGCTTCTCATTGCAGCGGCTTGTCTTGTTGTGGAGCACGGGCTCCAGGCGCATGGGCTTCAGTAGTTGGTGGCACACGGGCTTAGCTGCTCCGCGGCACGTGGGATCTTCCCGGACCAGGGCTCGAACCCATGTCCCCTGCATTGGCAGGTGGATTCCCAACCACTGTGCCACCAAGGAGGTCCAATCTCTGGTGTTATGCTGCCTGAAACATCATTTCCATACATAGACTGTGGATCTTCCTCTATCCTTTCTGCAGACCAACTGGAGTCCTTTGGTGATTACCCACCAATCGATCATGAGGTAGGGTCATCAAGAAGAGCCTGGAAGATGTTATTGCTGATGAGAATTTAATCTGGGTTAGTGCTGGAATGGACAAAGACTATAGCTAAAAAGGGGGCCTCCACCTTCAGGCCTGGCTTCCCACTGCACTTAGCATGATATTCACACTCCTTACAATGGTATCCATAACTCTCCTTAATCTGCCATCTATTGACTTCTGTATCATTTCATTCCATCCCTTGTTCCCCAGCACTGCTCTTCAGACAACCTGGGCTTCTTTGCATCTTCAGATATTGTGTGTTCCTTAAGGCCTTTGCCTTTGTTATTCCCTTTGCTTGGAATTCTCTTCAACAAGATTTTTCCAGAGTGGATTTCTTATTGTCACATCAGACACAGCTTAAATATCATATCACCTTCTCAGAGATGGCTTTGCCAAACACCTTAGTTCCCTCACTGCCCTGTAATTCTATCACAATAGTTTATTTTATTTTGTATGGCTTCTATCATGATCTATACTTTTATATTTTTGTGTTTACTTTTGCATTTCTCTCTCTCCCACTATAATATAAATTCCATGAAAACAGGATGCATACCTGTCTAATTTACTGTTATTGCTGCAGCATTGCCCAATAAATATTGTTGAATGAGTGGTTTTACATAGTAAGAGCAATAAACATAGTCTATTTTAACAATAAACTTGATTTGAGAATATGGGGTTCATCATGACCCAAAAAGAAGTGAATTTGAGGTATGTTAAAGGGTAGTTTTTAATGCACACAAGATTTTAAAATTATGAGTATCCTACATTAAAGTTTTAGTCAATATCCAAGGTACCAAACATAACTGTGCTTTGACCTATTGATTCTCAGAACTGTTCAAACATTAAGTATTTTCTATTAAAATGACCACTGGCATCATTTTTATATTGGGAGGAGATAGAAGGCGGAAACTTTCAAGACATAGATTAAAGGGAAAATTTCCTAAAGGATATTATTGGAATTAGTGTGCTGTGAAGTGAGTCACATTGAATATATTTAAATCATATATTCAGTATATTTTAGCTCAGAATATATTATTTCAAAATATAAATTAATAATTTGTACTGGTTTCACACAAATACTTTAATAATATTAGTTAAAATTTGTTAAGCCAGTTATAATTAGGCCTCTGTTTCTTTTAGTAGAATGTAAGGAGAAGCAAGCATCTAAGAGATAAATTCTGCTTGTGATGAGAGGTGAGAGCTCACTGGAGGTGAGATCTTTTGGTTCCCATGTGCTTCCTCCTTGAATAGAAACTGAAATCCTGTCTGCCTCTTATGCCTTTCTCTCAAATGAAGCCTTGACAGGGATGCAGCTGGGCCAACTTATGGTTCTTGAGGGACCAGTAACATTGACTCCATTGCCCATCTCATCCTTCCTAAGACAGAGGATGTCTGGATGGGGGCATGTTCTGTCTTAGGACCAGAAGTGGGTACACAAGGAGAACAGACCTTGTGTCAGGATTAAGATACTATTTTCTGACTTATTCATTGTATGCAAATAAAACCTAGGAAAAAAATCAGAAGAAATTATATTAGTTAACGTATCAATTAATTGCTTAGCAATTTATTTATCATTTTGAATACTTATTATATGTCAAGGACTTTCCTAGACATTTTCACATACTTCATAATTTCTACTGCCATGAAATATATATTTATGATAAACATGAAGCAGTTAAGATCCATCTACCTGTCTCACTTCATGACTAGGAACACAAATTCACAAAATATCTGGCAGATCTAGGGGTATGCTTATGTTCACAAATGAATCAAACTTCTGAATATAGTTTCCTTAGCAACGTTCTCTAATCTACCATTGATAAGGACAACCAGCGACACACATTGAGAAAGATGGAGGGGAAAAATAAAAGCAACCAATCACGTTAGATCTGGACCTACTCTGCACCCAGGGAAATAGGAGACTATCTACCATCACATTGGAAGGATGTGGGAAAGTCCTCTAACCACAGTGTATCTGCCGCATTGAAATGTCACAATGTCAGGCAGCCTCAGCGTTAAGTACTTCTCTGGTTAAATTCTGAGGGTCCTGTTTGAAATGAGTTGATCTGGGACTGACTCACATTAAACAATCATTTCTCTTTAATACTTTTTCATAATTTAGTCAATCATTTATCTAACAAAGAGGGACATGGGATAAGGAGGAGGGTAGAGTGTGAGGGAACAAACAAAAATTCATATGCCTTAGCTTATTATGAATATTAGAAAAAATAAAAATACTTTGTAAACAATAATATGATAGGTAAAGTAAGTTATCATAATTGTTTTCTACTATAAAGTGTTGCCTATGTTGGATCCAGAGCATAATTATTAAGTCTGATTCATTCTGTTAACAAAAGTGTCCTTATAGTGAGAAGCCAGACACTTTAATATTATAGAAGACATTAGTCCTATGATTTTTATACTACTAATAATTTTTACTTCAATGAATACTTTACAATTTACAAATACCATTTGAAGTAACTATAATAACTAAGTTGGATATAATTTTAAAACCAGCTCTGTTGAAGGCCAAATGTAACAGACAGAAATACAGAACAAAACACAGAATTGTTTTCTTGTGATAAATTTAGAAAACCAACGAAATAATTGGTAATGAATAATTTTAAACATATGGCTTATTTTTTATCTTAATATTCTTAAAAAGTTTTGAATTTCAGAGGGCATGTAGTTGAAATTATTCAAAATAAAACTTCTTAGGTCTATGGATCTAGTAAAGTTGGTTTTTAAATTATTTAATCAGGTCCATAGAAAGCAAAGGTTATGGATTTCCTCCTAATTATTTTTGGAACTTACTGTATATAAACTGTCAGATATGCATAGTACCTCACACATCTTACCACTTATCTACAGAATTAAGGGTTCATGATCACCTTAAAATACTACATTAAATTTTGAGGGGATAGAAGTAATTTCAAAGATCAAGTTTTAGCACTTCTATTTTATGAATCACTCTATTTTTTCCTTAAGTTATATTTTTGATCATTAGTCAAATATGTCAAAAAATCAAATGATTTGTCAGGATTATTTTCATAAGTAATTCAGAACATTTTAAGAATAAACTGGGTGGAATTACATACATAATATAAAACTAAAGTGTGGTTAAAAAATTTAAGCATACTCTTTTAACTAAATTTTCATAGAACATATCTATATGATTAAAAAAGATCAAGAAGAAAAGTAAAAAGATTATTCAAATACAATGACTTAACACTGTTTACTCAACTCTCAACATTTTTATATTTGGATATCTTTTCTCCACTTTTTCAGAGCTTTTGGTGATATGTTAGAAAACATATTAACTTTTGGCTATTGTGAATTGTATTTCTGTTCTTAAAACCATACCCAAGGGGTATTTTGTTACAACATATTACATTTCAATTAAGCAGATTTCCATGTAATTGTCTTGTGTATTTTGTCAACTGTCTAATAAATATCTTAATCTTTTCTCTGAAAGTAATTAAACAAACTATTACATTACTTTTATATTAGAACATCCTTATTTCAACTAATTGGATTTATTGGATTGATCTTCACTTACAAAGTTTCTCTCCTACATTTTCAGGTATTAACATAACGTAGGAAATGCTAGTTGTCATTAAATAATTTCAGTGATAATGTTTCAATTTATTTTTTAGGTAGCATAATTGTTTTCTCTGTAAAAATCTTGATAAAGTTTTACTTTTAAAAAATTTCAAATGCTTGCTATTTTAGTTATTCCTAATGGTCATTTATGTATAATATTTTATTAAAATAATTTTGCTCTATGTCTTTATTTTATTTTTGTTTACATTAAAACACATTTTAAACAAATTGATAACCTGTCTTGTTAAGAGCAGTTACCAGTATAAACAGACCATGTTTGGTTCAGTGTTAATTTTGAGAACTTTAAAGTCTATTATGAAATGAAAAATTTATGCAGCTAAACAAACAAATATTACATATGTGGATGGAAAATATCAGTAAAATGACATCAAATACACTTCATAAGATAGATGTACAAATGCATTTCAGTTCTTTTCTCATCAGTCTCCTTTATATTTTTAGACAGTCTTTATGTGAATACAATGACTTCAATATCAAACATTTTAAATGATGCTTGAAATATCAGTCACTTGACTTTGATGTCACACACAATTAAATCCAACCCATCTTCTCTCAGTTAATAACAGCAATCTCACCAAGTCTAGTGCCTAATTAATACCAGCTATTTGTCACAAAGAGGTGACACATGTATATCAGAAAGCTTGAAATATTGTTTTGTGCTGAAGTGTAGCCAGCTAGCCCTGCAATATAAAATCTGTCTTATGTGTGATTGGCTTTAAAGATTTCAAAGGCCCCCGAGTTTAGTGTGTTCAAGCTGGGATGCAACAGCGCATAGAAGGTGTTACTGATGTGACGGGTCCCTTTAGGCTGCTTAGTAGGAAGGTATTTAGAAAAAAACACAGCTCTTTCTGAAAGGTTCAGACTTGATCATTCACTTAGGTAATGGCCAGAATTAAGAATAAAGTCCCTGTGGTCATTTGCTTCACCTGCAGTTTGTAAGCTATGTGTCAGAATACACAATCATAAATTGTATTGTTGCAAAAACTTTTCTGCTTCTGCTTCCATGAAAAACTCTCTTTACCTATGTTGGTCTATATACAAATAAATTGGTATCTATCAAAGAAGTAATGCTTCTCCTTCTTAAATTCATTTACAGACTGTAATAAGAGGTTGACTGACATTTAAATAGTAATTACTAGTCATCAAATTAGGTGAAAATGTTTGAGGTACATACAGGTAGAATATAAACTATACAATTCTATGAAAAAATAGATGGAAAAGCAGGGGTCATTTGTTGATTGGGTACTTATAAATTTATTCATACACATTAATATTTAAAGTTCAGATCAAAATGTATAAGTTATTAAAGATTTCTTTTAAAATGTGCCTAACCATAACCAAAGAGCTACTACCTTTCTGTAGCTTAGATTTTTCTGCTAATATATAAAACTCTCTATTGTGATATAGAGGAAAATTAAGTGCAGCTGAAACATTGTACTGATATTAAACAAGCATTCTCTCTTCTTTCTTAGAAAAGGAAGGAAAGAAAAACCTAGAGGAGTTGCCTGCTGCAGATTAACTGTAGTTCTGGAATTTTCCTCACTACTGCAATTTTTCCAGCTTACCGTCCTTAGAGTCCCCCCTCTACCCGCCACCCCCAGAAGGATGTTTAACTTCAGGTTTACTAGTCAAGTAGTAATGTTTACTCCTGCTCACTTCTTATTGAAATCAATGGGGAGAAAGTGCTGACTGTAGTTGAAAAAAAAGACAAGCGTTACCACAGTGCTACAAAACAGTGACTACTAGAAAATGGAAATGCTTTTGAAGAATGGAGAGATTCTACCTCCCTCAATGGTTAGACGGCTCTAAACAACTACTTATCCGAGGCAGTGTGGTTTAAAGTAAACAATGCTTGTGGACACCAGGGAAGTGACCAGTAGCATAGTTTCATTCTTTTCAGGCTAGCTCAGTTTTCAAAGGGTACCAAGTCCAGGTCTTTTTTTTTTTCTAGGTGGAGGTTTAAAGGAGTGTTTCTTCAGATATAAAAACAACTGCAAAGAAGAAAAAAAAATCAATAGAAAACCTGAGGTTTCTTAGATATGTGATGCTAAATGAATGATTGGACCATTGTGATTTTTCACTAGCTTCATATATAGACATAGCACCCCTCTCCCCAGTTTGGAGCATTTCTTTTTCATCTGCCTTTAACTAAATTTAAGATACTTGTTCCATTAAATAGTCTTTAATTCCTAGACAGGTTTTCAGCCTGGAAAAAATAGCCATGGGATTGTGTGTGTTTGGTGTCTGAGGCCAAGTCTTCTATGTTGACTCTGACAGGTCCTGGGTGCTCTTAGAAACTAGAGAGCCGTCCCACAAAAGACAGTGGCACATTCTCAAGTTTATAACGTGGTTGCTCATACAGATGTTGCAGCAGCTTCTGTCTGTGACCTCCAGATCCTCCAGCAGCCTTTCAAATGCCACATCAGCCAGACCATTTCCAGGTGCAGAATGCAGCCCCAGCCCTGTATCATTCCAAGATTGAACATCTTAAGCCAGGTTGGGGCTAAGAGTCTATTAGCTTGGTTGCATTGGAGAGAGGGTTAGGGCGCCCCCCTGAGTATTCCACACGCAGTTCTAGGCGGCTTAGGCCAAGCAGGCGGGAGATCCAGCTGGGCAGATAAAAGACACCAAATGATTTCCCTCGTGAGGGAATTATCTTCTTCTTTGTAACTGCATTTTTGGGTCCTTCTCTTTTGTTTTGTTTCTTCGTACACAAATGCTACAATTCTATTTGAGATTAAGTCAAAATATTAAAGGAAATATAAATTAAGCTTCTACTCTGGTTAAGATACTGCGGTAAGTGTTTGCCAGGTTGAAGGGAGAGAATCCACTAGTCCTCTTCTTCTTTGCTGACAATGGCTCCTATTTCCTGGGGGAGGCATTTCACTACATCTTCTCTTCAGCTGCTGGTAGTGTGGTGATTGGCTCCCTTTAAAGAAGACACTTTAAATAATTGGCATTTCAAGATTTGTAGGAGCTTATGCTTTCAGAAGGAATTCATGGGATGAAAGAGGTGAAGATATAATTTGATTTTCACAGAGTTAGAGGCTGGTATGAGGGTCACTGAAATCCACTCTTGTTTCTTGATGGGTGCTTCAAAACATCACCGTTTTATCAGAATGAAGGTTGACATTATTTTCTCACAGAATTTCTGTGCTTATCTAGCCTGCAAATAAGTATTCAGAATATACTTCAGAGTGGTTCTGAAATCACCCTTAGTTTTTCCATCTTTTTATACCTTGTTTATCTGTCTGTGGTTGGGCTCCCAGTTGTGTGCATGTAGACCAGCAGGACATCAGGCCACAGAGTTTGGGGCCCTGAATTTTCTGAACCAAGATCTGTCAAAAAGATGTACAATAACTCATGTGATTTAAACATGATTGTTTCTGGACTTCCTATTTTGTTGCCTCCTTTAAACTGCAGTTATTTATAGAATACTGCTCAGAAAGTGCTGGCATGTGTGATGTCTAATTGGTTTTATGAAGCTACATGGGATTTATGAATATATATAATTTTTATTGTTTGGAGTGCTGAATATGCAAAATTCACCTGGAGCTTGCTGACTGATTTCTTTTTTTTTTTTTTTTTTTTAGTTTTTTTTAAAATTAATTTATTCTTTTTTAATGCTATTCTTGTCTGCTTACATTCTTTTTATTTATGTATGTATGTATGTATGGCTTTGTTGGGTCTTCGTTTCTGTGCGAGGGCTTTCTCTAGTTGTGGCAAGCGGGGGCCACTCTTCATCGCGGTGCGCAGGCCTCTCACTATCGCGGCCTCTCGTTGCCGAGCATAGGCTCCAGACGCGCAGGCTCAGTAATTGTGGCTCACGGGCCCAGTTGTTCCGCGGCATGTGGGATCTTCCCAGACCAGGGCTCGAACCTGCGTCCCCTGCATTGGCATGCAGATTCTCAGCCACTGCGCCACCAGGGAAGCCCGCTGACTGATTTCTTGTAGGTCTTAGTTGATTTACTCTGTGAACTAGCTTCATGTGATGATTACTTGTGGTTAAGTTCAGTTACTTAACCACAAGTGGCATTTTTTCATTATGTGTATTAAAAATACAGGAACATTTAGTTTGCAATTACACTATATAACAAACTTTGACTGATATGCAAAGTCAGGTTAGTTATAATTCTTGGCCAACCACTGGAATTTTATCTATGCTTTAATTAAAATTTCACAATGTGACACCTTCATCTCACATTATATTTCCCAAAAGGATGCCACATGAAATGCAGTTTTATTATGTCTATTTGTTTATTAGGAAGGAAATTTCTACTTTGACTTTTCATACACATCTTGTAGTTTGATAGCTTAAGATAAATAAAAGGAAGCTAATTTATATGCTTTGGAAATACACAGTTGATTCTGTCAGGCTTAGTAGATTTTGAAAATAAAACAATCTTCAAAATTTAACTCTTCTTGATATCTTCAATTTACTGATGACATATATATATAGTATATAAAGGTATATGGTTTACATATAGTTTAAAGATCTAGAAACCTTGATATACCAATGGAATCTAAAATTTGTGAAGGGATAAGCTGGCATCATTCCTTCTTTTGTGGAATAGGTTGGCTAAGGTATAGGCCAAGTCACAAAAATGCCAAAGCATCAAACACGAGTGGTCAAGGATAGAGATTTGGTTGTGGAAATAGAGAGATTAAGACCTGGGATACTGTAGACAGAGAAAACAGGAAGCAGATCAGAAACAGAGCAGAACATTAGAATCAGACTGCCAGGTCAAAGTCAGGCTTACCACAGAGCAAAACCAGGTTGGCAAACTAAGGTCAGGAAACCCGGAGGTCAGAGTCAGGAGGGCAATGGGAAGCACCATGATTCAAACACCCAGACTGGGACAAGGTGGGGCCAGAGAGGCGGATCACCAACTGGGAGGTGATGCCTGGGGTTCTCTAACATCTGGTTACCCCTGCTGATTTCCATTCCTCTTGACCCTGGCTCGTAGGTTAACCCCTGCATGCCTAGTGTGCTTACTTCCTGCAGAGTTCTAAAATTTAATTTTAATATAAAGTTGACTGACATCAAAGGCAACCTCATGGCCTGTGTTTCAGTAGCCTCTTGTTTGTTTTTATTGATGAGGCATTAAGGATCATACCCATATATAACGTGTTCTGGGAAAATTATTTCCAGAAACAAAATGTAAACATCTAAATAGCTGCCAGTTCTCTTCAAATGCTTAGTGTGTGAGAAATAAATACATGCATACATACTTAAATGGAAGACTGTTAATGCCTTTGAAAGGGCTGACCATTATAAATAATTGTTAATTCTTGTCAAAATGAATATAGCCTTTACTTGAGGTATGCTCCAGAGGTGGTGCCAATAAGTTTTTAAAAAGGAAACGAAAGACCAAGTCTTCTCTGATTTATATTGTGACCTATGAACTTAATTTTCCCATAATCCAATTTCTTTGACCAAGAGTTACTTACCCTTCTTTAATGGAGACTGAAATATGTATTGACATTTGTTTCTGTGCTGATTTAAGTGTTCATGATATATTATTTCATTACGTTTGTTATATTTACTCTATATAAATGCTTAAATTTAATTTACATATGACATACCCTTTACATATGAGCCCAGTTTGTCACCTTTCATTGTATCGTGGACCCAAATAGGAAGGTAGGAAATATATCTATAGAAGAACTTCCTTTCAGAAACTTCTAAAATATTTTTATTATATAATTTTTCCAGCTCTTTATAGAGCTATCTTCATCAACTCTCCTTATAGTCAAATGTTCCAGCACGTAACTCAATAAGCAATCCAAACTACTTCCTAAGGAGTTAATGGAGGAGTCTTTCTGGGTTTGCAGACTTAGTCATGTGATGAGCTAAAGCAATGAGCTAATAAAAGTGATAATGCCATTTTGCAAACTGAGAACCTATAAAACAAGTAAATAATCTGCGCTGTCTACTGTTTGTCTTGATTTCTCTAATAAAAAAGGCTCTTATTTGAAATAAAAGTGAAGGGTTGCTTTGTTAAATATGAAATTCTAGAAGATTAAAAATATAATTTCCTTTTCTTCTCTTGGTATTTCCTTTATCCTATTGCATGGCATTCTTGGAAATCACCATTGTACTGTTTATTTTTTAAATTAAAATGCTGTAACAACTGCAGCGTTTTTGCATTGTATGAATATTTTATTGCATGATGAAAAAGAATGATTGTGAAAGCCTTAAAATGCTCAATTTTTCACTTAAATATTTTACAAGGAAAACCCTACTGAGATACATCTTCTTTTCATGGGTGCCCTGGTGGTTCTCACAGAAGGAAGATGCGATATTTATAGTTCTACAACCCACTGCATTTAAATTTCATAAAACAGAGGGACAAGATGGCTTTCTGTTTTAAGTGAAGTACTAACATCTTATCTGGGTGTCACATCTCAAACCCAAGGTTCTGCTGCTTCCGCTCAGGTAAAAAATGACTGATCTGTTTTCTTTTCAAGGTGCCCAAAGCCCTCTGCTTTGCAGGTATTAAACTGGGCAGAATGATAATGGACAGTGCCTTTTGTTTATGCACATGAGAGGGCTTGATTTATAATATCTTTTATTTCCAAGTATTTCTTTTTTTTTTTTTTAATGTTTTATTTATTTATTTTTGTATCTGTTGGGTCTTCGTTGCTGCGCGTGGGCTTTCTAGTTGCGTCGAGCAGGGGCTACTCTTTGTTGAAGTGCGCGGGCTTCTCATTGCAGTGGCTTTTCTTGTTGAGGAGCATGGGCTCTAGGTGCGCGGGCTTCAGTAGTTGTGGCATGCGGGCTCAGTAGTTGTGGCACGTGGGCTTAGTTGCTCCACGGCATGTGGGATCTTCCCGGCGCAGGGATCAAACCCGTGTCCCCGGCATTGGCAGGCTGATTCTTAACCACTGCACCACCAGGGAAGCCCTCCAAGTATTTCTTTATAAAGAAAAAATACATTTACATCTCAGATGTAATGAGATGCTCATGTTCATGCCACTTTCATAATCACTGAGTAAGTTTGTAATATCATTTTCCTATAAATTCCAAATACATTAAAAACGTGACATGGAAAATTTAAAAATTCAATTGAATTATTCCCCTCCCTCAAATTACAAATATTTGGGGGATTTTTCATGTATTTTGAGGTTTAATAACAGTGTTTACAGCCATGACACTGTACTGGCAATTTATATGTATAAAGTAAATATAGGTTTAAAATGCTTTGGTTGTAGTACTAATTTTTGATGAATAAAAAATTATTTAAAAGATATTTTCCCATGGAAAAATTAATTTAACTTAAAAGTGAAAGAATATGGTATTTGGGACTCTGGGGGTGAAATAGCCAGAATTTTACAGTATTAAAAAAAATGGATACAAGGGGAAAATGGTTAAAAAAGAAAATCTTAACCTGTTATATGGATAGAATTTAAAAGTGCTTAATGCCTTTCAGATTTACTAATTATTTCACAAAATCCTTATATCATGAAATATTAGTAAAAATTATTTAATGTGTTTGAATTTTAGTAGTGTGGGAACAGAAGCAAATGGAAAAAATTGTTAGCTCTTGCAATCATTGCCTTCATGTTGGATAAAAGGTTTAACTTCTAGTATTTGTCCTAGTATAGAACTCCAGAGATTCAGTTGATTTGGTTATTTCAGTCAAAACGTTAAGTCAAAATATTTAGCAGCCTCACTTTCACATAAGCCACCATAGTCCCAGAAACTGCCCCCTCACAAAGATGGTATAGACGCTCAAACTCAAGAATTGATCACTTAAAGAGGGTTTTAAGTTGAAATTGATTTTTTTACTAATATTTCCCAGACTTCTTCAATCATAAAAATCACTTGGAGGCACTGCTTAAATCATATATTTACAGACACCTTTTTAGGACTTAGTAGGTCTGGAGTGGGACTCAAAGCCTATATGGAAAACAAGCAATCCAGGTGATTCAAATGATCAGGCAAGTTTGGGGAACACCATTTAATGCAATGTGATTTACTTTGGCACCTTTAAAAATCTTTAATATAAAATCTCCCCTGCTTACTCAGAGGCTGATTAACTGCTGAGAATGGTAAAGTTAATATAGATTTATTAAACAATTTACAAGTAACATGAGAATTAGCCAAGCATTAATATAAAATTGCAGTCTTATGTGATAGCTGCCTTTGAACATCATGAACTAAATGAACTATTTAGCTGTTTCAAGTGGTTGCTCCTAACTTTAAAGACAGCCAGAGTAGTGGCCTCAGAAATTCAATGGTGTCTCGGCAGTTGTGTTTCCCTGCCCTCATATGGTAGCAACATCTTCTTTTGTAGTATCTCAAAAATCTTTGCCTTTGACAAAATGATCTTTTGTCAAGTATCCTGAGCTAATTGTGGGTAGCCATAAATCCAGAGTCAAATATATAAGGCTGAATTTTATACTGAAGATATAAGTACTATTAAACTCACTCTTCCTCCCTCTGGCACCTGTTTTCTGTTGTAGCTACTTTGTTTTCTATAGTCTTATGCAGAAATAAAACTTGGCTGTTAATTTTCTTGGCTTCTGTCTTCTCAGCAACTTTCTGGAAACAGAAATAATCATTTTATTTTCTATTAAATGATATAAAATAGATTTGAACTTAAGTAATAGAAAATTTAATTTCTTGAAGAAAATAATATCACCAAAGAACTTTATAAAATGTGCTCTCTCTCCCCCTCTCTTTCTCCCTGAGTTTGTCTTAAATATCTATATGATATGTTGGTTGTATATACATATACATCTACACAAGTGAGGGCACATACAGATTCCGGAGATTCTAAAGAAAGTAAAACTGCTGTGAATTTGGAACAGGGACACATTCTTCTTAGAAAACTTTATTATAAATAAGTGATCTATTTTGACATACATTAGAAATAAAGTACTTAGGAATACTATAAATTAATGGAAAGAGAAAGAACCATTTAAATACTTTGCACATTAAAGTGAGAGGCAGCTAAGTGTCGAGGTTAAGAGCACAGGCTCTGAAGCCAGACTTTCTTGGCTCAAATCCTGGTTCTACTGCTTGTTACTTAGTGACCTTGGGCTAATTACCTAACGTGGTCGTGCTGAGACAGGCGGGGACCTGGGACCTGAGACTCTTTGCTGCAGTGCTTGCACCTGGACAAATGTCTCCTTGAATAACGAAACACAAATAAACTATATGGGACTAAAAATAGCTGCATGCACGCACAATGGGGCAAATTATGGACAATAAGATCCAAAAAGATCAAAAACCCAATTGCCACTTCTGAAGAGCCCAGAGCAAAAGCAGGGTACCATGCAAGCCCCCTGCACACAACACCACCAAAGGGGTGGGCAGACCACCTAAGCCAGCCCTCTGGCCCAACCCCTGGACACACCCCCACCTTCACCTTGTATAAGGAACCAGCTCACCTCCTCTTGGGAAACTGTTACTTGTTTATGTTCCCTCATGCTGCAGCAGGAGCCCCAGTATTTGCCTGGATTTCTTGTCTGGCCTCTTATCAATTTCTATTGATTAAGGAAGGCCAAGAACCCTGGTAGGTAACAGTGCCTCTGTTTCTTCATCTAGTAAAAGGGGCTAGTAATAATAATAGTACTTATTTCAGAGAACTGTTGTGAGCATTAAATGAGCTATACATAAAGTTCTTAGAACAGTATCTGGCATTTTTTAGCACTAAGTAAATATGAGTTACTATTTTTATGCTTATATACATACGTATTCGGGGTGTTAATTACATTTTTTTTGCAAGAAATTGACACATTTTAAAGAATGTCATGGAGTTATCACCTAAATAGGTTGGACTTGGCATGAATGCTAGCCTTTTAAAAGTTCAAGTACTGAAAAAAATACCTTCTTAATCCCCTTATTCCTTTTCTATCACATTTCCTTCTTGTGTATTTCATTATAGAAAAAATTTTTATAAATGCTGCAGAGAGGGTGGCGTAAACATCACATCTTTTGTTATGGGCGAATATTGCTATAACAGGCCTCTACTACACAGATGTAGTTATTATGATTCAGAGAATGCAATTATGTCCTTGGTATTATCCAAACTTATGTAGCAATTAATTTCATCAGAATAGGATTTTCCTCTTCTCCCATTTGCTGACAATCTGGAGTTTATAAATTGCTGGTTAAACATGTCACTGTTTACCACTGAAGGACATTCTTGCTATATCTGTAACCAAAACAATTCAACTGTGGAAGATGTATATAGATCCAGGAAAAGATGCATTGGGTATAATTTGCATTAACCTTAAACTATAGATCTAGTTAGATATAACTTCTATGTTTCCCAAGAAATTAATTATGAAAACAATATGGTACAGAATATTTGAAAAATATATTACTAAAGGTCAAAGCAGACATCTAAGTCAGACTTTATGTAGCAAAAATGTCAGACTTTATCATTAGATCTGCCTTTCTAAAGTCTAATGTCAAGGTACTAGCACTTAGTATGATTACAGAAGTTGTATTATCCCATGTTAGTGTAATCTCTGGCCTAGTGAGTTTCATTCAGTTTGCTTAAGAAACTTCGACTAGAGTCAATTCATTTCTGCCAGTCTTCATTCAAATCCACCAATTTAATGATATTTTTCTTATTGTAATGAGGATTTTGTATTGCACCAAAGATGAAAAGTGCATATATCTGCAGACTCCAGCATGTTCTTTGGCCAAAGTGCCATCACCCATACGGTTGTTAAAGAATCATGAGGTGATCCATTCTCCTAGAGTCCCATCTGATTCTAGAACTTATGGAGGACTTGTGTCTCCTCAGTATCAGCTATAATGAGGCATTATCCAGGAATTTTGCAAACAGCTTAGATATCTTCCAACATATCAACCCAGGGAGTAGCCATTGTATAAGATGAAATTTCAGATCTAGCATGCTCATTTTTCTCAGTCATAAGCCAGAATACAATATCACAGTGATTTAATTAGAACAAGCAAGGACAAGTATTATTCCTTACACCGCCCCCCTTTGGACGTTTGTCCTATCTAAGCTTACCCCTCTGACAGCTATCACCTGCACAAGCCACTCCCACAGCAAAAGGACCTTTCTTTCTAATGGTCCTGAGTGAGGAAGCACTGTTTTTCAAACTTTGATGGGCATTCGTATCACCTGCATGATCTGGAAGAATCTGATTCTGATTCAGTAAATTTGGAGGGCTGAGTTGCTGCCGTCCTAACAAGCTCCCAGGTGATGCCAGTGTTACTGGCGTAGGTAGCCAGGGTAGTACCTCTTGGTTTAGGAAGAACTAGGGGGAAACTTGGGTTCTCAGTGACACCTACGTATCCTCTGGCTGTTGATTCATTGTCTGGATGAGCAGAAAAAGAATTGGTGGGTGCTGTGAAGCAATGATGAGCGTATGGTGTCTCCCGTAGACTCTTCCCAGCACGGCAATTTCCTTTGCCTTCAACAATAATCCTCCCAGGATTAACAAGAGCAGAGGAGGTGCTGTGGGCAATCAGTGGCCTCATAGAATTCAGATGGTGACCAGAGGTAGAGAGGGAAGAGTACATAAGTAAAGATGGCGGAAATGCAAGGCTACGGGGTGTATCTGACTTAGGAAGAGAACGGTTCCTGCAGCCATGCCTGACTCCCCACCTCTACCTACTGTTTGAAGCCTGGATTGCCCAAAATGATGGTGTGGTGTACAGCGACATGGCACCGTGCAGACCACAGGAGGGCTTTTGAGTCTGGTATATTTGGATTTAAGTTTTGGATTTCTTGAGCCTCCTACTTACCAGGTGAGTCACTGCCCTCTCAGATACAACGTATTGATTATTGGTTAGCCAGAGACTATAACTGCCTTACAGGACAAATTGATGCAGGGATCAAGCAAAACAAACTGTCAAGAGCCCTGACAGTGGACTTTACGATAACCAGCCAGATCATGGCGCATTTAAGAAATATTTCTTGGACGAGTTTTCTTAATGAGTTTGATTTGCCATTTGCAAGTAGTCTCTTGGCCTAGCTAAGTTTACTGCTGGCAATTGCTACAACCACTTATCACTCTTTTATTTTGGAATGCAGCTATTTCTTAGATTTAAAATGGCTTTTCTCTGGATGAGAATCATGGTCCCTTTCTCCATTCCACTACCTCCTTTTCTTTGTTTTCTCAACATTCTGTTTAGCGTGTGCAAACCTTAGGACCCCTCCATGCTGGGGATCTCCAGTAGGCAGGGGGGGCTGCCCCTGTCATCTTTTTCCTCTTGGCTGGGAAGGAGAGTGGGTGTGTGTTTATATGTGAGCCGAATAACAGATTGAATAGCAGCTTCGCTTTATTCAAGCCCCGCTCCTCACCTGTGAGGAGACACACTGGTTTGTATTTTTCTGTTGTTCCCTGGCAACCTGTCAGTAGGGTAGCAAAATACCGTGGCAGGTTACCTATTTGTAATGCAAATGAGGTTTTTCAGTATGTGTTGCTTAGGTCCTTTTTCTATGTGGATTATTAATCCATAACACACTGCTGCTTGTGAAACAAACCTGGGCCTTCTAGTGAGAGGTTCCAGGGCAGAGGCATAAATTGACTGATTCTTACCGTCCTTTCTCGAAGATTCTTATGGAAGTGGGACCTGTCAACAATTTTGGTTTGGGTAAACCTATTTTATATTCCCAGTCTCTGGGATTCTTAAAAAGTAGGGAGACTTTTCATTTCTGGGGACCCATGCATACTCAGCGATAGTACCGGTGATGACGATTAGTTTGCTAAATGGGCCACCTGTTCTCACATAAAGTTCGTGTTTGGGGCTATATCTTTCGGACTGTGGAGAGTGAACATTGATAGTGACAATGACGATTATTTGGTTCTGGCCTCTTTTCTACATTCCCTTTCTTTTAACATTTTGTGAGCACTTAACTTTATGCCAGATGCTGTGGTAGGTGCCAGTATTACGAAGACAAACAGGTTCCTGCTTTCAAGGAGCATGAAGTCACTGATAAAATGCTACAGTCACACTAGGGCCAGGGACCAGCTGCTGATTTGGGAAACAGTGGCCAGGAAGGTTTCTTGGTGTAAATGACAAAGGAGGTGGTAAAGGTCAGTAGTTAAGAATACAAGCTTTGGAGGCAGACAGTTTTGAGGTATTGAATTCTAGCTGTGTGACTTACAATTTGTGTGGCTGAGACCCTAGAGCAAGATATTTAACTTCTCTCTGCCTTGGTTTCCTCGCGTTTAAGATGTGGGCAAAGATATCTATTTCATAGGATGGTTGTGAAGTTTAAATGCAATGTCAAGTGTAGACCTGGCCACAGTGCTAGCACATGGAAGCACATAATAAGAGGTAACTGCGACACCTGTTATAATGTGTGTTGACATTTATGCTTTTGTTTGAATGAACAAATGTGAAGATGTCTTACAGCCTCAAGTTTCATGGACCTTTCGTGGTAGCTGCTTCATCTCTCATAATTTTAATCATTCATTTTGTTAGTCTATTTCCTAAGAACCCTCCCAGTATATAGATATTGCCTTTATACCTGCTTTATTTCCAAATTTGCTGCTCACAGTTTAGAGACAACTGTAGGGAGAAACAACCGAGGAGACGGTATATTTGAGAAATGATGACATTTTGTGATAACCTTAGTACACAGTGTTAGCAGTCCTTTGTGTACATGTGAAAGACAGGTTCTTAGAGTCTGGAATGATCTGAACTGGGGATTCTTTATGAACAGAAATGCTGATTAAAGTTCATCTAAGGGATGATGAGGGTAATATTTGGACATTGCTAAACATGCCACCTGTTTGCATATTTTATCCTGGGCCATCTTTCTGCTGTGCATTAAAATTGGAGTCCATACAAGGAGCACTTCATGGCAGTGAATGTGGCTGGAGCAACATTTGCCCAGTGTCTGTCTCAAGTTGGGCCAATAAGCTTGAGGTTGCTGGCTGGGAGTGAAACCACCTTGGGCAGTATGGAGGCATGGAACTCATGCTTTAAAACAAAATACGGTACCTTGGTTCATAATGGTTTCAGCAAATGTATCAGGAAATAATAACACACAAATGTTGGTGTCACCTGATTCTACACAGTGCCTTAGTGTGCCCAGATCGTTTGACTGTGTAGAAAGATGCATAAGCAATAGAGTTATAAATGTGCATGATTAAAACATACTTTGGGTAACAGAAATGGGTAATTACCTCAATGGGCCATAATAAGTTTAAATAAGCATGTCTCCTTTAATTATTTTCTAATTTTTCACTAACTGGTGTACTCATTGAGAAGAATGTTGGGTTATTAGGTAGTCACTCTCTATCATAGTATTTTTGGGAGATAAATGTGTTTGCATGTTTATGTTGTCCTGATTTTCTGGTTTTGAAAGAAATTTTTAAAACCCCTATATTATATATATATAGGAAAAGGTAAAATTACAGTACATGCTGTATTTTCAATATGTTGGTTTCTCTTTGTATGGGTAGGAAAGTAGTTTGGGTAATCTTTTTTTTTTTTTTTTTTTATGTAAGCACCTACTTGTTCAAGTTGTTTAGACAGCTAGGCAACATAGCCTTACCATGAACAGGGTAAGGTGAGAAACTCTGCCTGAATAATATACATTTAAAATGAATAAATGGATTTAAGTATTGTTAATTACCACAATATCACAGAACACCAATTCCCCCTAAGAAATGTGATAGTTTAGCTACGTTAGTTAGCTAGTTAGCAAATTTAAAAATCTGTGATTTAATAATATTTTGTGAAACATCATGTCTATACCATCAGAAAGTCTTCAAAACAGGTTAACACTTTATTTTAGAATGTATATTAGATGCTATTGGAAATATCTCTTCTCTCTTGATTTTCTTATTAACTGTAAGTCAAATAAGACGGTCTTTGGAAACATTAGAACCATAACAAAGCATGAAATTTCACCTACAGAATTCATTTGATTCTATGTGAAGAAAGAATGGTCATAATGTAAAAATCAGTTATTCTAATTTTATAATCAAGCGGTCAGTTATAAACTAGTGTAAAAAAATAAGTAAAGCTAAAGCAGTAGAACTCTGAGGAACAAATTTCACTGTAACAGTAGTGCTTTGATATGTTTATTAATGTAATATTGATGGAGGAGAGATGAAAATTAATATGTGTCTGTTAGACTAAGGCTGGAGTTGTTGCCTCAAACCATAATAATTGATTACATGAGTTCATTTGTTTAATGGGAGAGCACAGTTACAAACCAGAGGATATCGTCTTTCTTTGGTGGAAACCCTGTAATGCAGCCCTAAATCTTGCATGGGAGATGCTGTTATTTCTTACAGCAGGTCTGATAACTCATAGAGCAGTTTCATTCATTTTAAAAAATTAATTGTTGAATATTTTTGAATTATATCACTCATTTGCTAGAGGTGGTTTAAAATCAGAATGTATATATGGTATTACAAATTTCAGTAATATATGACATTCTAAAATTGCTATTTTCACTCTAGTCTTTGAAATTGACTTTTGGGTTTACTTTTGGATGAGATAATTATTCTGAAGGTATTTTTTTTTTTTTTATTTTACTGCTGTCACTGATTTTCCTGTTTAGTACATAATTCAACATAATTTAGTTAATCTCTGAGATTTTTAACATACCATGTCATGTTTTGGGGGGCTTGTCAATAAACCTTTCTCAGTGAAAACCGTTTTGCTAAATAATTGTAGAATAAATATCACTTTCCTTTAGCGTGATTGAGTAGTGGAAATTTCTTCCCTTTCTTTGTATTTAAGAGGAGGGAAAATCCACAAGACAAAGCTGACTTTTTCTTGACAGTTGCTTGGGGAAAAAATCTATAATAAACAGCACAAGTTCTGTGTGCAATGGTTGAAAGCCAATTGCTTTGTAGAAAAATAGATTGTAGTTGTGAACATTTGGCCTCGCTTGTAAGATTCCAGCCTCTGAAATGCAACTTTTTTTTCCTCTTTTTTTGCTGGATGAACAGCCTAATGTTCCATGCACTGTACTAGAAGTAGCATTTTATGCAACATTGCAAGAGTCGATTAATTTGCATAATTTTATGAGTATTACCATGAATTTAAGGTAGGCTAGCTTGCTCAGGAGCCTCGTCTGCCCAATTTTTTTTTTTTTTTTTTTTGCTATTTTGACAAATTAATCATTTTTAAAAACAATTAATTATATTTATGACAAACTGAACCCTATACCCAAAGGTCCTAAATTTTTATAGCAGAAATCTAATATTAATGTGAATAAGATCAGTGATTTAGTGAGTACCTTAACAGTCAACAATGCCTAAGGCTGAACAAAATTAATATTTTGTTTCCCATCTGGAGACTTCAGTAAAATTAATGAGGAAGGGAGACTTATTGTAATATATAATACATACAAATTCACTATTTCCAAACTGGGCATTCTGCTTACATCAGAGCTCAGATATTTTGTGTATTTTTCACCATAGTGTGTTGGCAGAATCTGTTCTCTTCCTGAAGGGAAAATGGGCACTAATTACTTCCAATGCTTTGTCCCTATTGGCTCAAGTAAGAAATTAATTTAGATGATATATTTAATGATCAATGTGTTTTTTTTAAGTTTTAAATATGCATAGTCTTAAATACTTTTTAAAAATCAAATGAAACATTACACTACTAAATATTAATTGCATATATGACTAAGTATGCTAACATGAGAAACAATCTGAAATTTGTTCTTAGTTTCTCCAAAGGATTCTATGCCAGTCTTATAACCATATGGGGATATTTTCTGGAAAACCCTAACTCATTTTTTTTTTTTTTTGTGACTTGCATATTTTGGGATAATGTTTGAAGACATTGTTAGGGTGGTCCTGGACTAAGATAAATATTTAGAATTTGGTAAAAACAAATAGAATAAATCTAGTCAAACATTTCTGCTGGATGACTTTTCAAATACCCTAATGTCAATTTTAAAACTTAGGTTAAGTTCCAACCTGGGAAGAAAGGACACCTTACATTTGTTAACATTTCTAAGGAGTTAAAAAATCACCATCTTCAATTCCTAGAATTATTTCTTTGTTCATATCAACACTGAGAAGCATTTGCAAAGTTGCGTTTTTATCTGCATTTTCAGTTTCTACTAAATGTTTCACAAGTTATTTTTCATCTTTGAAAAGAACTGTTGGTAAGTACATAGGCCAGTGTACTGAGTATGCATACAGCCTCAATATAGCATGAGTAACATATATGTAAATGTATGTACATTTTTCTTGTATCATATTAATAGACAAATACTTTTGGCATCCACAGCAATTATCATGTATCCCTTAAGAAGGATTGTACCCAAGCCCCATGTTTCAATTGCTGGTCTATTTTGTCACCACATTCATGGCAAATAACCTTTGTTTTGGTAATCACTACATATTTCAATTTAAATAGTCAATCACTTAGGAAACTTTGAATTTACACAGAATACCAAACTATTTGGCATTTTTTTATAGTTAAAAATGGCAGTCTATGGAGCTTATATTTTGTAAGTACAAAATTCTCTTCTAAACTTTAAAATCAACAAAGCATTTGCATTCTGTGTAAATCTGCATTATTAATTCACTGTAAAATAGATCCAGTTGGAGTACTTGTTTTTGCATTAAATTAAGCCCTTGATGTTCTTTAATGCTTTGATTTAGCCTCTAATTTGTCAGAGCACAAATGCACCGGCAGCTGTTGAAAATATCACTTTTGCAGTGCCGTTCCTGGCCAATGAAACCCCAACAAGTCATCTTCCTATCTGGCTGCACAAAATAGCATTGAAAAAGTAGTCATTGCTTTGAAGTATCACTCCAATTATAGGTTTTAACCCCATAGGTCACAGTTAGATTATTTATACAATGCCAGTGTAATTCTGTCTCAATTCTAGGCTTTCTGTGTGTCCAGAGCGCTCACCAGCTACACTGGAGGAAATTTCAATCAGTTGCTATCATGGCACTGACCTGTGTTTGATAGGGTTAGACAGCATTTGGCTGATTCCTGTATATTTTGTGCATTATTTAACTTTCTAAAACGTATTTAGCAGCAAAAGCAAACTATACTAGGATTACCTTTTTTCTTCCTTCAGAAGTCAAAGAGCTAAGGTGACTTTTCATCACATGGTGATATTGATTCCATCAGCTATATGATACATATGAATGTATGTATGATCATACCATGAGCCCATAAAATATCTTATTTGACAACCATTAATGATTTGGGGATCTTTCATTGTGAGTTTAGTCATGTGTCCCTTTCTGCTCAGGTTAAGTGCCAGTGTTGATGCTTGACAGCAAAAATGGACAAATCTACCGTGCGGTTAAATTGTCTAAATTTATTACATTAGACATTTCCTGGCAAATGCATCTGCCAGCAGGAAATATAAATGCTACTTTTGCACCAAGGCAACTGGCTCTGTCATTTCTGGCTTTTTGATGATATTCTGAACTACATTTACATCAAAAAGATTGTGATAGAAGAACATGTTTTTCATTAGTTGTCATGTTGACAACCAACAATTAGAAGGAAATTCATATGGTGCTGAAGAGAAAAATAGAAATCACCTGCCCATGGAAATAGAATCTGATCATCTTTACCCCTTATGATTTTGAGACACAAAAGTTCCTGCTTGTGGAAAACTTTACTAGGTAACAAACTGTTATAGTAGGTTGTTTTAAAATCTGTTAAATATGTAAATTCTTCTGATTTTACTGATAACCTAGAGAATATAGACTGGTGTTTTTTTTTCATTCCCACCTCCCTCCTTTAAAAAAAAAAATCCATGCATATATCAAAGTGAAGAACTTTTACATATTTGGCTACTTTGCGAAATCACATGACATAAATTAGGATTATAAATTAGGTTTTCACTTGCCTATCTACAAAATTTTGTATATTGAATTTTGAGATATCGAGAAAATAAAGACCTTAGTCATCATTCAAGTTGTTTATTCTCACTTCTAGAACTGTAGATGACATGCTTTTAGAGACCCCAAAGTAGATTTCTATGTGTTTAAAAAAGAAACAAAAGCAAGTCAACTCTTTGGACTTTGCCCCCTCATTTTACTTAGTAGTAACACATAGCATTCACATTACTTGAAAACTGATGTAGTAAAATGGACCTGAATAATACATTGCAGTCCTGACCAGAAGATGTTTGCTTACCCACATAAAGTAATTTGCTTCTTAGCACAGCTGGATTCCCTTTTGCGAATGTTTTATTTTTTATGAAGTAAAGAGAAAACATTATTTTTGTAAGCCAATGTTTTTAATATAATTGATGACAAGTCAATGGCCTAGAATAGCAATGGCTGCCTCAAAATATCTCTCAATTTGCACATTTTAGGGCCTACTAAGCTGGAGAACTGAAGCATGAGGCAAATGAAAAAATATGAAGTTCATAATCTAGGGAGACCTGCATGTGTACAGCCATAAAAGCCTCAACTGCCAGCTCAGGTGGAAAAATGTTGAAGTGAGAAATGTATTCAATAAATAGAAAACACAGCATGGAGCTGAAAAGTGTGCATGAGAAACTGGTTAGGAGATTCGAGTAATGGAAAAGGAAGCAGATGGAGCATGAGTGTACATTAAACAGTAGTGTTCATAGCTTGTGACATAAAGTATTCCTCTGGGAGTCTAATTCTTAACTATCTTCAAATTCATTCAATTTAAAATATCATGGTCTTGTTATCATCTAATTTTGCAGAAATTTTATTGAAAATATTATTGTGATGGACTGCGTTTCATCATTGAAAATGCTTGCTGATGGAATAGACTAGATCCTGAAAGTTGATAACTTGATATGGCTGTAACTTTCCTTAATCAAGTTCTACTTGCCCTGTTGGTAGTGTGTGATTTCAGTGCATGAACTTGCGTCTGTCTCTGACATGTAGGATCTCAAAGGCAGGTGAAATTGTTATTGTGGGTGCCTGCAAATTGAACAGGAAGCCATGTGCTTTTTTAGATGTGTTTAAAGACACTTCCAACTATATATGGAACATGTCAGGACTCCCAGGACAGAGTGGCAGCTCTATAAAATATAAGAGGAGGTTGTATTGATTGGTTTTTACAACTGCAGAATTCTTGCTACTTTCACAAAAAACATCAACATTTCAATTCTGAGTTATTTTGGTTCATCCATTTACTTTCTATAATGGGGATACACTATGAGAAAGATAGTTGACCTCTTTTGACCATTCTCATGCCAAACTTTAGTACTTGGTTTTGTTTAATGATCCATAATGGATTTCTGTGAGTCCATTTTGTAAACTGTTTCTGAATCTCTGTATTTTTCATCTGTTTTTTTCTGAGCAATGAGTTACAAAATACATTTTACTTTCAGTTAAAGTAATACTTTTTGTTTGTCTCAAATGCATTTTTCTATAGAGGGCCAAAGCATACATTCAATAGGAAAGTGTATATTCATACTAAGCTGTTTTTTAAATTTTAATTAATTTTTTATTTTAATACATTTTTATTGGAGTATAGTTTACAACGTTGTGTTAGTTTCTGCTGTAAAGCAAAGCGAATCAGGTATACATATACATATATCCACTCTTTTAAGATTCTTTTCCCATATAGGTCATTAGAGAGTATTGAGTAGAGTTCCCTGTGCTATACAGTAGGGTCTTATTAGTTATCTATTTTATAAATATGTAGTAGTGTGTATACATCAATTTCAATCTCCCAATTTATCCATCCCCTCCTTCCCCCTTAGTAACCATAAGTTTGTTTTCTACATTTGTAACTCTATTTCTGTTCTGTAAATAAGTTCATCTGTACTATTTTTTTTTAGATTCCACATATAAGTGATATCATATGGTATTTGCCTTTGTCTGTCTGACTTACTTCACTTGGTATGACAATCTCTAGGTCCATCCACGTTGCTGAAAATGGCATTAATCTGTTCTTTCTTATGGCTGAGTAATATTCTATTGTATATATGGACCACATCTTCTTTATCCATTCATCTGTCGATGGACATTTAGGTTGTTTCCATGTCCTGGCTATTGTAAATAGTGCTGCGATGAACATTGCGGTGCATGTATCTTTTTGAGTTATGGTTTTCTCCAGATAATGCCCAGTAGTGGGATTGCTGGATCATATGGTGGTTCTATTTTTAGTTTTTTAAGGACCCTCCATACTGTTCTCCATAGTGACTGTACCAATTTACATTCCCACCAACAGTGCAGGAGGGTTCCTTTTCTCCACACCCTCTCCAGCATTTATTGTTTGTAGATTTTTTTTTTAATTTTTTTTTTTTGGAGGTTTATCCACACTACAGCATGTATCAGTAGTTTGTTCCTTTCTTTTTTTAAAATTAATTTATTTAATTAATTTATTTTTGGCTTCATTGGGTCTTCGTTGCCATGCGCAGACTTTCTCTACTTGCGGCTAGTGGGGGCTACTCTTCGTTGCAGTGCGTGGGCTTCTCGTTGCGGTGGCTTCTCTTGTTGCGGAGCACAGGCTCTAGGCGCGCGGGCTTCAGTAGTTGTGGCGCACACGCTTAGTTGCTCCGTGGCATGTGGGATCTTCCCAGACCAGGGCTCGAACCTGTGTCCCCTGCATTGGCAGGCGGATTCTTAACCACTGCGCCACCAGGGAAGCCCTTGTTTGTAGATTTTTTGATGATGGCCGTTCTGACTGGTGTGAGGTGATACCTCATTGTAGTATTGATTTGCATTTCTCTAATAATTAGTGATGTTGATCATCTTTTCATGTGCTTTTTGGCCATTTGTATGTCTTCTTTGGAGAAATATCTATTGAGATCTTTGCCCATTTTTTGATTGGGTAATCTGTTGTTTTATGGTTTAAAACTATATCATATTTCTTATATGCAGATTCCTAATGCTAAAGAATCTTAATCTTTTTCCTTTCCTCATTTATCTTTTTTCTCATTTCCAGATTCACCTCTCCTGTTTGTTTCTTTGTGCACTTCCCATAACACTTTCTAATAATTTAGCAAGCTGAAAAACTAAGTGCCTTGCCATGTGCTTTCTTCCCTATCCAGAAGCAACAGAAAGAATCTGATCCTATTTGGACATAGTGATTGATAAAACCATTAATTTTCACATATTTTAATCAGCAGTTATTGCTCTTCTATTTTACATGTACCCCCATAGTTTGTTTGTTTTTTTAAAAATAACCATCACTTAGAAAAATCTGTTTTCTCTTTTTCCCTTCTGTCTCACTTATTATTCGTTCCCATTTCAACTCCTTTAGAACTTTAGCTGGCAAATGCTATGGTTCCTCCAGTTTCTACTTCTGAATTGCATAATCTCTTCAGATATGTAAAAGTGTCTTGTATAGAAAAATGACTTTTCTCATAGCTCACTGCCAACTTCTATCTAGTCTTCTCTGTCTTTTCCTTCTTTTGAATGTATGTGTGTTTGATTTTCCTAGCGTCCCACTTTACTCAACAAACTTGTGTTCTGTAACCCCTTGAAATTTGGCCTCTACAATCATGAAAATAACAAAATCATAGACTGTTAAATATAATCTGCCAATGTCTTTTCCTAATATCTTATTTTCCCTTGAATTCTCTGTTCTTTTCCTACTGATCACTTTCTCTCTTTTGAAATGCTCCTATTCTTGAGCTATTATATTTTCTTTCTTCTATCCTTCGTTATTCTCCAGCTCTCTCATTGATTCCTCTCCCGTAGCAGAAGCTCACAGGATCTTTGGTTTACACCATCCTTTGGATAGTCACCCCTTTCAAGGATTTATCAATTGCCCCTGTGCTGACTCTTTTCTAGTTTCTGAATACAGTTTTTTTATTGAGAACCTACTGTATGGCAGTCACTGTGTTAAGTTCTAATCTTTTTTTGGGGGGAGGGGGGTGGATATAAGTGTTTTTCTTCAGTGGTTTTCTTCATATTTTTGTCAAGAAATCTTGCTGTTATTCCAAGTTCCAAAGTTCTAAATTTATATCATTTTTGAGAAATTCTCTCCTTTCCCTTAGTTTCTCCTTTCTGTCACTAAATCTTCACTGTCCTAATTATTTTAAGGAGGAATTATATTATTACCTCTGCCTCTACGTAACCCCCTTCCCACCTCATGCTTGTCCCAGCCATTCGCCAAGTTCTGATGACATTTCTCTTTGTTGCTTTGCAGTTATCCCTTTCTTCACAATACCTAGTAGATAATCTTGGTCCAGGCGCTTGATATTTAATGCCAAGCTTATTACAAAATCCTTCTCACTTACCTCTTTCCTTCTTTTTTTTTTAAACCTGGGTAAGTTACCAAGATTTAACTAAACACTATTTCCACCTCATGCAACTTTGCTGAACAAAGATTTAACAGTACTGTCTCATTGCCTTTAGTGTTCCCAGTGTGGAATACTAATTCCAAAAGTTGCTCTGAGGAACAGAATTTCTATAGGAAAAAACCCCAAAACAACAGTTTTAGATATGCTGCCTCAAAGAGAATATCAGTGCCTATTAGCATTTTAGAGTTTCTAGTAAAAACACTTAACTCAGATTTTCTGCCCAAGGAACTTTCTTCTTTGAGCAAAACCCATTTAATATCTAAAAATTAGCATTCTATAAAATACCACTTGGAAAATGCTATTGGATAATAGCTAAATACCATGCAGGCAAAAATAGTAATGAAATACAGGTAACATTTGTCACATCACTGAAAATCACTTTACAAAGTACTTCAAGTACTTTTAATCTTTATGATAACTTTACTATTATCCTCATTTTTCTGAGGCTCAGGGAGGTTGAGATCCTTGCTCCAGCCCACATGGAGCACAAAAAGTTAGAAGCTCTGGTCTCTGGGACTCCAGTCACAGCTGTGTACTTCTATACTATGTGGCTTCTAATCAGTTCAAGGTTCTCTCCACCATGCCTCCAGCCTCCCTCTCTAACCTCACCTCCTTGCGGTCTTCTACTCCAGTTGGGCTGGTTTAATCCTCTTCCCTACCTTTGAAAATCTCCATCACCTTTCCCTCCAAGTAAAGTTTCTTCTCTCTTCATCCTGCCAAAATAATTTCTTATTCAGTCTTTCTCAAGGATGTTAGCAGACCACAGCATCCTGACCTAAATTGGTTTTCTCTAAATTGCCATGAATATTTACCATTATGCCATTCATTTGTTACTAGATTATTTAAAAAAACAAACAAACAACACCACCAAAATCAAGACACCCTTATTTCTTCGTTCCTCGATGAAATTATAATCTTCTTGTGAAATGCGACTATATACTGGAATGTATGAATGAGTAAGTGAACGACTCATGGGCACTGAGCAAAATTTGTAATGATATATAGAAGAGTTAACCGTATAAACCCCAAGTAGGGAGCGAAACAATTTTTTTTAAAAAAGTGCGAAAATTTTATTTTAAAAATGTACATAAGTAATATAGGTATGTGTGTGTGTACACTGTCATTGTAAAACTACTAGGATAGTGTTTAGAGTAAAATAGAAAAATTTCCCTCTCTGTCACCTGTCACCCCCACCTGACTTTAATTCTGTTTTCCAGAGTTAATTACCATTAGGTTTGGTGAATATGTTTTCAATTCTTTATCTAGCCATTTACCTACATTTGTATCTAAACCTAGAGCCCCTAAATCCTATGATCTCATCTATACATGCTATTATAGTCATAAAAATAATGATATGATTCCAGATTACCAAAGAATAGTAGAGCTCTTTATTATTAAAGGGGAAAGGTGAATGCTGTACACAGTTCTTCAAATAGACATACTTCCTAAAAAATCCCTATACATTTATCCCTCCCTCTATAGTTTTCCACTTGACCCCCTGACAAAAATCCTAGCCCTCATCTTGCTCTCTGACATCCCTAACTTATCCTTCCCCCCATTTTCCCTTCCCCCTCGCCCAATCAGGTCATCTCTGCAGGCACTTCTGTTCCCCGAGGTGCCTTTCTGACTTTGCCTGCTGGGTCCTAAGGGAGTGGGTTGATTCCTACTCTTATTGCTTTTTCTCTTCAGAATCAGATCATTACACTTTAAATCTACTTAGATTTGTAAATTTACAGGAATAAAGCCTTTCACTGTCTTCTATTCTAGATTTTAAATTCAGCTCTGTTGTGCTCATTTTCCTTGAACTTATTCATTTATTCATGTCCTTTTTTTTTGTTCATATTGCAAAATTTATTTTGTTGGTGTTGAAAATACTTAGTTTTAATGATCAATTTACTGTTTTTTGGTCAGTTTTCATTTTCATTGATTTTTTTTTTCCTTTACTCTTATCAATAGTTTCTTTTACATTTTTTCACCATAGCTTCTTTATTTTCTTCATCATAATATAAGCATTTTGGCCATAAAATTACTTTGAATACTTCAATGGCTCTTTAACTTCAATATATTGAAGTGTATTATTGTCATTGACATTCATTCATAATTTATGTCTAATTTTAGTTTTTATTTTCAGTGAAAAGAAGGTTATTACATGGCTGGTGTAACTCTCCACTTTTTGAAATGTTTCAAGTCTTTTTGGAAATAATGCAAACATTCAATAGATATTCTAAAATTTCCCTACTAAAATGAATATTAAACTTAGGTAATAAAAGAGAATTATATTAAGATGTCAATTTTTTTATGAATATACTTTTCTGGTAAAACACATTTGCCATGTAACTCAAGTTTATTTAACAGAGATGTATTATGGATGTGAATACATGTGTAATTCCTTATTTAACTAAAATGGAAACTTCAAAAAAATTAGGAAAAAAAAACAAACCTGAATGGCAGTGATCAAGCAAATCAGGAATTTTTAATACAGGGCCTATGAACTCCAGGTGTGGATCTATAAATTTTGAATTTTTTCTACATTATTATATACAAAATTATCACTTTCCTTTTTTATTATCACATATTATTCCTATTTTTTCTGCAAAGGAGTACAAGATTTTCATAAAATTCTCAAACGTATCTGGAACTTCCAATATGTAAAACTTGAGGGATCTAGAAAAATAATATTGTGTTATATATTCCATGTATCTCTATTCTAACATACATAGGAAAAATAGTATACTATATTGAACAGTAGTAAAATTTTTGTCTCATTGTTGCTCATCATATAATTCTGGTACCAAACATAGAAGAGTTTAGTTCTCCGAAAATCCGTCTGGTTCATTCCTCTTTTTCTAAACCAGATTATTCCTAAACTTAACTTAAAGGGGCCATTCTCATTAACCTTTCTAAAACTTTAAAAGGCTCATTGTTGATCTCCTTCTTATATTTAACCTAATCCATTTATGAAGTATTCAAAACTCACTTGTTTAAAATCTCTGCCTTAGCCATTGAATTCAATTGGCTTTGTGTTGGTGGCATCTCAGCATGTAGGCATCTGTTGACTGTCTTTTTCCTTTGAGAGGAAATGTTCCTGGTTCTTCACATGCTGAGTAATTTTTAATTGATATACAGGAATATCATATTAAAATATTTCATATTTTAAATACTATGAAATTCTGGGTCTGCAAACAAAAGTAATGATCTAGATGGGTTAAAAGTAAACAATGGAAAAAAAGTATAACATGCAAACACTGTTTAAAGGAAAGCTGGGGTAGTTTATTAATATCAGGTAAAGTAGACTTTAGAGCAAAGAAAATTAGCAGCAATAAACAGGGATATTACATAATCATAAAAATGTCAGTTCAACAAGAAGATTTAATAATATTAAATGTGAATTTACCTAATAGAGCTTCTAAGTACATGAAGCAAAAATTCACAGGAGTGGAGGAGAAATAGACAAATCTACAACTATAGTCTGAGATTTCAATACTCTTCTCTCAGACAGAAAATCAAGTATGGAGAAATGAACACCACTTCTAACCAACTGCAAACTGTATCTAGTTGATATTTATAGAACAGTCCACCTAACCTTAGTGGAATAGGCATTTTTTTTTTAAACAAAGTGTAACTTTTCTTTTCTCCCCAGCTTTGAGGTATAATAGACAAACAAAAATTATATATATTTAAGGTGTACAACTTGATGTTTTGATATACATTGTAAAATGTTCACCACATTCCAGCTAACATATATCACCTCACATAGTTACTGTTTTGTGTGTGTGTGTGTGAGTGAGGGTGGTGGTGAGAGCACTTAAGATCTACCCTGTTAGCAAACTTCCAATATTACAAAACAGTATTGATAACTATAGTTACCATGTTTAAAAACTGGTCTAATCCTGGTACGTTAGACCTCCAGGACTTGTTAGTCTTACGTAACTGAAATTCTGTGCCTTTTGGACGACCTCTCTCCATTTCCCCTTCCCCTGCTTTATATAGAGTAAACCAGCCCCTGGCAATCACCATTCTACTTTCTGCTTCCATGAGTTTGACTATTTTAGAGAATATGAATTCTTTTGAAGTGTACATGGGCACTCACTAATATAGACCATATCCCAAGTTATAAAACAAACGTTAACAAAATTTAAAAAATTGAATCAGAGTATGTCCTCTGAACATACAGACTTGTACTAGAAATCAGTAACAGAAAGATAACAGGAAAATGTCCAAATACTTGGAAATTCAATACTTTATATTACTGATATATAGATATAAATCACCAATATCAAAACAAAAAGAGAGGTTTTTCTACAGATCCAAGAGACATTGAAAGGACACTAAAGGAATATTATGGATAACTCCACACACATAAATCTGATGAGGTAGATGAAATGGAATTTCTTGAAAATCACAAACTACCAAAACTCACCCAAGATGAAATACATAATTTCATAGACCTATAATAATGAAAGAAATTGTATTTATAGTTAAAAACCTTCCAATAAGGAAATTTTCAGGTTTAGATGGTTTCACTAGCAAATTCTACCAAACATTTAAAGGAGAAATAACAATTCTACACAATCTTTCCCAGAAAACAGAATAGTTAAGAAACACTTTACAACTCATTTTATATAGCCAGTATCACCCTGATAGCAAAATCGGACAATAACAGAAAGGAAAATTACAGACAATATCACTTATGAACATAGACAAACATCCTTAATCCAGCCAAAAATGTATATATAATATCATATATATGTATATATAAATCATATATCTAAGTAGGGTTTATTCCAAGAATGCAAGGCCAGTTCAATATTCAATCCTCCTCTAGATTAGAAAGACATCAAAGATGTCCACTTTCCCTTATCCTATTCAACATTGTACTAAAAGTCTTAACAGTGCAAATAAGGTAGGAGAAAGAAAGAAAAAGAATGTAAATTGGAAAGAAAAAAAGAAAACTGTTCCTACTTGCAGACACTTTGATTGCCTAAGTAGAAAATTCCAAGTGATCCATAGAAAAACACTCCTGGAACTAAGTGCATTTATCTAGGTTTCTGGTTAAAAATCAATCATACTCTTATAGATTTCTAATGGACCACTGGAAACAAAAGAGGTATCATTTACAATAGTCCCTCTCCCCATAAATGAAATACTTAGAAATAAATGTAATAAAAAACATGTACAGGGCCTATATGCTGAAAATTACAAGAAGCTGGTGGGGGGAAAAAAAGACTTAAGTAAATGAACACGCACTGTGTTCAGGACTTGGATAACTCACTTAGTAATGATGTTACTTCTCAGATTGATCTATAGATCAAATGCAAACAAAATCTTGTCAGGATTTTTTGTAGTTATAAACAAGCTGATTCTAAAAATTTATTTGGAAAAGGAAAAGAACTAGATTATCCAAAACAATTTTGAAAAACAAAAATAAAATTGTACAAATCACATTGTCCAACTTTTAAGACTTATTGTAAAGCTACAGTAATTTTGTAAAACTACAGTAATTAAGACAGTATCGTGTCGGCAAAGGAATAGATGTATAGATCCATAGAACAGAAGAGTCCCGAAATGGGCCCATCCAAACATGGCCAATGGATATTTGACAAAGGAAAATAGGCAAATCAAGTATTTTCAACATATGGTGTCTAACAAAGTTGAAATGAACTTTGACCTAAACCTCATACCTTCTGTATTAAAAATTAATTCAAAATGGATCATAGCTCTAAACGTAAAATGTGATACAATAAAACTTCTTTAAGAAACCATAGAAAATCTTCATGAAAAGGGGTTAGGTAAAGAATGCTTGGAAATTACACCAAAAGCATGATTTATAAAAGAAAAAAAACTGATAACTTGAACTTCACCAAAATGAAAAACTTATTCCACAAAAGATGCTACTAAGAGAATTAAAAGACAAACTACAGACTGGGAGAAAGTATTTTCAAATCACATATCTGACAAAGGACTTATATCCAGAATACATAAAGGTCTTTCAAAATTCATCAGTAAGAAATTAACCCCCTGCAAAATGGCAAATTATTTAAACAAACGTTTCACCAAAGAAGAGACATGGCAAGTTAATAAGCACATGAAAAATGTTCAATGTCATTAGAACAGTACAAATTAAAACCATGATAAGATACCACTATATGCATGTTATAATGGTTAAAAATTTTTTAAAACAACTTTGGGGACTGACAAGGATGCAGAGCTATGGGAACTATTATACATTGCTGGTGAGAATGCAAAATGGTGCAGCCCCTCTGGAAAGTAGTTCAGTAGTTTTTTTATACTGTTAAACTCATATTTACCCTATGACCTAGCAGTTGCATCCCTAGATGTTTACCCTAGAGAAATAGAAACTTATGTTTGAATATAACCTGTGCATGAACATTTATAGCAACAACATTCATAGTCACAAAAGCTGGAAACAAATATCCTTCAATGGGTGATGGATAAGCCATTATACATCCATACAATGGAATATTACTTAGCTACAAAAATGAATGAACAATGGATATTTGCAATAACTTGGATGAGTCACACATTTTGTTGAGTAAAGAATCTAGTCAAAAAGGTTACATCCTGTATGGTTCCATTTATATGACATTCTCAAAAAGAAAAAATTATAGTGACAGAGAACAAATCAGTGGTTGTCATGCGTTGAGGTTGAGGCCAGAGTGTGACAACAAAGAGGTAGCACAAGGGAGTTTTGGGGGTTGATGGGACGTTCTGTATACTGATGGTGGTAGTGGTTACACAAATCTAAACATGTGGTAAAATTCATATAACTGCACACAATCATTTTTTACTGTAAATTTAGAAAAACCCCACATAACAGGAGAGGTTTGGGGTATAATTTTTGCTCTTTCAGATAGTGTACCTTTAATGCATATAACACAGGCTTAAAACATATTTTAAGAAAAATCAATATAGTATCAATCCAACTGTTGGAAAACTTAGAGACCAACCTTCATTTGGTACAATATTTATTTTTAATTCACCATAAAGAAATGTCATATGTGCTCTAGAAAAATGTTAACTGAATATCGATGAAGTATAGTTCTATGTTCCAGCTAATATTTCTAACTAGATAGAGCTTCAGCAACTTATTTTACCTCTTTTCATGTCACTTTTGCCACTTTTGCTATTTAAATGAGAACAGTTGAATTATATGATCTGTTGTCCTACCATTTAAAAGCAAACGTTCAAATCCATCCTAACAACTAAAATCTGATTTCAAAGTGGAAATAATATTTGTCATTTTTTTTCTATCATGAAATCCCTACATTTTTTTCACTTTTCAAAATTTCTCAAGTATCTTGACACTTGTTACTTTTGTTAAGAAGGAAGTGATAACATATCTAGAGGACATATGACATCTTTTTTTTAAGTCCCATTGTTTGGTAATCAACACAGTGCTCCACATGCAACAACATTAAGGAATGAAGTTTGTTGATGATAAGAATCATAGGCAAAGACCTTGGAGGAAAAAATCAACAACCAAATAATAGAGACTGTATACACTGAAGGCTCTGCAAGAGCAACTGTGATTTGTGTGGCCAGGAAATTGATCAAACATTAAAGAGATATACATACATACTTGCATATATACTTAAATGTGTATGTATATATAGTTAAGGCTTCCACAATCCCTACTCTATTGTTTTAAGCCAGGTGCAGAATTAATCATTTATGATTCCTGCCTGGCCTCTGTATAGGCATTTGAGTTTGCAAATACTGAAAAGTTCCATCATGTTGTAGATATATTCTATGGGTTCCTAGGAAAATAAGAACATTTTTTATTATAAGACATTTCGTTCTTTAAGAACACTGGGGAGATATGTTCCTTTTTTTCTGAAAACTTCATTATTTTTAATCGAATGGTGCTTTGAACTATATGAAAATTACATTTCCCTTTTCAGTTAGATCAGCAGAAAGCTTTGAGTAAAATTTGTGGCCTATAGTAAGTGGCCTCTATATTTTTGTTTTAGCTGCATTCTAAATTCTTGGTCCTGTCCTGGTCTTTTTCTAACTTTTTCCTCTGACTGAATTTTATACATCTCTGTATTATTTTTGTGAATTTGTTAGTATACTGTATTTGTGAAAATAATTTTGTTTATACAAGGCTGGAAGAATACTTGCCCAACGCTAATAATAATTAAATTCATGAATTTCAGGAGATGAGATTATAGGTGATTTATGTTTCCATCCTTCAAATTCATTTCACTTTTTTGATCTCTTGTAGGTAGGAAAAGAACAAATAATACATTTTTGGAATGAGGGCAAGTACAGATAGATAAATGAATAATTACATTTATTTTATCTGTATTTTTAAAAATATTTTTATTTATTTTTTGGCTACGTTGGGTCTTTGTTGCGGTGCGTGGGCTTCTCATTGCAATGGCTTCTCTTGTCGCGGAGCACAGGCTCTAGGTGAGCGGGCTTCAGTAGTTGTGGCACGCGGGCTCAGTAGTTGCAGCATGCAGGCCCTAGAGTACATGGGCTTCAGTAGTTGCGGTGCATGGGCTCAGTAGTTGCAGTGTGCGGGCTCTAGGGTGCACGAGCTCAGTAGTTTTGGCGCACAGGCTTAGTTGCTCCGAGGCATTTGGGATCTTCCTGGATCAGGGATTGAACCCATGTCCCCTGCATTGGCAGGTGGATTCTTAACCACTGCGCCACCAGAGAAGTCCATGTGTTATTTTATTTTATTTTTTTTACATAGCTCATGTGTTAAAATGTGCTTGGATTACGTAGTATTACTTAACGGACGTATTTACTGTCAAGCCAAGATTATTGTGAAGTGTGGGCTGACTACTGTGACATACTTCCCTCCTCATCTATGAAACAATTCCAATGGCAAGAGCTTTGCTCAGTTGTTTTTTTCCTAACTTTTTTGAGAGTCAGAGCACTAGCAAGACTTATTCCTGGCCGCCTCCTTGGGCTGGCCCAAGTGAAATTTCATAATATGAAAAGTCTCTATTTCTGACCATGGTTCATTCCCAGCTTCCTGTGAGTCCTGCCCTTTCCTTCTGCTCTTGCTACTACACTCAAGTTTATGTCAAGTGCAAACTTCCACTTCCCAAATTACCTTTCTCCTTTCCCCATCTCTCCTCAACCAAAATAGGATTCTGTCAACTCTTCTTTCAACTATTTAATTTTATGAGTGTATTTCTTTCTGCCTATTCAACAAATATCATAGGGACAGTTGGATAATAAGATAAAATGAGATTTTCCCCTCTACCATATTCCAAAATAAATTCCAGAGAGATGCTAGGTAAAATATGAAAACATATTATGAGAGGAAGAATGTATAGGTGAACAATTGATTCCTGGGTGAGGATGGAGTATCTAAGCATAAAATGATGGATGAAACTATCAAAGAAAAGAATAGTTTGACAATATGAAAATTGGAGGCTACTATATATGAAAAAATATATAAGTGCCACTATGGATTAGACATTGAAGATAGAGGCCAATGGTGAAAGCTGTGAGAAAATTTTAAAAGACGCAATTTTTGACTGCAAAGATTTTGGCAAGGACCCTAATATTTTGAATCCCTTTAACAGTCAAGCCAAATTATTGAAGAGCCAGTTTAAAAAAATGAATAGCTTACTTTTTTTGTCCTATAAGCCTTGTAGTCATATATTTTAATTAGGTGTCACAAAAGTATATGGTTACTTTTGAATTTATTTTTCCCTCCATTGTCTTCATAATATTACTGGTAGTAGTGTATCTCATATGAAGCAGTCACATTTTATGAAGCTAAGGCAAAAGAAAGATTTTATTATAATAATTATAGATTATACTGGCAAATGATAGTACAGAGAATCTATTTTCATACCTCCTTGGTGTTTTCAGAATTGTCATCATATTTAAAATTTGCAACATATTTGTGAAAAGGGTAGTATTATTCCCATTTTAGATAAGGAAACTGAGGCTCAGAGAACTTTTATGACTTGCCCATTATGAGTAAAAAATTCTGAAAATGCAAGTCAAACACAGAAATTCTGGTTCTAAATCCTGTTCTTGTTCCTAGATAGATTATGCCTCTAGATACTGATTAGTGGGGGGCAAGGCTCAGTAAAGAACATTTTGTCATATCTGTTTTTCATCTTTGGGCCATGGCACCTGCCATAATCCATTGTCCTATACCATCCCATAGAAATTTTTTTCAATGTTAACATGCTACTACCTGTAGAAATATTGGTATGGAAAGAATATATTTCCTTGTATTCCTACAATGACAGCGTGAAATACTGAATAATAATGAATAGCAGAAAATCCTTACATGGCATTTGCCATGTGCTATTTAATACTCACAATCCTCTTGAGACTATTATTATTCCCATTTTATAGATGAGAAAACTGAGGCACAGAGAACTTGTCATGGCTATCCTGAAGCCATTATTTTATAATCATACAGATGTTCAGTTCCCAATATTTTTATGTGAGGTAAAATGTATAAGATTTAATAAATAAAGTCCATATTTCCAGCATGTATCTTTTACTTCGATGGTGTGCTAAGTGCTAGTTTATATCCAGATGACTATAGCTTCCAGTGGTAGCTCTGGAGCCTCTTTTTTTAATAGAGAAAATAGTTTCAAAATCTTTCCACAGTTTATATATACAGTGAGAAATAGTTTTCACTTTGAGAATGTGAGATCAAACAAAACTAAGTGCTGCCTCTTTTATTTGAGCCAAGAAAAACAGTGTTGTGAATTCTTAGATTGTCGAGTGAAACAGTTTTTCTCCTAAAACCTCCATCTGTATCTTTTCTTGATAGAAAATGTCTGCGTATCAAAATGCAATCTGTGAAATATCTTTCTGGTCACATTTACAACATGATTGAACTTAGATTATTTAGTGACACATTTTAGATGTCCATGACAACACAAACGCTTTCCGTCAACCAGCGATATGGAATAATTAATTGGGAGCCATCACTGGAGGAGGATCCTGGCATTCTGTGCTGGTTTGTAAAACAGGCCTGGGTGAGAGGCATCTCAGCAGGCCTAGTCACGTTACCTGTAATTTTTCACATGCGTATACTTCATCACTGGTGACATTCTGGCTTTCAGATCAGTCATCTCTTAGGACTTAAAATTGATATATCAGTCTCAGCATAAAATGCTATCATTCCCGTAGACCAACTGTTTACCGGAGTATAACTCCTCCTGTGTCTCATTTCATCACACTGTTCCACATAGTAATGTTTCAATGTGAAATGAAGTTTTTTCATGCTGTGCTTCTGAGTAGAAAAAAGACAGAAGTACATGTATGATAAATGGTGAAGATTCCACGCTAACCCTTGCAAAACAATACAATGTGGAAGCATTATACTTGCTTTAATAATTTAATGCACAAATGTGGCTTTTAAACTTTTATAACAAATACTATTTGTGCGGCAGTGAGGGGAAGATCAATTATGTTCACTGTGAATCACTTTATCTTCCAACTTCTTTAGAAATTAGCAAAATACCACTGCTGTCGAATTGTCATGGTGAAATATTTGTGGAAGCTACACTATTAGTAAAAAAATAAAATTACCATCATGGTTTTCAATTGTACATATATTTATTTACAGTTTTGTTAGAAGGGGAATTTATTTAAAATTTTATTAAGTCTAATTCTCTTCCTTCACGTGGAGCTCAGGACTAAATTCTGGCTTTCAGTAGCAACAATAGAATTTGGGAAAAACGTCTTGTTTCATTCCCCTATTGTAGTCTGAAAGACACCGTCGTGTATTCCTTCTTTCTTTGGCCGTAGAATACATTATTTTTGTGCCTCTGAGTGTGGTCTGACTGTGACATCAGTATCCCACTGACTACTAGGGTTGATTCAACTGATGTGGTTGACTGGACTGGGGTCCATATACTTCATTTACAACCCTAAAAGCTGTGCATCGGTGGAAGATGATGACATCCCCAGGGAGACCAGAACCACTTAATTTTTGTCAAGATGGAAATGATTTTTTGCTTTTAGCATGTCTTGATTCAACCTGTGACTAAAGGTCTTGTAGACTGCTTTAAAATGAAAGGTAAAATTGATTAACCAAAAGTGAGTTGAAATTATGTTTTCAATTTTATGTAGCACTGCACATACTCAGTGTGTTCTCTGAGAAAACATTTTAGCTTGAAATTTAATTCTGGATCTTCTGTTTTCAAAAACCTTTAATATCTGCCTTTTTAGATTGTATGGAAGAGACCATAATTTAGTGTAAGATAATATCCAAACACTAAATTGTAGCTGATGGATGTTCAATAAATTATTGGTGAAGAGTGAATAAACTGAGTGATCCCAAAGAACTAGAAAAAGAGTTAGGAGAAATATTTGTACAGTAAGATATGTTTTTATGAAAATAATTTAACCAACAAAGTGATTATTTCTGTCCTTTGGAAGAAGTGGGAAAGTTAGCAATAATTAATTGGTTTCATTATATTTCTCCTGTGTGTGTGCACCACACCTGTGCAAGAAAATAAGCAGTACTAAAATTATTTTCATAACTGACCTTCATATCTTGGGGATTAAAATTATATTTAGTCCAGTTCTTAGCAGATGAGGTATTCTGATAATTTTTAGTTAAAACGTAGCACATTGAAAGAGACCTATCTGCCGAAAAACTAGAGGTAGATAGGGCTAACATGCTTTAAATTAGCTTGAAAATTCTATAAACTAAATCAAAATTGACATTATAAGGGGTTTTTGTTCAGTTTTCAAGATAGAGCTACTCAAATCAATCCCAGGTTAGTTTTGAAAATATAGTACTTTTAATAATGTATATTTCAAGGGGGGCGGATAAATTGGGAGATTGGAATTGACATACACACGCTACTATATATAAAATAGATAACTAATAAGGACCTACTGTATAGCACAGGGAACTCTACTCAATACTCTCTAATGACCTATACGGGAAAAGAATCCAAAAAAGAGTGGGTATATGTATATGGATAACAGATTCACTTTGCTGTACACCTGAAACTAACCCAATTGTAAACCAACTATACTCCAATAAAAATTTTTTAAAAAGGAACTTATATCCATCACCTGGCTCACATTCATTATTTTAGGAAATTTTCAACAGTAGCTGTATATTTTTAAGCTCAGTTCAAATTGACCTGTTTCATAAAATTTTTGAAATAGACTTTTCAAAGCAGTTTCAGGTTCACAGCAAAAATGAGTGGAAAATACAGGTTCCCATATACCTCCTTCCCCACAACCCATAGCCTCCCCTGTTATCAACACCCCACATCAGGTGGTACATTTGTTGTTACAATCAATGAATCTAGTAGCTATATTTTTCATTCTAAAATGGACAAATGTGTTTATTATTTAACTGTCCTTGTGAGCAGCTGTTAAGCCATTAAAGGGAATTTTCAAAATAATCCCAGGGAAATGGAAACAATTGACTAATTTGTTAAGTCCAACTAAAATCACTATAATGCTTATTCCTAGACATTCAAAATACTTATTGATTGCTAGTATACATCACTATGTGATTAATACTACAAAGGAGAAAAAAATAAGTAAAGTTCAGCTCTTGTCCTCAAGTCACACAAAAAGGTATAGAAGAGATATGTTACTTGAGTAGACTTGATTCTAGGGAGAAGATGTGATATTCTGAGCCTCTGGGAGGAAGCACTGAAAGAAAGAAGAAGGCTTTAATCAAGGTTTTAAAGTGGAAAAGCATTTGAGTTACGCCTTGAAAATGTAGATTTGTGTGTGATTGGGTTACCAGATAAAATATAGGATGTTTAGTTAAATTTGAATTTCAGATAAACAACAGATAATTTTTAAAGTTTGTCTCATGAATTATTTGGAACATACTTACATTAAAAAAATTATCCATTATTTACCTGAGATACAGCTTTCCCAGTTATATTTGCATTGTTATTTGCTAAAGATGGCAGTTCCAGGCATGGGGTACATTCTACTGAGATTTAAAAAAAGTGTTCAAAGGTATAGAGGGAAAAAACCCTCAGTATGTATGGGAAAGAAAGAATGAACAGTTAATTACTTTGAATGGAGGGAATGGTTTGGGCTGAGTGAAATGAGGTATGTTAATAATTATATGGGGACAACCAGGCATAAACTGGCATTGTTCTGGGCAAACAGGGAATAATACTGCTGAGACCTCAAAGGGTGGTGGGACCATAGCACAGGGGTACCAAAAGAGAAGAGGTATTTGGATCTAGTTAGGGTAACTACTGAGATGCAGTGTAATAGCTGCCCAGGACAACAAGAGGATATAATAATTTAGGGAATACCGGAGGGTCTAATCGTTCAGCCTTTTGTCTTCTGTGCAAATAATGCTTCAGTGGCTGTGGCTAGACCATGTTCGGGGGATGTGAAAACCCAGAGCATATGTCAGGCAAACTTCTTAAATGCATCTCACTGGTGAGCGATAATTTTGTTATTACTGAGGTTAGGGATTTTATTTCTGAGACTATGGAGGTGCATGCAGGTTTGGCCCTTTTGGAACAGAATATTGTGGAGTTCACAGGAGGTTTTCCTCATATACTTGTTTATTAAAAATGATCGGAGCCTACATTAACAGTAGCCTCCATTGCATCTAGGAAAACTCCGAGTTAGAGATGGAGCGTGATAAGGCCCTTGGCCAATGTGAAAAGAGAGGAATTTAAAGAAAAGTTTTTTCCCACGATATAAAATGGTGATATGTTGATGTATGATGGATCTATTTTAAGATGTTAAAAATACATGATATTGGAATCAGCATTTAAAACATTACGTAAACTATTTTTATTGTGAAAAGCTTCAAACATATATACAAAGGTAGAAAAGAGCAATGAGCTCTCCTATACTGATAACCCAGTTTTAGCAATGATTAAGATTTGCTGTATTTGCTTTATCTAGCTTGTTTCTCTTTCCTTTCCTTTGCTGGAAAAAGAAAAGTAAAGCATGGGATTGACACTTTTTTTTAAATCAGCTAATTGGAAATACAACAACAAATTAACAGGGCTTTATAAGTGAAATTGCAAGATGTAAATGATTTACTTTCTTTCCACAGATATAGCCTGAGACTGAAAAAAGTATATTTATATGTTGAAATAATCATGCATTATCTGATTTAAATCCATGATGTTCGTGGGGACTACTGAATTACTAATCATTGCATTTGAGGGTAATATTTAAGTGTACCCTCAATCTTACCTTTTATTAGCACTACTTATACAAGAGGCGCTAACAACTTTAGACAGATCTATTTTATCCTGTATTAGAGGATGAAAAAATTATAGTCACTTGCCTATATGTATACAGTATTATAGCCTGGAGCAGAACAATGATTTTTTTTTTTTTTTTTTAATTTTATTTATTTATTTATTTATTTATGGCTGTGTTGGGTCTTCGTTTCTGTGCAAGGGCTTTCTCTAGTTGTGGCAAGCGGGGGCCACTCTTCATCGCGGTGCGCGGGCCTCTCACTATCGCGGCCTCTCTTGTTGCGGAGCACAGGCTCCAGACGCGCAGGCTCAGCAGTTGTGGCTCACGGGCCCAGTTGCTCCGTGGCATGTGGGATCTTCCCAGACCAGGGCTCGAACCCGTGTCCCCCGCACTGGCAGGCAGACTCTCAACCACTGCGCCACCAGGGAAGCCCCAGAACAATGATTTTGATTCTGTTAATCAGTCATTTGGCCTCATAAAATGGTCTTAGTTTATAGGAAATACATGTCCAGTTAATAGTTAAATTATGTATTTTATCCAGCAACAGCAGGAGTAAACTAGCAAAATATATTTTATGGCTCAGCCAAGTACAGATGAAAGAGCAATATATATGAATATAGGTATTACTGTTAGAACCATGAAAAATGGATCTACTCATGTTTCCTCAGACCACCACAGTCTGGTCTAAAACGTGAGGTCACTTTTATAGAAATTACCTATAATTTGAAAGCTTTGGGATCTACCTGTTAAAGATCCCAGTTCTTTGTAGAATCTGCCCTAAACTTTTCTGGAAGTATCCAGGGCATTAATCTAATTTGTTCATGATTAAATTTACTATGCTACTGAAGGGCACCTGCCTGATCCCTGCTACTTCTGTTGGTCCGCCTCTCTTGCCATTGTTCTGTCATCCTTTCTGCTGAGAATTTTCATGTTTGCCGGAGATTTCCATTACGTCTGTTGGATGACTCAAAGTCTACCACTTGTGCTGTGGACCACACTGCTGCTGTAGTATCCTGCCTGGCCCTACCCCCCAATTTTTAATTGGCACTTTTGATGCACATCTGGAACTAGGCTCTTCACTTCCTCAATCATTACCTTATTTGATCAACATTTAAAATAAAATTTGATTTTCACCCTAATCACAAATGTATCCCATAAAATTTGGAACTGACTTAGAAATAACTGAAGACAAAAAATATAAAACATCCCAAACCCACATGGGAACTCTTAGCATTTTGGTGGATATTCCTCAGGGAGATTCTCTCTTTCTTTAAAAAAAAATAAAGTTCTGCGTACGATATATGCTAGCATATATTTAACACTAATTAGCATATTGTGCACTTCCCCTCGGTCCATAAATTTCCTTATACAACAAGTTTTTTTTTTAAGAGCTGGAATAGTATTCCACTATACGGATACAGAATTACTTCCTTAATCTTTTTATTACAAGGCATTTCTTTTTATTTCAGTTCTGTACTATTAAAAGTACCAACATTCCAATAACATTTTTGTATATACATCTTTGCTCAAATCTTTAGTTTTTTCTTAAGAATACATTTTTAGAAGAGGAGTTGCTGAATTGAGGATATGAAAATTAACACTTTTTGATACTTGTCAAAATACCTTTCAGAAAGGTTGTGGCAGTGTTTATATACAGTGGTTTATGAGGGCATTGCCATTTCTTTATCTTTGCTAATATGATAGAAAAGATACGTCATATTTAGTTTTTATATATATTCAAGTAATGAATGAAAAAATATTTGTTCATGTATTTCCAGACATTTGGCTATCTTTTCTGAATTATTTGTGCTTTGTCCAATTTTCTATTAATTTTCTTATTGGTTTGTACAAGTTTATAAGAGCACCTTTTATTTTAAGGATAATTTCACTTCATCATCTATATTGCAAATAGATTTCCATTTAATTTGAAATGTTTTGGCATGCAGAAGTTTCAAAAGTCCACATAGTCAATTAGGTCATTCCTCTATTTTCTCATTGTTTGGTGTTTAGAAAGGTCCTTATTCACTCTCAGGATCATCCAAATATTCATCTGATTTATATTTTCGTACTTTACGTTAAACTATTTATTTTACCCTTGAGAATATTTCAGTTGACTGACACAAGCTAATGATTTTCTGGGGCTGCTCTCTGGCAGAGGGTCAACAGAGCTGTGTTACATGTGTCCTGTTGTCCTACAGAAGTTTTAAACAACTAGGTCTTGTGGTTTCTACTTCTGTTCTTCTCTCTCCTTAGGACTCAGACAAAAGTGAGTGGGGCCTGGGCCAATATCACTTTGATTTAGCTATGCTCTTAGGATCACTTCCTCAGTGTACCTTCAATTCCTGTTTTTGGGCCCAGGTTGCCCTTAGAAAGAGTTTTTTTCCCCCCAGATGTCTCTTCTTAGATTCCCATGTAATAAGAGTCCTGGCAAGTTTCTTCCCTGACTATTTCTTAAGGAACCTTAAGGTTCCTAGACATCTAGGTATGTCTAAACCCCAGTTTGGCCTGAAGCTGGAGCTTTTAGAGAAGTGTTCTAGTAAAACTAAAAATTTGGAAGCACTGTTTACGTAGTAATTTTGATTTAGAGCAGGTAATATTTGTTGAGAAAAAGTATAAGATATGAAAAGTTTGAGATATATTTCATACCTTAGATATGAGATGTACTCTGTGTGTGTGTGTGTGTGTGTGTGTGTGTGTGTGTGTGTGTGTGTTAACATAGGCAGGGAAGTCACAAATTCAAGTATTGAAAACGGTCAGGAAGGTAATGTAAATGAATGAAGTAGAATGGGAGAAAGACATCGGGGCGGTGGACACTGTGTTGGACCATGAAACACAAGTCCATGCTAAAAGGGTTTCAGCCAATTGTTCTCAAGCACAAAGCTTAATCCAGTATTGGGATAATTCCCAGTATTTCTCAAGAACCAGGAAATACAGATTTAACACAAAATTCTGACCTTAAAATGCTGGCAATCAACTCAAAGTGTTTTAAAATATTCTGAGGGTCAAGTAGAATATATTTATAGGCTGGATCTGACCTGTGAGCTGTCAATTTTTGACTTTGCTTTAATCACTCTTCTTATTGGCTAGCTAAAAATGGTATAAAATTATTTGCAAGATTACAACACAAAAGGAAAGCCAATACTTGTGAATAGCAAGGTCAGACACATAAAGTAAGATTTACCACGCTGAAAAAAATGGAATTCCAAAATTCATATGAAATTGCATTAATAAGAAATGTGACCACCATTCCTTTGAAACATCAGGCTTTGACATTTCTTTCTGATTTGTAAAATAGAAGGAATGATGAATTGGTGAAAGGAATGAGGAAGGCCAGGAATGAGGAAGGATGAGTGCCAGGAAGATTAGCACATTTATCGTGGTCATGGGGCCCTGGGGTCTTCTCTCTGATTCCAGGACTCTGAAAGAGAATTTTCCTAATAAATAAAAGACTTTGAGACAGACTCTCCTACATGTGATCAGCTCCATAGGATGTCTCTTGAAACAGGATGTGAACAACTGGAATTGAAATGGAGGGACCTTGGAAGGGTAATGAAAAAGGGACCTGAGTGCCCATAAATCTCATATTCAGAATACCTGAGGGGGCTACCTCCATCACTAAAGATCATTCTTTTCAAGCAATTTATTTGTACTGACTCTTTTAAAAACATAGATGAACTAAAGGAAGGCAAAAAAGACAAGCAGAGGGCTTAGAGACTCTGCAGTGCATATTAAAAAAAAAAAAAAATACATGAGTGACCATCACACAGATGTGTGTAATAATCTCTCTTCAGGAGAAGCTTCCCCCTTCCTTTCCATCTGTTTCTGTACTACTAACATGGTCACTCCAGGAACGTTTATCCCTTTTGGAATTGAGCCTGTTTTAGGGATTGAAAAATGGTATAGATATTTTTTCCATTTCCAGCTCCTCCCCATTATATAAGGCACTAACTTAAAAAAAAAAAAAAATTCTGCTCTATGTGTCTCTACTTCCGAGGAGGAATCCTACTAATCTTAATTCACATTTCTTTTCCTCCTGACATGCTTTCATGATGAACAGTGGTGGCTACACAAAAGGGTTCTAAAAGTTGTATTTCAAAGTTTACATTATTGTATGTCCAAAGAATATCAAAGCCTTCTTAGAGATCTAGATGCCATTGAGTATTTCCTAAGTTTTTGCCATTTTTTTTTTTTGAGTCAAGTAGAGGACACCTCTGGGTGTAGGAAAATAAAGAGAAGACACAGAACAAATTATTGCTTCAACAGCCATTTACTGAATGCTTATTAGGTGCTAGAAATTGTGATAAACATTAAGTATGTCATTCCATTTCAATTCTTCCTAGAAGCTTAAAAGTTAGATTTTTTTTTTCCCATTTTACATGTAAGTGAAGTCAGTAAGTGAAAGTATACAGATTAAGAAATCTGCCACAGCTGGTTAGTATAAAGCCCCCTTTATCCTCAGAACTTTTGATTTTAAAACGCGTATGTTTAATCACTATAAAATATTTCAAATTTTCTTTTTACAGAGCCTCAACAGCATGAAATCTATAATGAACTATGAATACTATGTCTCTATTTAAAGCTTTTTTCTTTGTATGAAAGTGAAGAATCTATGGATTTATAATGGAAAATGTATTGCCTTATAGATCTTAGAAAATTTTTTCTTTGAGGTCTTGCTCATCACAATATAATTATATCAAGTATATGTTGTATGGGCTTTTAACAAAAAACTATCAAATCTCTCTTTGTATAGTTTTATATTGGTAAGGTGCTTTAATAAACATATAGTTTATTAGAGTGAAGAGAATGGTAACCTGAAGGAAGAACCCCAGAGATCGCCAAAATTTAATGTTAAGGCAGAGAAAGAGAATGGAAATATTGATGGAAGATCAGGAACCCAGAGTATCATAGATGCTAAAGGACATGTTTACCTCCTTTTCCGAGAACAGAAGAAATGACCTGAGGGTGTGGCTAAAGATGAAATGGAGAACAGGAGATAGGATGGTAGGTGAGGAATGTATGGAAGAGGGCACCACCATATGGAGAATGTGGAGAATGCATTGGAAGGGGTAACTAGTTAGGCGAAATCAAACCGTAACCAATTCAGATGAGTAATCAAAAGGAGAAAGAAGGGGGGAGGGTTCTGAATGATTGAGGTATTGGTGGTGGGGATGAAAAGAAGAAGGCATACTTAAAAGATGGTTAAGAAGATTCTGGGCAACAAAGGTTGAACATGAAGATAAAGGAGCAAAAGGCAAAGACAGTGATCCCCATGTTTATAGCATGTGCATTAGTTAGATGGTGGACTTACTGAAGTAATAATGCATAGGAAAAGAAGTAGGCTTACGGGGAGAAATTTAGTTTCATTGTGTCAGGTTTATAGTACTATGGTGCATGTAAGTGGAACTTTTAATTTAACATTAGAAGAGGACCCTAAACTGATAAGAACTCTATACTACTTTTATAAAGCCTTCTGAAATCTAATTATGCTATGTTAAAATTTTGTCATGTAATAATTGGTATTAAAGATATTGTGTTCTATAAAAGCCACTGTGTTTAGGAATTATATGACATTCACTTAAATTCACTTTACCATTTTAAATTGCATTAATGATCACATACAAACTTTTCACTATTAACTGTTTCCACTGACCTTAATAGGTCAAATAATTTAAAAAAAAGAAAATCTAATACATCCTGTATTTGATTAATATTTCTGACTTACAGAAAGATTTGGCTGGTCTAAATTAGACAGGTTAGACAAATTTATATTTTCAGAGAAGGTCTTCATCACAAAAGACTTCCAACATTCATGGGCTTCATTTTGATAATTCCTTGCTTCTAACTAGAGACTTCAGCTTTTATTCCCCCTTTCTCCTTTTGGGAAATAAAATAATTTGGTAATTAGCTTTTTTTTTTTTTTAATCAATTATTTATTTATTTATGACTGTGTTGGGTCTTCGTTTCTGTGCGAGGGCTTTCTCTAGTTGCGGCAAGCGGGGGCCACTCTTCATCGCGGTGCGCGGGCCTCTCACTATCGCGGCCTCTCTTGTTGCGGAGCACAGGCTCCAGACGCGCAGGCTCAGTAGTTGTGGCTCACGGGCCTAGTTGCTCCACGGCATGTGGGATCTTCCCAGACCAGGGCTCGAACCCGTGTCCCCTGCATTGGCAGGCAGATTCTCAACCACTGCGCCACCAGGGAAGCCCTGGTAATTAGCTTTTGCTATGTAACAAACTATGCCAAAATTTAGTATTTTAATACAGCACCCAATTTATATAACTCATGATTCTATAGGTCTGTTGGAAGGTCTGGGCCAGCTTGATGTATCTCAGCTTATTTACCTGTGGTCCACTGATGGATTGGCTGTTAGCTGGCTGATCTATCTTGGCCACACAGACAGCTGTTTGTCAGGGTATCTTAGTTATCTTTCACATGATCTCTCATTCTTTGACATATTGGCTCAGACTCATTACATAGTAATCTCTGGGTTCTTTGTACAACATAAGGTGGCAATCCTCATTGCAAAAGTGCATTTTAAGTCCTTCCTCACATTATATTTGCTAAAGTTCAGTAGGCCAAAACAAGTTATAACACCAGCCAACGGTCAATATGGAGGACATTGCAAAAGAATGTGAATAAAGGGGAGAATAAATTTGTGTTTATCTTGCTATTTGCCACAGTAAAATATTTCCCAGATAGCCTTTGTAGACTAGTGAGATGGCCATTGAAAACAATAGAGTTTGTGGGCAGATAGTACAAGACTTTGGATTTGTAGGCTTAGTGAGATTGGTAGAGTTGAATCTTCAAAATATTCTTATGAATAAGGTATCAGTCACTGTCAAGCCAGGAGACAGAAAACAGACAGAAATTTTATTAGGGAAAGATTTATATAAAGATTTTTCATTAATAACAGGGTATTGGTATAACAGGGATTGACTACAAGCAGAAAGAGAACTCTATAGCACAGAGGAACAGTGGATATATGGAAAAAATGCTACCCACCCACAGGGCTGGAGCAGTATATTGAAGGGAGGGACAGATTTGGGAGAGTCCCATCCCCCCCAAGGCTGAAATTTAGACCTCATTGGAGGGAGTGTAGATGTGACCCACTGGATAGTGGAGAAGTTCACTGAGGAGCACCAAGCCAAGGCTGGTTGTCAAGAAACCTTCTAGTAGGGTGCTGATTAAATTCAGCAGGAAGTTGACAGTGAGGAGTGTTGCTGAATTAGCTGAGAAGCTGCTCATGGGGATGTCATTGACACTGGCTATGGGTGAGCTTCCCTGGAACTCCCTTACCTAGCTGAGATTTGCAGGAGAGAAAAAGAAGGAAATCACCATAACAGGAATAAAAGCCCCTTCCTACAGCAACAGCCCTTCAGGGCCCTCTACTGGCAAATCTTAACATTTTGCCAGCTGGCAAAATAGAAATGCTTACAAGGTCCAGCTCCAGTATCACAAGCAGGGCAGTGAAGGGTGGATTTAGAGCTGAGACACAGTAAATTGATAACTGGCACAAAGAGGAAGCACATTTACTCCAAAGATAAGTGGTTAAGCTAATAAATTCATCTGATCATTTCCTATGGGACCCAAATATAAGCAGCAGTTGAATAAAGTTGACCATGACATTTGCAACATACATTTAGAAGAATTAATAAGTTATCTTTGACAATTTTTTGAAATATGGCTTTTTTAAAAAAATTTTATTTATTTATTTGTTTATTTATTTTTAGCTGTGTTGGGTCTTCGTTTCTGCGCGAGGGCTTTCTCTAGTTGTGGCTAGCGGGGGCCACCCTTCATCGCAGTGCGCGGGCCTCTCACTATCGCGGCCTCTCTTGTTGCGGAGCACAGGCTTCAGTCGCACAGGCTCAGTAGTTGTGGCTCACGGGCCTAGTTGCTCCGCGGCATGTGGGATCTTCCCAGACCAGGGCTCGAACCCGTGTCCCCTGCATTGGCAGGCAGATTCTCAACCACTGCGCCACCAGGGAAGCCCCGAAATGTAGCTTCTTAATATAATTAACATTGAATATTGGCTCAGCATGTGATTTTTATCCTATAAATTGCTTTATCATTGTCAATGTCAATAAAATTCCACTTCCACCTGGCAAGAAAGTTCATTTCTCATGTGATTATCTAGTATTATATTTTTTTCACCAGCAAAATATGTTATTTTCACATTGAAAAACATTTTTTTTCCCAATCTTGAGGGAATTTTAGGTGTGTCTTCAATACTTTATGCATATTGGTGTTATTTAGAGTGTGCCTGGAGATGACAAAAGTATTAAAAACTTAGGATATTACTATTATAAGGGCCATAAGAGTGCACTGGGATAATTCTTTCCATATACCAAAAAGTCAGTTAACTGTAAGTGGCAGTGCAACTTTAAAATTGTACCCTAATCTCTTAAACTGGAGCTAGAAAAAATATAGAATTTTCGATATGTGGATGACTTGTATCTTATAAGCAATAGAATGAGTGTCATATAATTCAGAATTAAGTACCAAAAAACTTGCAGAGCTCTTTTCTTGAGAGGAAGTGAATTAGTGACCAGCTGAAGACTTGTTTAAAAGGGAAAGAGAGGGCAGTGGAGAAGAGGAGTAGATGAAAGAGCAAGCAGCTTTATTTAGGGTTAGCAGGAAGCTGATCAAGAAAAATGATGTCCAAGAAAAAGTTCTTAAGAGTAGAGGAGTTCAAAGAAAGCACAAATCAGTGCCAGTAATGACAGCAAATTAAGTTCATCCTGTTTCTTGCTAAGCTGGTCATACAATCAGGCCAGCTTCCTTAAAAATGTTAGTGATGTTAGTGGGATGACTACAGAGTTATGGTCCGTGAAACATACAAGAATTATAAAAGAGGATACAATTATAGAGATGATTGATTAAAATCTGAAATATATGGTAGAGGAAATAAATGAAAATATATTTAAGAAAGTGAAGTTACTAAATTGTAACTATCTTTGTGAGCTCATGTCCTCAAGAATAAATCTATTTTTAAGTTCTATCCCAAAAGTTTTCATCTACCCTACCTCTAGAAACTGTTTGTTTTCTAGGTGAAATTCAGTTTATTCCAAATTTTAGTCTCTAATACTCCTCTCCATTTAAAAGTACCCAGGGTTTTATTGAGAGGAGCTTCAAAACTAACTTTTTATACTAATTTCTAAACTTATTGAACTAAGTAAATTTGTTACTTGATATTAAGTTGATACTAAAGGACCCATAATTTCAGGAAAAGGCATCAGGTTATAAAAATATGAAAATTTTGTGAAAGAAAGGACAGAAAACATACTACCTGGGTCTTGCAAATAAACTTAGACTTAAAAAAAAGAAAGGCTTGGAGAATTTTGGCAATATTGGCACGAAGTTGAATCACCTTGGAAGTCTCACTCCAGATCTATGTCCCAATCAGTAATCACTTATTACATAATAAAAAAATCTGTAACCCAGATAGGCTGTAATGGTATCTTTTTTCTTTTGAGTGTCTTTTGATTATTGTGAGATCTGAAGATAAGTGTGCCAATAGGTGGTGTCAAGATTTTGATGCTAGGTTAAATGCAAGTGTAACAATGAGTTTTAGAATAATCATGATAATATATCTATTTTTTCCATTTTAAAACAGCTTAGAGTCTTTGAAAGAAGTTGATATGTTAAGTTATTGATGTGATTTATACATTTTAGTGTTATTAGTTTTTATAAGTGCTATTTATATACTTAGAACATTTTTGTGTATTAGATTTATAATTATGTAAACATACTTTTCCATGTACAAAAGCCCTTTGGACATTAAATATAATATCAAATAATATCTTGAATCAATGGGAAGAAAAGCTGTTTAATAAGACCTTGATGAAAATGTAATATTTGACCAAATGACAGTCAGTCTTTTTGACTGGATTAAGTGATGCCTGGCCATAGAGTAATGCTTTCTCTATTATAGATATAAGATTTTGTTGTGCTGTCAGGAATATTTTTAATTTTCTCCAAAACAAGATAATTATAAGGACAATATTTTTTTCATTTGAAGACATAGTTTCACATAAAAGCCAGTTGAGATATTGTTTTTTTATCTTACAGTTTTCAAGAAAATGTTTCTGCTCTATGTGGATGAATGTTGCAAATGAAAGAAGATTTTTAATATTCATGAATGTGCTGGTTTTGATTAATGAGAATATTGTGGATTAATCTTTTTCTACTTTTACTTCATTTCCTTAAACACATATGATTTACTTTATTTGGAATTTAAGTATTAAAAAACCACTAATTACAATTCAGGTCTGATACCCATGAAGGGGACAAGACAGGGAAGGAGACTTGAATAGGCAAAGCCTCAGACTACATTGTGGTTCTAAGTCTCTATGGGCTGATGGGGAGCTCTTGAGTGAAGAGTGCTCATTAGAGAACTCCTGGGACGAGTAGAAGTGACTAGTTCCACTACCATACTTAGTCACGGAGCAGAAGCAAGCTGCGAAGGATGTGGCCCTGGCAGGAATGCTATAGCAGAGCCTCAAAAAGCAAAAGCCAAAAGCTACTGGTTAACTGTACTCCTCCTGGCAGTTTTCTTCTTTAAGGGGAGATCGTAGCAGTAGTCCTCCATGGCTGCCACACGCCGTGAATTAGAGAAGAAACGTAGCCCTACTTTAAAGGAGTTTCAGATAATTAAAAATGTTCAGGTGTAATAAGTGGCAGATTCCCAGGTTTTGGTTGTCTTGTTAAGTGTTTTTGTTTTTTTGCTTTTTTTTTGAAAAGTATTTTTGAAAACCCAGTTGTGGTAGATAGTCTTCAAAGATGGTCACTGTCTATTACTTCCATTCCTGTAGGTCAGTCTGTTCCTCCCATCCTGAAGTGGAATCTGTGGCCCCTCCTCTTGAATCTGGGCTGGTCTTATCCCTTGCTTTGACCAATAGGATGCAGTTAAAGTGATGTTCTGGGTTTTAAGAGGACAGGCACCTTCCTCTCTTCCATCTTGGAAGCCAGACATCATGTAAATAGTCTGACCGTAACTTCATTCCAATTATGAGAAAACATCAGATAGAACCAAAATAAGAAACATTCTACAAAATAACTGACTAGTACTTCTAAAAAAGTCACGATTATGAGAGGCAAAGCTGATAAACTGTTACAGATTGGAGGAGATTAAGGAGAAATAACAACTAAATACAATGTGGAATCTTGGATAGGATCTTGAGATCATTAGAGGATCAGCTGGTAAAATTTAATAGGATCCATAGTATAGTTAATATTGTGCTTTGTTAATGTGTTAGCTGTAATAAAGTAGCAAGGTTGTGGAAGAAGTTAACAGGAGGGGAACCTGGGTGATGGGTGTATAGGAGCTCTTTGTACTATTTTGTAACTTTTATGTAAGCATAATATTCAAAATAAAAAGTTAAATGTAAAGAAGTAAAAATATATCCAAATGTATCATCTATTATTTCCAGTTTTAGTCTTGAAATGGAGTAAAAACTTCAAGATGCTTAATAAACAAGCTGAATGTAAACAACAACAACCCCAAACCCCCTAATTATTTGTACTTTAGCCCAGATTCTGTCAAGCATATTTATCATATGACAATTATGTATAAGAAATGAAGCATTTAGGAAGAACCCATAATACTAAAGATATGGTTCCTTAACTTCAAAGGCTCTAGTATAAGAAATGAATACTTTTGAAGACAAAAATATATAAAAAGTTCAAATGAGGGGATGATGACTGCTGTCTGGGCTTCGGGAGGAGATGAAATTAAACTGAATCTTCAAGGATGCATAAAAGTTCAATTAGCAAAAGATAATTCTGAGTTGTGCATGTCATGGGCAAACGAATGTGCTCTGGAAAATACAGAAATGGTGAGCAAAGCTTTTATCTCCCAGAGTATTGTGTAATAGGATTAAAAGAAATGTTGGAATGAGATTTACATGATCATGAATACCAGGCCAAGATATAAATTAATACATTAGTATAATTCTTCAATATGAAAATATTTTCAGTAGGAATTATATATGGAATGCTTATTATGTTAAGGCATTGCACTCAGTGCAAGAGATGCAAAGAAATACAAGATGTGGTTTAAGTATAACTGCTGTTCACAAAGTGGGCAACTGTCCATCTCTGCCTCTTGCAATCTTGCTTATCCTTTGAGGTCCAGCTCAAATGCTGTCTCCTTCCGAAGCTACTCTGTTCAGCCGTAATGTGCTAACAGGTATTCCTCCTTGTACCAAACTTGTGTACATGCCTTGGATGATTTCTTTCACAGACTGAGTTCTTAGAGGACAGAGATGTTTTTCTTCTGAGCCATAAAAGCAACATTGGCAAACACAATTTATGAATGTTGCTGAGAAGACTGGAAGAGGAGTGAATATTTTTGAGGTTGTTGTGGTATTTTCTGCTCTTCTATGTTAGACGCTGTTTTTCGTTACCCAGTCTGTGCATGTCAGCTTCTAGTATCTGAGTCAGACAGCCTGCGTATTAGAATGAAAACTAAAATAATTCAAAGGATGTTGTTCTTTTACTATTCTATACCTGAAGCCACTTAAATTTGCACAGCATTTATAAAAGGTGGTAGGAAATAAGATTTTGCACAGATTTCTATTAATTTAGAGCATTGGAACTGCAACCCACTTAGAATTTAGTTGACTTTCAGTCGATCTCTTGTATGAGGTGAGACTAGTCCTATTAGTCTCAACACCAAAGCCATTTCTTAACTACAGTTAGAAATGTAGGCCTTATTTTCTCTCTTATGGAACACCGTATTGCTTACTTATACTAATGGTTGAAAACGTTTTTTTTCATAAATGCTTTCCAATCTCTGATACTATTCTATGTACAAGTTTTAGTTGCTATGGCATTTTCTACTTAGAAGTGAATGATTAGGAAATATAGTTATGTTTTTGCTGCATACCTGAATCATAGGTCAGAAGCAATAAAGATACTTAGACAATAAAGCATGTAGACAATATCTATGAGACCTGGGTGCCAATTGCTGACATATGGCCAGTGCAACCATATTGGGGAAAGTTATGTGAAATGATTGATCCGTGATTCTTAATGGTATTTTTGTTGATTTGCTGCCGATTTTCCTATTGCTCTTTGAGCTTTTTTTCCCCCCTTTTACATATTACACTATTCACAGTCTGGCAAAAATTTGCAGAAAAGGTATCCAAGTGATGGGCTCACAGCAGGTGCTGTATCAAACGAGCCTTGTTCTCTGGCCCTTGGGAAGTCTGCGTGGATTAGAGGAATCCAGGGGCTGCCCTTCAGATGACCTGTAGTAAAACTGCAGAGGACATGCTCAGTTTCTTTCCATGGATAAACAAAGTGTAGATGAAATATTTTTGTTAGCTCGAATAGAGGAATTTATCGTATATACCCACGGCCTGTCTGTGCAGTTGATTGAAAATGGCATGAAGTAAATCTTGTCTAATAGATACTTAAAAAGAATATCGTTTAAATATCTAACTGTGTAAAGGTCACTGTTTTACTCTTTGATCTTTGTAGGGATATACTGGTTTCAACTGAATATGGGACAAAAAAAATCACAAGAAATGTGAGGGTCATAGAGTGAAAAAAAATATACACTCCCGGTAACATACGTTTGAGAAGGTCATCATGAGCTTCAAAAGCCTGACAAAAGTGCCCTGTCAATTTTGGATTTTATCCATAGATTTAAGCAATATCAACTTCTTCTAAGTATGGTACTTGACTGAGACTATACTGATATACATCTTGCCTGTTTATGGAGTGTCAAGTGATTTTTTTGTTTAATGGGATCTTTATGAAGATTACAATTTGGCAAACATTTGTTGAACATCTATTTGTAAATGGCATTGTTTTAGATACTAGGAATGCAAAGAAGAGTTGATGTACCCTGTCTTCACAGAGCTTAATATTCAATTAGTAAAAGTTAATAAGAATGAGATAAAATAAAAATGGACTAAAATTTTATTCTACTGAAAAAATTAAAGTCTGAACAGTTTTACTATTTGGGGTATCTCAGATCCTTTTTATTCCTCACCAAGGTAAAAGGTGATTTTTTTTCTCTCTCAAGTCTGGTCAGAATATTTATTTCTTCATGTGCATAATTGATAAACAGGTGGACCAATATTTAGGTTAATATAGTGAATCATCTATATCTACATAATGATATAATTCTCAAAACTATAGAAATATTCATTAGGCTTATTTTCTTCAAATCAGAAGGGAGCATATGATACTCTTACAGATATGCTTTAATACTTATGATTACAGAATTCAGCTTTATGGAGACAACCTGTTCAAAAACTTCAAATAAATGTCCAGCTCTACTTTTCCCAGAAAAGAACATACAATTAAAATTTCTCCTATTCCAGTTGTAAAAGAAGGCTGCATAAACTTTTCCCCCCAAGTAGTTTGATACTTCCCATAATTTTTGTAATATATTAGGAAAATGTTGACAATATGTTTATTAAACATCACATAGGTTTTATGTTTATAACTATGCAAGATAATATAGTTTACACATTTTAGACATGCAGTCTGTTGTGACATAGGGGGCAATTAAGATTAAAACCAGATAAAAACAGACTGAAGATTGATACCTTGTGAATGGCAGATGCAATTTTTTTTTTTTAATGATTATTCTATGTTTATTTATTTATTTATTTATTTATGGCTGTGTTGGGTCTTTGTTTCTGTGCGAGGGCTTTCTCTAGTTGCGGCAAGTGGGGGCCACTCTTCATCGCGGTGCGCGGGACTCTCACTATCGCGACCTCTCTTGTTGCGGAGCACAGGCTCTGGACGCGCAGGCTCAGTAATCGTGGCTCACGGGCCCAGTTGCTCCGCGGCATTTGGGATCTTCCCAGACCAGGGCTCGAACCCGTGTCCCCTGCATTGGCAGGCAGATTCTCAATCACTGCGCCAACAGGGAAGCCCGAGGCAGATGCAATTTGCCTGTGATTTCATATAGCTGAAATACTTCAGAATACTTGCATATTTATGCATGCCTTCTCATTGAAGTAATGATAAAGTGTGACATCATACAAGCAAGCCATTGGGTTTTCACTTTGTAAGACCAACACTTACTGGGAAGATCACATATTAATTTTGAAGTGACCTGTGCTTATATGAGGATTAAACTAGTTTAGAATATGGTTTTCAAGGTGCTTATTGTTTCAGGTTAGTCATTCTCATAATGATACCATCATATTTTTAACCTCAATACCAGGTATGCATTGCTACTTCCTTCTACCATTCTCAGTCCACTGCTTTCTTGTCATGACAGTTTAGGTAGGTTAAGTCGTATGTTTTATAGGAATTTAGAATTTCAAGTCTTTCTTTAAAATATTATATAACCTTGAAGCTTATTTTTGAGGACACTGGTTAATAAAAATATTAAAATTGCAACAAAAAATTTTGAAAACTTCTATGAAAAAGAAAGGTACATTGAATTGAATTCTATCTACTAACAGGCAAAGAAACATTCATAGTGTCATAAGAAAAGAAACCCTGATAGTATGAGCTAAATGCTAGTATGAGATAGTCAAAACAGTCATCTCTGAGACATTCATGCTAGCAAAGAATATGTCAATATGGACAAGTCAAAATAGGGGAAAATTGAAATAAAAAATGTATATGTGTCTTTATTGCATAGCTTTTATAGTGAAACTTAGCTACTTCAGCCTAACTTGGAAGAAAATAGCCAGAATTATACACTCTTTTAAAATTCATGTAACTGAAAAATTTTAACACATTTATTGTAACTTTAACAAGGCCTAGTAGGAGTCCGTAAAAGACATATCTGTATGAATGGCTAAGAATTATTCGTGATCAGTAAATTGATTATAAAGGATGCATGTGTGATACTATGGGGGGCAATTCAGCAAGTTTATTCCTTTAAGTTGTTTAAAACTGTCTCCTATAATCTTAGTTGTACCATTAATTTGCTAAGAAAATGTTTGCTTCAAAGAAAACACAAAGGTAAACATAATACCAGTTTCACCTGAAAGGACCACAAAATCAGAAACATCATCATTCAATTTAGTGAGAACTTCATGTCTAATAGTTAAGAACTCACAGCACTTGAAATAATATAACTAATTTTTGCTATAAAGATCTACTTAGGTGTTTTCCTCCTATTTTCCTCTTAGGAGTAATTTCCCCTATTGTTTATGGGCCACATGATCACACCAACTAATATATACCAGGCTGAGCAAGATTAGCCTCTCTTTTGGGCCATTGATTGTCTGGCTCATATCTTCCCAGTTGGGTAGCAGGGAAGTGGGGGAAGCTGCATGCTTAAAGATCTTTCAGGATCTGCAGGAGGGGATTAAGTAGGGATATATACACCCGACAAAGCAGTGGGGTGAAGAATTAAAATTCAAATTGTATGTGTACATAAAAATTTCTAACTATTCCTTGAAATGCAAAGTTAACTAATTTAAAAATAGAAATGTTTCCTCTCTCTTACTGTTGAGGACTGCATAGGAGTAAATTTTCCTACTAAGTCCTTCATGTACTTTCTCTCTCTCTTTTTTTTCTGGAGCTACATCAGGTATTAGAAATTAGAGGATTCCTTACAGACTAAAGAGAAGGCTTAAAGATATTAGTTACTCTTGTGAAATATGAAGAAAAAACTTGTTAGGAAATGGAATTTCTGGCAAAATAACCCAGTGTTAGCTCTATCCTCCACTGTTATGAGCCAGTAACTAACATATATATTGGTTTCACAGATTCAGTGAACTTTCTAGAATGGATTTCTAAGATGAGAGTTAATGGAAAGACATTTTTCCCTGTTTTTTTTTTTTTTCCCCCTAGTACTTGACCATTTTATTTGGCTGAATGTCAACAATAGTTACAGCTAGCTAAACTTAGATGGTCCTTTTATCACGTATAACTTTAATCCTCAAAGTGTGATTTTTGGACTACTAACATCAGCACAGAAACCTCAGCATTACCTCAGAACCTGTTAAGAAATGCCAGTTCTTGGGCTTTATCCAAGACCTACTGAATCAGAAGCTCTGGGGGTGTGGCTTAGCAATCTATGAATTCTCCTCCAGGTGATTCTGATACCTGTTAAAGTTTGAGAACCACCACTCCGCATGATGCGTGTGGGCCATGGAATGTCATTTGTCATGAAGTGAACGTATCCACTTTGCTAGTACACTGTAAGCCATGTTCTATTTGGGTGAAACATTGCTTTGGAGAGCACCGTATTTCCTTTAATTTCCCTCTGTAGCAGAAAATAAATGTGTTAATTTCCAATTGATTTCCAGGCAGTAATTATTATGAGATTGACATAAATATTTTCTAAATTATTACACAGATATCTAAAATTCTTATTAAAACATGTGTCTTTATCTATAAACTGCTATTTAAAAAGAAATCCCATAGTACAAATTTTGACCAACATACTATCTTCCAGATGTTTTGAGCACCCTTTGGGATGTAGTTCATTTCAAGGTCTGTATAGTAGAAACAGATCGCACATTTATAGAGCCAATGACTAACTGAATTCTCTCAAAAATGGTGTGAGGCTTTTATGTTTGAGTGTGCTCTGTGTTCCGCTATTTTGGCAATGAGATATCAACAATGACACTCTCATAGCAGTAGAACCATGCTTTCACCATATGGGTTATACAGCTTAGGACTGTTGGCTACATTTAAAAGCTACAGTTTAAGAAGATAATAAATGAGGTCAACTTGAACAGGCCATAGACCACGTCATAGATTAAATATTTTCCTTCAGCTTGACTGGCACCTTATTTAGGAATCATACCAAAAAAAAGCCATTTAGTCACAGTACTTCACTATTAAAAGTGTTCACAGAATTTAAATACTGCCAATGTGCCAACCAAAATTTGATTTATAAACATAAAGTTAAGGTTGTTAGCTTCATAGTCTATAGTCAATAAAAGTCTTTATTACTTCTAAGTATGTTTGATTTGAAACTTTATTTTTTATTAGTTTTATATGTTGACTCTCCTTAAAGAAGTCAAGGAACTATAGAAAGATCACTCAAACGGTATTTGTTGTAATACTAATAACTCTCCAGGAGCAGGAAGTGGGAGGTCTAAGATGGGTAAACAGAAAAAGGTGAAGAGGTGGGAGGTGAAGTGGATCAGGATGATTTTGGCTGGTGATAGACAAATCTAGACACACTCTGTTCCAGGTCTGGTGCAGTGGAAAACTATGTAATCTAATTGGAGCTTGAAGATGCATTCAGCATGGATTGATAACGCTAATGAACATCTGGTCATTCTGAAGACAATTGGCCAGTAACCAGTTATTTGGTTATTAAGTGGAACTTGATTTTTTTTTGGAAGACTAAATCTAACCTAGTTATTAAATAAAAAGTATCATACAATGATCACTTTGTTTAAAACCCCCAAATTAGTCAATTTTGGAAAGGATTTTTCTTGCAAGAAAAGCCACTGATGTTAGCATCATGAGGAGGGAAAACCTAATTCTCATTTCCAGATAGCTCATCTTTTCTATTCTGCCTGACCCTCAGCTGAAGGAGATCCTTTCAGTCACTGGCAAGGAGAATCCCTCAAGCTTATTTGATATACTCTCTCTATGAAAGTTGTAGTTAAAAGCAGGACCAGCACTAAACAGGTCAAGGTAACTTGCATTGAGCAAAATTATTAATTAACTGTTGTTGATTTTCAGTTGAACTGAAGTTTCATTTGGGGGAACCTATTTTCATAGAGATCCTTTAATATCTGGAAGATGATGTCTCTCTGGGTATTTAGAAATCAACTGAGAACTGTTCTGTTCATATAATTGCTTGAGCCAGGCAGCACACTCTTCCATGTGATATTAGAATCAGCCTATGGTCAGCAGGGGAGGTTGGTGATTCCACAAACAGCACTGTGTTGACAGAGTCTGCTGAGAAGTGGATTAGTTACTATAGGTTAATTTTATTATGGAAAGTTTACTGGGATTGATTTCACCTTGAAAGAACTTCCTTCTAGGAATAAATAGATCTCCAGAAAGAGGGAATTCATCAATTATTACATCAAAGTGACCATCTGAAACTTACCATTTTTAGGTACAGAATATCTGGCTCATTTACTTAGGAGATATGCTTATTTGCAGCAATGTATTGCTGGCATCCAAAGAGTTAATTATTTTAAATAGAGACCAACATGAACTAGCTTATATAAATGGAAAGCATTATTATAATGTTAACTGGGAGACTTCCCAGACTCCAAGTGTGGGAATGCAGGTGAACCTCAGAAAGGATTTAGAAACCTCCCAGAGCTTTTTCTCTCAATCTTTGTTTAGCTTCCTTTGTGTATGTTTATTTTACTCTTAACTTTTGGAAAACTAATATTCCCTGTTTCTTAGTTCATATGATTAAATATTATTTTCCCTAGTTCATCAATTTATATATTACAAATCTAGAGTCTAAATTAATGTCTCTTAGTTCCAATTACACATTCTCAGGACACACAGCATGATAGATCCAGGTTAGATAAGGTGTTTACTTCTCATCCATTCAGTTCTGGCAGGGGAGCCACTGTGGCTGTGTGAAGTTTGGGTGGGAGGCATTTCTCAGAGCAGAGACTCCAGGCAGGCTCGTCAAGATGTATGTATTACAAGGAATGAGAACAATATAGCAATCAGGAATTGGCAAAACAAAAGCAAACAACAATAACAACACCTCTTCTATAAAATCTTGCTATACGATGATTACAATAAAAATAACAGTTGGTATGTTCTTTGCGATTATTACAATGTAGTAGATAATGAAGATGTCTGGTCATTTAAATATGAATTCTTTCTCATTGAGCTGTATTAATTTAGCTCTTATTAATATCATGTTGCAGAGTACTAGAATTAAATCTAACAGTGCCATGTATAATGACAAAGTAATGTGAAATGGAATCTAGGTTCAGATAAAATATGAATCATCTCTCTACAGATCACTACTGTGACCTTATTTCTAATTCAGAGTTTGTTTACATGATATAACATGTAAAATACTTCAATTATTAGAAACTATATAAAATCATTTAAGTATACTATATTTTATATTTTAATAGAAATTATAAATATTTTTATAAAAAAGCTCAGCTTTGATAAGCACTGAACAACTGGAAATAAATTAAGGCATATCATAAGGACACATTTAAAAAGTAAACTATACCTCCGTAAAGCTGAGAAAAACAATGAAAAGTAAATTAATAAAAAATATATATAAGAATTTATAGGGCTTCCCTGGTGGCGCAGTTGTTGAGAATCTGCCTGCCAATGCAGGGGACACGGGTTCGAGCCCTGGTCTGGGAAGATCCCACATGCCGTGGAGCAAATGGGCCCGTGAGCCACAGCTACTGAGCTTGTGCGTCTGGAGCCTGTGCTCCGCAACAAGAGGCCGTGACAGTGAGATGCCCGCGCACCGCGATGAAGAGTGGCCCCCGCTTGCCGCAACTAGAGAAAGCCCTCGCGCAGAAACGAAGACCCAACACACCCAAAAATAAATAAATAAATTAATTAAAAAAAAAAAAACTTTATAGTTCTGGAATCAAAATACTGCTGGGAGAATTTAGAAAATGATGGAATTTCAATAATGAAAACTTGAACATTATATTATTTATCATTGCATTACTGGTACTTAGCCTAGAACTAACATGTAGAAGCCACTGAATAAAGTTTGTCAAACAAATAAATGAAGTTAAAAAATACTCCTGATAATGATGATGATAGCAAGATGGCAGAATAGGAAGCCTAGGCCTTGTTTCCCAACAGAGACACTGACTTAACAAAAATATATGGTCCAAAAAGCCTTTATGAGAACTCCAGAAACTAGTTAAGAAATTGTTACACCCCAGGCAAACTCAAAGCCAAGAATAGCCATATTGAAATGAGTAAGAAAAGCTATTTCATTTCACCCGCTGTATCCCTTCCCCCAAGCCAACACAGTTTAGTGTGATCCAGAATAAACAACCAACTCACAGCTTCTCCTTTAGGGAAAGAAAAGAGTGGAATATACCTCCAAAATTCTGACTTTTTGGATAGTGTTCCAAGGGACTGATATCTGTTTCACCTGACTCCCAGCATTGATGAAACTGGAATATATGAATGCCCGGGGGGCTACTGAGAAAAAAAGAAAGCTGAGTTGTTGCAGTGACAGAGAAATTGCATTACTGCAGATAGACACCAGAAGGAGCAAGAGATCACAAACTCCTGAAAGAGAAATCTGTAAACCTCTCTAATTGGAAAATTACATGTATAGCCCTAAGAAGATGCATCCCCGGAAAAGGTCTGAGAGGCCCACAGAATCTTTAGACAGGCTGATTGGTGGAGGTTTTCTCCTGTAGGAAGCCAGTTCATAAATATTGAGAGAGGTGGTTGTTTATCAGGGAAACATGACCCAATCAAAATATCAAAATAAATCTCCAGAAACTGACCCTAAAGAAATGGAGACCTATGAATTACCTGGCAAAGAATTCAAAATCATCTTCTTAAAGAAACTCAGTGTGCTACAAGAGAGCACAAATAAGCAAATATTAGGAAAGTGATTCATGAACCAAATAAAAATATCAACAAAGAGAAACAAAATAGCACCAAACAAATTCTGCAGTTGAAGAATACAATAAGTGAATTGAAAAATTTCCTGAAGGGGTTTTACAGTAGACTTGATCAAGCAGAAGAAAGAATTAGCAAACTCAAAGACAGGTCATTTGAAATTATTGAGTCAAAGGAACAAAAAGGCAAAAGAATAAAGAATGGTGAAGAAAGCCTAAGGGACTTATGGGACACCATCAAGGGGAGCAAAATACACATTATAGAAGTTGCAGAAGAAGAGAGAGAGAAAAGAGCAGACAGCGCGTTTAAAGAAATTATGGCTGCAAACTTCCCAAATCTGGGGAAGGAAATGGACATCCAGATCCATGAAGCTAAAAATATTCCAAACAGGAATTTAAAGAAATCTACACTGACATAATATAATCACATTGTTAAAAGTCAAAAACAGAGAATTTTGAAGCAATGAGAAAAAGTGACTTGTTACATACAAGGGAACTCCCATAAAACAATCAGCAGATTTCTCAGCAGAAACATGCAAGCCAGAAGGGAGTGGAATGATATGTTTGAACTGCTGAAAGAAAAATTGCCAACTAAGAATATTATGTCAAGCAAAACTGTCTTTAAAATTGAAGGAGAAATAAAGACCTTCCCAGATAAACTCCCTCAGTGTTTGTTTATCACCACAAAACTTGCTTTACAAGAAATGCTAAAGGGAGTCCTTCAAGTTGAAACTAAAGGATGCAACACGGGAACACAAAAGCATATGAAAATACATAGCTCCCTGGTGAAGATAGATATATAGACAAATACAGACAAATACAGAATCTGGAAATACTGTAACAGTGGTGCTTATATCACTTTTAATTCTGATCTAGAATTTAAAAGATAAAAGCATAAACAATACTATAACTGTAAAACCATTAATGGACACAAAATATAAAAAGATGTAATTTGTGAAATTGATAATATAACGGGAAGATGTAAAGAAGAGTCTCTGTATGAAATTGAAGTTATGCTGTTATCAGTTTAAAATAGATTCCTATAAGATGTTTTGTATAATCTCCATGGTAACCACAAAAAATATCTATAGAAGATACACAAAAGAAGATGAGAAAGAAATCAAAGCACTTTACTACAACAAAAACAAAAATCAATGAAACACAAAAGAAGTCAGCAAGAGAGGAAAAGAGGGAGAAAATAACTAGAAGACATTCAGAAAATAACAAAATGACAATTAGTAAGTCCTTCCCTATCAGTAATTACTTTAAATATAAATGGATTAAAGTCCTCAGTCAAAAGACTGAGTTTAGTGGCTGAATAGATAAAAATCAAAACCAAACTCTATGTTGTATATAGTTTATTATTTGTCTAACTTTATTTAAAAAAATTTAACAGCTTTATTGAGATATAATTCATGTACATACAATTAACCAATTTAAAGTGTACAATTCAATGGTTTGGAGTATATTACATCACTAAGTTTTTGAAATTAAAAATATTTTTATTGAATAAATTTGATGTGTAACTTGTGTAAGTTTAAGATGTACAGTGTGGTTACTTTGATCTTACTTTGTAATATGCCAGTATAGCAATATTTATCATATTACATTACATAACTATAGTGCAGTATTATTGTCTATACTCATTATACTGTGCATTAGAGCTCTATGGTTTATTTACTACTTGTTACAAGTTTGTACCCTTAAACACCATCACTCTTCTCTCCCCTCTCCCCATCCCCCAGTAACCAGCATTTTACTCGATTTTAGAGGTTTAACATTTTTGGATTCCACATATAAGTGATATCATACAGTACTCATCTTTCTCTGTGTGAATTATCTCACTTAATATAAAGTGTTCAAGTCCACTCATGTTGTTGCAAAGGTAGGATAACTTTCACATGGCTGAATAATATTCCATGGTGTATATGTTTCACATCTTTGTACATTCATCCACTGATGGGCATTTAAGTTGTTTCCACATCTTGGCTATTGTGAATAATGCTGCAATAAACATGGGGGTGCCTATATCAGCTTGAAATCCTGTTTTCACTTCCTTTGCTTATATACCCGGAAGTGGAATTGCTGGATCATATGGTAGGTCTGTTTTTAATTTTTTTGAGGAATCTCCATGTTGTTTTCCACAGTGCTTGGACCAATTTACATTCTCACCAATAACGTATAAGTGTTCCCTTTTCACCACATCCTTGCCAGTACTTCTTGTCTCTTTTCTTGATGATAGACAGTCTAACAGGTATGAGGTCATATCTCATTGTGGTTTTGGTTTGCATTTCCCTGATGATTAGTGATGTTGATTAGTGTTGTTGAGCATCTTTGTATCTTTCTGTTGACCATTTTGATGTCCTCTTTGGAGAAATGTCTATTTAGTTCTTCTCATATTTTAATTATATGTTTTGTTTTTGTTATTGAGTTGATTAAGTTCTTTATATATTTTGGATATTAACACCTTAAAAAATATGTGGTTCTCAAATTTTTTCTCCCATTCTGAAGGTGTTGTTTTTGGTGCTATTGTGAATGGGATGGCTTTATTTCTTTTTCAGATGCTTCATCATTAGTGTAAAGGAATGCAATAAATTTCTGTTTGTTGATTTTTGTATCCTGCCATATCACTAAAATTGTTGATTAATTCCAACAGTTTTTTGACTGATTCTTTGGGATTTTTTACATATAAGATCATATCACCAGCAAATAACAACAATTTTACTTCTTCCTTTCTGATTTGGATGCCTTTTATTTCTTTGTCTTGCTTAATTGCTCTGGCTAGGACTTCCAGTATAATGGAATGCTGGAATGTAGTGCTGAGGGTGGAATCCTTGCCTTGTTCCTGATCTTAGAGGAAATACTTTCTATTTCTTTAAATTGACTATAATATTAGCTGTGGGTTTGTTGTATATGGGCTTTATGATGTTGAGTTATGTTCCTTCTATACCCAGTCTGTTAAGGTTTGTTTGTTTGTTTTTTTTAAATCAGGCAAGGATGTTGTATTTTGTCAAATGGTTTTTATGTATCTATTGAGATAAAATCATGTGATTTTTACCTTTCACTTTATTGATGTTATGTATTACATTTATTGATTTGTGTATTTTGAACCATCCTTGCATCCCAGGCATAAATTCCATTTAGTCACAATGTATAATTCTTTTAATGTGTTTTTTAATTTGACTGCTAATATTTTGCTGAGAATTTTTGCATAGATATTCATCAGGAATATTGGTCTATAATTTTCTTATGGTATCCTTATCTGGTTTTGTTACCAAAATAATTCTGGCCTTATAGAATGAATTAGGAAGTGTTCCCTCCTCCCTGATAACTTGAAAGAGTTTGAGGAGAATTGGTGTTAAGTTTTCTTTAAATTTTTTGTAGAATTCTCCAGAGAAGCCATCTGGCCCTGGAGTTTTCTGTATTGGGGGTTTCTTGATTACTAATTCATTTTCTTGTTATTGGTCTGCTCTGACTTTCTATTTCTTCTTGATTCAGGCTTGGTAGGTTGTGTTTTTCTAGAAATTTGTCCATTTCTTCTAGATTATGTAATTTGTTGATATGTAATTGTTTTGTTGATATGTAATTGTTCATAGTATGAACAATTACATATCAACAAATCTTATGATCCTATGTATTTCTATATTATCAGTTGTAATGTCTCATTTTTCCTTTCTAATTTTATTTATTTGAGCTTTTTTTTTCTTAGTCCAGCTAAAGGTTTGTCAATTTTATTTTTTTTAAGATCCAGCTGTTAGTTTTGTTGATCCTTTCTATGTTTATCTGGTCTCTATTTTATTTATTTTATCTCCAATCCTTATATTTCATTCCTTCTAACTTTGGGTTTAATTTTTTCCCCTAGATCCTGGACTTGTAAAGTTCTGTTATTTGAGTTCTTTAAAAATTTTAACATATGTGTTTATGCTTTAAACTTTTCTCTCAAAACTCCTTTTGCTGCATCCCACAGTATTTGATATGTTATTTTTTTAATGTTCATTTTAAGATAATTTTTTATTTCCTTTTTGATTTCTTCTTGCTCAATGGTTGTTTAGAAGTATCTTGTTTAGTTTTCACATGTTTGTGAATCTCTTTACTTTTCTCTTGTTGATTTCTAGTTTCATACCATTGTGGTCAGAAAAGATAGTTGGTATGATTTCAACCTTACATTTTCCAAAATTTGTTTTGTGGCCTATCATATGGTCTATCTTAAGAATGTTCCATGCACAGTTGGAAAGAATGTGTATTCTGCTGCTGTTAGATGGAATATTCTGTATATGTCTATTAAGTCAATGTGTCCTAAAATGTGGTTCACTTGCAACATTTCCTTGCTGATTTTCTGTCTGGATGATCTAGCCATTGCTGATAGTGATGTATTGAATTCCCCTGCAATTGTTGTATTATTGTCTATTTCTCCCTTAAGATCTGTTATTAATTGCTTAATATAGAGAGACTCACTTTAGATATAAGGACACATAGTCTGAAAGTGAAAAGATAGAAAAAAATATTATGTGCAAATGGTGACAAAAAGAGAGCAAGAAAGGCCATACATATATCAGACTAATAGATTTTAAGTCATGAACTGTTACAAGAGACAAAGAAGGACACTATATAATAATTAAAGTGTCAATTCACCAGCAAAGTATAATATTTATAAATATAGATGCACCTAATAGTAGAGCACACAAATATATGAAGTAGACATTGATAGAACTGAAGAAATAGATAGCAACCCAACAATAGGAGATTTCAATATCTAACTTTTAATTATGGATGGAAGAAACAGAAGATCAATAAGGAAACAGAAGACTTAAACAACAGTAAACCAATTGTCCCTAAGAGACATATACAGAAAACTCCACTTAACAGCAACACTCTTCTCAAGTATGCACAGAACATTCTGCAGGATAGATCACATATTAGGACAGAAAACAAGTCTCACCAAATTTAAGAAGATTTAAGTCACACAAAATATCTTTTCTGACCACAATGGAATGAAACTAGAATCAATAGTGAAAGAAAAATGGAAAGGGCACAAATATGGGAAAACTAAACAAAACATTCTTGATAAACTAATGAGTAAAACAGGAAAACACAAGGGAAATTAGGAAATGTTTTGAAACAAATGAAAATGGAAACACAACATACAAAAAGTTACAGGATGCAGCAAAAGAAGTACTAAGAGGGGAATTTATAGCAGTAAATGCCTACATTTAAAAAAATCACAAAGGAACATCTAACTTTAGACTTCAAGAAACTAAGAAAAGAACAACAAACTAAGCCCAGAGTTAGCAGAAAGAAGGAAATAATAAAGATTGGAGAAGAAATAAATGAAATAGAAAACAAAAAATGCACTAGAAAAAACATCAACAAAAGTAAGAGTTGTTTTTTTAATAAAAGATCAATAAATTGACAAACCTTTAGCTAGATAAGTAAGAAAAAAAGAAGGCTCAAATGACAAAAATCAGAAATCAAAGAGGAGTTACAACAATGCCACAGAGATACAAAAGATCATGAGACCACTATGAACGTGTATATGCTAACAGATGGGATAACCTAAAAGAAATGGATAAACATCTAGATGCATATATCCTACCAAGACTGAATCATGAAGAAATACAAAATCTGAACAGACCTATAACTAGAAAGGAGATTGAATCAGTAATCAAAAAAACCTCCTGATGAGGAAAAGCCCAGGACTCGATGGCTTCACTGATGTATTCTACCAAACATTTAAAGAAGAATTAACATAAGTATTTCTCAAATTACTCCAAAATATTTAAGAGGAGGGAACATTTTCAGTCTCTTTTCTATGAAGCCAGGATTACCCTGATACTGAAATCAGACAGAGATACTATAAGAAAAGAAAATTACAGGCCAATTTCCCTGATGAACATAGATGCAAAAATCCTCATTGAAACACTAGCTAGCCAAATTCAACAGCACATTAAAAGTATTATACATCATGACAAAATGTTTTTTTTTTTTCCTGGAATATAAGAATGATTCGACATATGAAGATAATCACTGTAATGCACCACATTAAACAATGAAGAACAAAACTACATGTTCATCTTAATTAATGAAGGACAAGTATCTGACAAAATTCAACATACTTTTAGAGTAAAAGCAATCAACAAACTAGGAACAGAAGAAATTGAACCAACATAATAATCATATATAAAAAAGCTTATATCTAACATTATACTCAATGGTTAAAAACTGAAATCTGTTCCTCTAAAATCAAGAACAAGCCAAGGATGTCTACTCTCACCATTTATATTCAGTGTAGTACTGGAAGTCCATGCCAGAGCAATTAGGCAAGAAAAATAAATAAAAGTATCTACATTGTAAAGGAAGATGTAAGATTGCCATTATTTGCTGATGATATAGTCCTGTATATAGAAAATCCCAAAGAACTGGTAAAAAAGAAAAACTGTTGGAATTAATTAACAATTTCTGTAAAATGGAAGAATACAAAGTCAACATGCAAAAATCAGTTGTTTTTCATACAATAACAATGAACAGTCTGAAAAGAAAATTAAGAAAGCAACCCATTTACAATAACATCAAAAGCAATAAAATACTTAGTAATAAACTTAACCAAGAGGTGAAAAACGTATGTTTCAAAAATTGCAAAACATTGCTGAAAGAAATTACAGAAAATAATAAAAATAGACATCTAACCTATTTTCATGGAGTGGAAGACTTAATGTTTTTAAAATATCATACTACCCAAAGCCATCTACAGATTCAATGTAATCTCTATCAAAATCCCAATGGCATTTTTTTTTTTTACAGAAATGGAAAAATCCACCCTGAAATTCATATGGAATCTCAAGGGACCATGAGTAGACAAAACAATTTTGACTAGAAAAAGCAAGCTGGAGACCTCACACATCCTGATTTCAATACTTACTACAAAGCTACAGTAATCAAAGCAGTATATTACTGGTATAAAGACAGACATATAGAGCAATGGATCACAAGAGAGAGCCCAGCAATAAACCTTCACATATTTAGTCTAATACTCTTAAAGTTACACAATGGAGAACAGATAGTCTCTTTTAAAAATGGTGTTGGGAAAACTGGATATCCACATGCAAAAGGATGAAGCTGGATCCACCTTATGCCATACGTAAAAATAACTCAAAGTGATTAAAGGCCTAAATGTAAGATCTGAAACTGTAAAATGCCTAGAAGAAAACATAAGGGAAAAGCTTCATGCTATTAGATTTTTCAGTGATTTCTTGGATATAACACCAAATGCACAGGCAACAAAGGCAAAAATTGACAAATAGGACTACATCAAATTTTAAAAATTCTACATAGCAAGTAACAATCAACAGTGAAAATGCAACCTACACAATGGGAGAAAAAACAAAAAATATATATGATAAAGGGTTAATATTCAAAATATTTAAACAACTCCTAAATCTCAAAAGAGCAACCAGATTTAAAAATGGGCAAAGGACCTGAATAGATATTTTCAAAATACATGTATATAAATGGTCAACTAGCATTTGAAAAGAGGCTCAATAAAACTAATAATCAGGGAAATGCAAATCAAATGTTAAATGTTACCATGCTAAAATGTTACCTCATATTTGTTAGGATGACCACTATGAAAAAAACATGTGATGGAGAGGATGTGGAGAAATTTGAACTCTTGTGCACTGTTGGTGGGAATGTAAAATGGTGCAGCCACCGTGTAAAACTGATGGAGTTTCCCAAAAAACTTAAAAATAGAATTACCATATGATCCAGCAAACCCTCTTCTGGGTATATGTCAAAAGAATAGAAGACAAGGTCTTGAAGAGATATTTACACACCTATGTTCATAGCATCATTATTCACAATAGCCAAGAGGTGGAAGCAAGCTAAATGTCCATTACAGGTGAATGGATAAAGAAAATATGATTATATGTGTGTGTATATATATATTTATATATATCTGTATATATATCAGCCTTAAAAAAGGAAATACTGTCATATGCTACAACAAAAATAAATCCTTGAGAACATTATGCTAAGTGAAATAAGCCAGTCACAGAAAGATAAAAACTGAATGATTACACTTATAGGAGGTACCCAAAGTAGTCAAATTCTTAGAAACAGAAAGTAGAATGACGGTTGCCAGGGCTTGAGGGGAGGGAATAAAGGGGGTTGTTCAGTGGATAGAGTGTTTCAGTTTGGCAAGACCAAAAACTTCTAGGGATCTGTTGCACAGTATACGTATAGTTATACTTAAAATTGTGAAGATGGCAAATTTTATGTTATGTATTTTTTACCACAATGAAAAAGTACCCATAAAAAAGGGAAGAAACACTGATGAAATTTTGTGAACAAGAATATTAAGTTGACAGCTTCTTTTTAAGTTGTGAATGTCATTATATCCTTTAAAAAAGTTTTTTGACCTAGGTATTGATTACACTTAATGAAATTTTAAGGAAGTATGTACTTAGATTCTTGTGGGATAAGCTATAGTTTGTAAATCTGTATGCATCAAATCAATATTCTGGTTCTGCTTTGTCTTATTGCCTCACATGAAGCTAGGTAACATATTTGCCTTAAGTTTGGATGTGGGGTTAGAATGCTCTGACTTAAAGTATAGACATAGAGAAACATTTTTCTGAGAGGCGACTGGGGCCCCTCCAAGGTCTTTCTACAGATGTGGACTTGTGATTTGTGAGGACTGACTCTGTGGATAGCAGCAGGATTTATTTAAAGTTGGTTAATAATTTTCTTGAGCAATGCTGGGGAGACTAGTTATTTCCCAGAATTTTTCAAATTTATGATTCAGAAAGGAAAATGTAACTCCTTTCTTTTCAATTTGTTTTTTAAGGTTGGAATTTCCTCTTTGAGAGATGCTGTCATATTTTCTCTCTTTCAACAAATGTAAAGGAAAAAAAAATCTAATAAAAGACATCTCCAAGTTGGCAGAATTCATGTGGCAAGCCCCCTTTGATTTGTGCCGCTGGTAATAATACTGTTCTTAGTTTCTCTTCTTGTCTGTGATTCATTCTTTTCAGTAAAGGCAGAGTGCTGGAGTAATTCTGAAGAGGAGGTAGAAAAGGAAAAAATGAAATGTGTGTATGACTGAAATGGATTTGAGTCAGTATTATTTTGGGCCTTGGCATTGTTCTTAGCCCATTTCATCAAGTAATGCAATCTATCAGAAAATAAAAATTTAGCACTGGTTCTGCCAAGAAGTACTATGACTGGGTATTTTTTCTGAGCTAATCTTTATAATCTCATAGCCTAATGTCAATTCTATTCAGTTTGCATATTCATTAGAATTGTCTACTGTAGTTAACTTAATTCATAGTATCTTATTTAATTGTTTTGCATGTGCTATGGCCTCAGAAGATGTATTTTTATGTCTCCAAGGCTGAGATATATCTCTTATTAAAAATTTTACTTTTTTTGGTAGCCCTGTGAGGACTGAGGCCATAACTGTCTTGTTTGCAGTTATCTCTCCAGAAGTAGCACCATGTCTGGAACACAGCCTATGTTCAGTAACAACTACTTTAAAGAAATAAGTGAATGAATCATAGGTGAATCTGGAGAGTGCTCCTTCTTTCTACTCTGCTTAAGACTTTTAGATAAGGAATATAAATCTAACAAACCCTGTGGGAAGCTGGTAACCAAACAGCAACTTAAATTTCAAAAGTTTGTATCAAAATATTTGTGAATGAGAGTGAGTCTCTTTATGGCCAATTGTTATTTCACTTACCAAACAAAGATGTAGAAAAGCTCACTTGAATGCCAGCCCAAGGTCTGAGGGGGGCAGCTGGAGGCTAAATGCAGAGAGCTGATTTTGGAATGCTTCATAGAGAATGGGTACTACAAACTTATTACAGAGTGCAAGTCATAAAGACAATAGGAGAAACAATATGCACTGCTTGCTGGCAATGGTAAAAGATCTGTTTACTCTTGCTAGTTTCTTCTAAGTTTCATCTGTAGCAGCTCTAGTTTCTTTCTACCAAAGAGCCATGAGGAAGGTGAATACAGATAATGTCAACCGTGATCCCTCAAATGGCAAGCATTAGTGGTCCTAGAACACCAAGTATGGATTCTTTGTTAGTTTAAGCAAATTCAATGTAAATTATTCATTGTGTTCATCACTTTCAAAACAGAAAGCCAGTCTCATCTAATAGGTCTAATAAGTCCAACATTGCCCAAAGAAGAAATAGTGCTCCTTACTTATTGACCATTCAACTAGAAGGGGCCATGTGCAAGACACAAAGAATTCTTAGAAACACATTTTCCGCTTTGAAAAAGCTTAGAATCTAGTAATATGACAAGGTTATATGCATAGAAATATAACAGTAAGGTGAAGGAATCAACACTAAACTGAGATAGTAGATAGGCTTGAGTTGTTCTGAAGTCCAAAGTCGAGGATCCAAGAGATCAGGAAAGGCTTTAGAAAGGAGGAAGAGCTAGTGGTGTTCCATTAAATGTGGATAATTACATCTGTAACTAGAGAAGACTTTGTTGGAAAAAACTCTCCCTTGCTTCAATCATTCTTCCACCAGTAAATAAACCAGTCCATGCCCAAATCATAATACATATAATATCTTGTGAGAACCTTTAAAATGAAAATATATTTATTTGTGAGACTATTTCATATTCATGGTATATAAAACCAAAAAGTTACCAAAATTGCATGCAGTTTGTTTTCTTGGCTAAAGTATATTTTTTTTCTCCCAAAGCCATGTACAGTATTGCATATTCTAGTCAGTTTTCTGGAATATGCAGTGTATGCCTTAATCTGTGATCTTCTGCCTTGGAATTGTTCACTAGAATTTTTATCATAATTATGCTTGTAAAGTTCCGCTTTTTATCACACTCATTAGCAGCATGTAGCTACCTCATTTTATTGAGTTAAAATAATTTTGTTATGCATCATTTTTGATAGATAAATACTATATATCAAATATAGAGAGCAAATGGTTCAAGATCCTACTTTAATTACAATATTTTACTTTTAAGGAATAGGAACATGCTTCAGTTACAAATTAATGTTAATAATTTATTGAGGAACAGTTACAGGAAGTAGGCTAGGGCAATAGGAGTTAATAAATACACATCCAATGCCACTGCCCCAAAGCCTAAATTTGTCAAGAGAAGTAACCAGGACCTTTCTGCTGAGTTATCACAACTGAATTGTGTAGAGTTAAGAGTCCAGTCCAGAGACAGAACAACAAACACAGTCATCTGAGTAGGGGTCACACAGGTATCAGCATTGCGGTGAGCAGATCAGTCAGCAACAAGAGAGGCCATGGTCATGAGGGCAGGAGGAAGCCATAGGTCAAAGCCACAGAGTGGAAGAGGGAATTGGGGCCAGAAGGAAGCCTTTACCACCTGATGGTACTTTCTGGTTTCTTCTTTTCCATCATAGTTGCAACACAGGTGATTCTGAGGTGCTAGGCACCTTTCAAGGGTATGTGTCAAGTTTTAATAATTTAAACATTCATTCCAAGGCACTAACTCAAATAAACCCTCCGTGTTTAACTTATTATTAGTTATGGGGTGAAAAATAAGTGACAATGAAAGAAAAATAGGCCTTTTGCTAGCCCATAGTGTATCTTTTATGAGGGTTAGAAATTAGTGCCCCTTCCACCTAGACTGGTGAACAAAGTGTATTAGTCAAGATTTTCCAAAGAAACAGGACTAGTGGGATATATATACAGAGAGAGATTTACTCTAAGGAACTGGTTCACACAGTTGTAGAGGCCCGGTGGGACCAGAATCTGATGTGTCTGGCTGGTGGGCTGGAGACTCAGGGAAGTATTGCTGTTCAAGTCCAAAGTGACTCTGCTGGCAGAGTTACTTCTCTGGGTGGTCAATCTTTGTTCTGTTAAGGTCCCAACTAATTGGATGAGGCCCAACCACATGATGGAGGGTAATCTGCTTTACTCAAAATCCACGGATTCAAATATTAATCTTATCCAAGCAAACACCTTCACAGAAATATCCAGAATGATGTTTGACCAAATATAGAGGCACCAAGGCTTAGCCAGCTTGAGGCATAAAATGAACCATTACACAGAGCACAGGCTGGATTTCAGCTCACCTTCTTCCCTTTTGTCAGGTGCCCACGTATAGAGAAAACAGCACAAGTCTCCACGGTGGGCTGGGTTTTGGTAGCACTGTTTCAGGCCATATGCCAGTATGGGTGGGGACCACCACAGCTGGCTCATTTTGTAACTAGTAGACTAATTAGTGGCCAGAGGGCTCTACAAGTGGCCATGACCAACTTCTCCTTGCAGAGAGGAGAAACTGGGAGGAACTGGACTTTTATAAATGTGACTTGTTCACACAAGCAGAATAGACAATGGCTGGTTACAGGGTGCTTATAAAGCTGAAATTGAATTCTGGTTCTGCCACTAACTTGCTAAGGGATGTTGGGTAAATCATTTTACTTTTCTGGGTCTGGGTTTTCTTCTTTGAAAAACCACAGGTTTATAATTCAAAAAGTCCCATTTCTGCCATGATGCATCAGACATATTGGCCTTAACATAATCGGTTTTTGTCCTTAACTAACCACTAATGACTAGGAAATGATTCTTTTATTGAAATCAGATATAAGCGAAAGCCTGTTTTCTCAGCTGATTTCTAAACCATTTGATGCTCTTCTTTATTTAAAGGAGGACTTACACAGTAAAACTATCAGCAATTAATGTGAAAAATTTGGAAGAAAAATTCATTTTCAGGTGAAGAAGCAATTTCATAAAGTAATTTTATCAAATGCAAAAAGCTTGAATGAGGTTCATCTTCTGCTTGACAAAAAGTGTAATATTCACTTCGCTTCCTAGTTAGATCAGTATCAATTAACTTTTAAGGTTTGGTTCCACAAATTCAAAGGATCAATGAAATAAACTTTAAATTTTTAACATACAATCTATTTGAAATCACTTCAGAACATAAAGAGTAATCAGGAAGAGAGATGTTATTTACTTTTCCCTCATTTGCACTTCTCTTTGGGAAACCTTCTCATATATTGGGATTCTCCTTGGACCATTGATACTTCTTGATGGATCCTCTTACATTTCCTTCTCAAGTTGCTTAAAATTTTTCACAGAAAATACCTATTCATACTCCTGATAGGTTAGATAAACAAGACAAGTATACCCTTTTATGCAACCTCACCTTACCAGAATATGCTGTAACATGCTATACACAATGTGATTAATTATGTGGAAAATATTTGGAGTTTTAAAGCTTTGTCAAGTGTTTCAAAGAACTTTATAAGAAGTTTATCATGGAATTTCAAAAAGATTAGGTCCAAAAAGACTTTATAAAGTAAGACTCTTAAGGGGATATATATATATTTTTTACAAGCATACAGAAATGTTAACACCCCAAAGTGTGCTGCACATTTTAGCAATGGAATCGGGAATCTGATGAGCTGATTTCATAGGGTTGCTACCGCTCAGAGCATTTTTGGAACTCCATTAATGGGGCTGACTTTAGAGCTAGTTTATGAACCACACAAGGAAATTAGTTTTATTACTTTATTGTCACACCTCATATATTTCCGTTCTCACATTCCTCACAGTTGGGCATCTTCCCCATCTCAGACAGATTTGGCATTTTCCCCATTTCATACTGTCCTTGCAAATACATCTCCCAAAGAATGAATGTTTGCTGTAGATATATTCACAGCTATATGCAAGTAGATAAAATATGGTGCAAACTCAAATAGAAAATATGGTACATTACCTGGCAGAGTAATCTATTATACAAAATAGCTTCTCTAATTGAGGTGGACAGAAAATTCCGTTTTTCTAAATTTAAAACCCACGGAAGAATTTGTGTGTTAACATTGTTGTAACCTGTTGGCTTGGGTGTCTTCTCCTGAGAAAATCTGATTTTCTCTAAAACACTAACAACAAACAAAAGACTAAAAACTTATTGATGATTCAAAATAGCATGGGGAAGTATGGCTTTGAATGTAAGTATCCTTGTTAAAATGTAGAAATAAAATATTTTAATTACACAATTAAGTGAGGAAATGGGGTATGTTTGCAAAAATGTGAGATAATCTATAGGAATAAAAGTTTTCTTATTTTAACTTTGATTTTCCCAGCATCTTCTTCAAAAACCTCTTAGTAGCTTTACAAAGAACAAAAATCATCAGGAGAGGGAAATGCCAACTGTTTTAGTTTACTCATATCCAGGCTGTGTATTTCCCTGTCTTTGGTTCATTGAGGCAATATCACAGCATGGCCTCTAGATAAAACAAGCAAAAGATAACACAGAATACACCAAACTAGAGCAGGTCAATTAAAAAAACTTATTAACACGCAATTAAAGCTCAGTAGTTTTTTCTTTGTGTCAGTTCGTGTACAGTATTCAGTGGAGAGTTTAGCATGTTCGGCCTATTCTTTCCCCAGGTGTCATTTACTGGAAATGCCTGAGGAATATTGGAGAAGAATCAGAAGCAACCAAAGAAATTATTGTAAATTTGCCTTGTGTTATAAATGAATGAATTTTCTCATTAAAATGAGTTCTTATCCTATACTTAGTTAAAAGAAAATAGATCTTGGTATAAATGTACCAAACCAGAAAGCAATGCCTCTGAAAATGGCGTATCCAAGGCAAGAACCATTGTGAAAGTGAGCAAAGGCTGAAGTTTTATTAATAATGGGCCAATCCTATGGTGAGCCTGGGTGGGTAAACTGCTTTCTGGAAGTAGACTGTTCACTCATGTGAAGTGAATTAACACTTCCTGGGCACCAGGGTACAATTAGATGCATTGAAACAGCTGATTTACTATGGGCATCCTGGTACCCTTGCACACCCGGCATCTCTATAGGATCGGACATAATGAAATTGTATGGTGCCAAGAAGCCAGACCTTACAAATTTTAGGCAATAGTCCAGTGACGTGGTAGGGACTCATGACAGTTAAATCAGCTGGGGTGCTCCTCTAGCCATAGCAGAAATTTCTTCTTTAATCTTGGAAAGCAAAGAAATTAGAGCTAGCAAATCATCCCTCATGATAAGTCACCCAAACCTTTCTTTTATTTGTTATCATGGGATTGTTGCAAGCTCTCTTCTTGCTCACTGGGAGAAAAAAGGAAACAAACCGAAGGTTTTCTTTATTCCTTTAAGCAGAGAACCAGAGAGGAAGTTGACACCTATTAAAGGTAATCCTTATGAAGTTTGTTTCTCATCTTAGGCTACCTAAAAAAAAAAAAAGAAGAACAAATCATCGTAGCCAGATTAATAGGTAGGTGAAAAGGAAGCAGCAAATCTTCATAAAAATGGAGGATCCTAGTCTTAAATCATGTCTCCACTGCCCACCTACAAATTAAGCAGAACATGTGCTAATAAAGCTGATTGTATTGAAAAATAAATTATTTAGAATAGAGATATAAGCACTTTTTTTTTCGTAGTAGGAGTCATGTGGAAATAGGTTAAATTAGTTATGAAAGAAATAAGTGCTTCTTTAATTGGTGGTATGAATTAGTTTGATAACATTGGTGCCATTGTGATTTTCATTCTTTTTTAAACTAGTGTGTAAAACTTACTCAGCTATTAATTTCAAAGACTTTGTGAAGTGTTATAACTAACTGGGAGTGAACCAAGATTCATTTGGAATCCTGCTCATAAAGGCTGGATATATTTGAGTTTTAGGATGACTATAGAGAAATACACAAACACATGTAATTTTATCTAGCAATTTGGTGGCCCAGCAAAAGTAGGAATGCTCTGTTAAATCTGGGAAAATTATACTAGCATTATTTTGACTTCCAATCTGAGAGGCCTTTGTCCATCTAATTCCATGGTTTTATACATGAATTTTTATGAATATGGAGATTATACCTCAGAGTTAAAGTAGTATCCAAATTTGTCTCATCATTAAATGATTCCTCTTTGAAAAAGGAAAACATATTCACTTATTCTGCTTATCCTTGAAAGACAGCAGAAGCCAAACTGTTATAAAATTATTTTGGCTGAAATACAAAATGAACAAGTTGCGTTCTTTAAAGCTGGGACATGCTAGGAGCAATCATCCTGATTTTCTGCTAAACACTAGTCATGCTAATTTCTGCCATCAACAAATTTGATTAAATTCAAAGAGGGTAAACATCTTTTTCCCTAACTTGCAACATTCTTAATGTTTAGAAACAGAAAATTTGTCAACCAGAAATGGGCTTTCCTAATATGAAATTGAAGCTATATCTTTTTAAAACACTCAAAATGAAACAAAAGGTCTTTTCTCACATTTCCTTTCACTTCTAGGCAAAGAGAGGGTGTTGCTGATCATGTGTTTACTTCGCTTTTTTTTTTTTTCTTCTTCTGCTGTTCAGTTAAGTCTATTTAGCCCTAGGGATAATTTTATCCCTCCCATCCAAATCATTTTAGAATCGAAGGCCAGTGCCAAAACATCTGGTCTAGAAAGTTTAAAAAAAAAAAAAAATCAGTTTAGATGCCTGTCAAATCTGAATAAATTAACAAAATATTTGATTTTGTATTTGAAAATTAAGTTACTTTTGCAACTTTTCAGTCTGACATTTTTCCTTTTTTGAATCCTCAGACCCCCAAAATAAGTACTATATAATTAGTGTTCATTTAGAAAACAGTATGTTGAAGACACGTATCTGGAATACCCCAACATATAGTGATGTCCAGTAGGAAGCGGCTCTGAGAAGCTCACTGAGGTGCTCTTGGAGACTGAATGTGGAAGACAGGGTTTCTGAAACTAAGTTATTTGGGACTCCTAGAGCCTTGCTATCACCCTGCAGTAGATACAGAGAAGAAATCTACCAGTTAAATGTTTTCAAATGATGCCCTTAAATAATTTAAGTTTTACACGCACCAGTGACATTATAACAAATACAGAGTCCCTTTGTTGACACTGATCAAAATGCAAAAGGCCAGAATTTGGGGTTACAACTGGGGAAAAGATAACAGAAATTATATTTTAAGATCCACCTTGGAAAATTAATATTGAGGTCATTTTCTAGTTATGTTTTAAAAAAGTAGTTTATCATTTCAGAACCAACACAAAAACAGACGCCACCATCTCATAAAATAAACATGCAGTGAAAGGGTAACACACGCATTAGCCACAAACTGAGTCTGTAGCCAATACAGGATGATGAGAAGGAATTCTCAGTATGGTGTGATGCGTGATCGAAGCCATTAGCCATATGGTGCAGTGTGAAGAGGGTGTCTGCGACGGAATAACAGTTGTATGTTATATGGTTTATTAAATAATTATGCAATGGCAAGCAATGCTTTTTTAATTATTGGCTGTTGTAAAATATTTTTGTTAATCTAGCTGCATTTACCAGGTTGAAAGATGCATGTTCCATCACGTCTCCACGCTTCCTATCTGCTTTGTGTGTGGAATGGAAAGCGGCTGCCATATTGAAGATTTAGGGCACATCTCTTGTATCATACTGTGTGTCATCAAGGTATGCCACAGGGCATTTAGAAAAATAGGGACTCGTTCCTTTTAGAGTTGCCTTCCCACCTGCCACCTGTCAGTGCAGACACACTGTATGTGGGTTAGAGAATGTGCTATTTTTATGTAATTTCCATGGAATGAGACAGCGGAGCATTAAGACATCCCAATGAGAAGCAAAAGAGTCACTAAAATATCTGGATATTTTGCTGTGTGATGCTGTGCCAATGCCTATTTGGATACTTGCTTTTTTAGACTGAAGACATTATCCTGACTCATTTCTATTTATAGTAATTTTTCCTCCATGTTAATTTGTATTACCTTCTTTTGTTTACCTCCAACCTATATGGCTTTGTCAGGTGAATCACACTTTATTAACCATTCAGACTGCTCTGGTCTACACTAGATAGTTACTTAGATATAGTATGCTGGTTCTGCAAGGTGGGGTCACCAGAGGACCAGTGGCAATATCATGGTTAAAGCAGTGAAAAGCCTGTGATTGCGCTATGCCCCCGTGGGACTGCAGGGCAGCTGCATATGCCACTGAGAGAGATGTCATAGCTCAGTGAAATGCACTGGAGCTACAGCATACTTTTGCTTGTACCAGCCTACTCTCAGCTAAAGGAATTACAGTATCTTTAAAACATGAGTGTATGCTTTCATGCATGGTTATTTTAAAGACATCTTAGAATTTTGAAAATTTAATTTAGAGTTTGTACATGATAGTTGGGTAAAAACACTGAAAAAGTAAAGCTAATCTAGGTACAATATTGACATTGCAGATAATATCCATGACCTTACTGCAAAGTTACGCCAATATTTCTCTGCCTTGGTACTTCAAGGCTGAAATAGTGAATATATTCTGAATATCATTTTTAATATGTAAGTACTTACGTAGAATCCCTTATGCTAAGACTTCCATCATATTCAAAGAAGAAAAAGAAAAGGAAATTAAGAATAGTCATTAGGACAGTTTGTCAGTATTTCAGTCTTCTCCTGTCAAACACAGGAGGATTGCATTTCCTCTCAGCCTTGATGGTCATTTGGCCGAGAGCCTCTCTGTCCGATGAAACTTGGGGCAGAAGTCTTTACTAACCAACGTGTAATTCACCATGGCGTCTTCCCACTAGCAGGGTGACCAGAGACATTCCAGACGGGAGAATCCCCTTCTGCCTTAGTCTCTAAGTGAGGACAACATGAAACAGAGGTTCTGGGAACATTCTAGCCCTTGATGGACAATGCAGCACAAGGGAGGAATAAATCCGTGTTGTTTTAAACCACTGGGATTCTTAAGGTTTTTCGTTGTTTGTTACTGACTAACAACAACAAAAAATAGATGATAATCCCAGGGATTTCATAGATATTAGTACTTAGGACAAGGTTAACGATAAACATAATATTTAAATTCACTTTAATAAATAATATTAGGCACGTCAGATTATTTGGAGTCTCCTACCCCATTTGTGAGACTGGTGTGCCAAGATGGGTTCCCAGAGACCTCCGCGGCTCACTGGGGGTCTGAGTGCAGTGGGGCAGTGATAATTCTCTCTTACATCACTTCTGCACTTGAGCACCCTGGTGGGTAACTCCAAGTGAGTCAAACAAATATTATTTTCATATGATGGAATAAAGTTTGGGAAGTGCTGGGATATATGTGATATGTGGTGTGGCAAAAGTCATGCCTATGGTGTGGGTGAAGAACAAAAGTTTTCTAAATATTGATAAGATAAAAAACATCTGAGGTGAGGAGAGAGTAAAATAATATTTAGGCCTTCTTATCTTTAAATTGATCAAATTTACCAAATAATTTCTAGTTCTCCGGTTTTACTTGGCTTGTGTACAGATTTGCTAATCCATTTATTCATCCAAGCAGCCAACCAATCAAAAATTTTTGAGTGCCTATTGTATGTTACAGAGACTGAGCAAAATGGTGAGGATAAAGACATGTGAACCTTCTTTTCACCCCTCCAGGAACCAATATTTCCATTGGAAAGGAAGATAATTAATTACAGTAGAATGTAATATGTGATGCTATACGTAAATACTATGTTCCAAGCACTCTCCTACAATTTAATTTTGTTTAATCTTCAAAGGAACTCAGTGGGGTAGATAATATTCCCTTCACTGTATATAGATAAGGATACTGGTTCTCAGAGACCTTAAGTCATTTTTTTTCAAAGTCCTACTACTAACAAATATTGGAAAATGGATTTGAATCCAGTACTGTAGAGAAGATTATGTGCACATTGATAAAGACTACCTTTGCTTATACAATTACCAAAGGGTTCCTGCCAAGATGGTCTGTCCTTTGCTTATCATTAGGCTCAGGCATAATATTGGGCTTTAATTCATCCTCAGGATTCTCTGAGTTTGAGACCATGTTCAGGTCCCCACCCAAAGAGTAAACTTTTTTTACCCAGTGGACACACACACAATCTGGAAGGAAACAAACTATTCTGGTGCAGTATTTTTTCTTTGTTCTAGGATGGGATGGAGTTAGGGAGATTGAAATCTGAGTTGGTAGTTAAAGGGAGTTTAGCCTCGTGTGAAACGTTTTGTTTTTCAATAACATATTTAGACATTAAATACGTTCTTACAATTTATTAGAATTTTCTAGATACTTTTATTTAGGTGTGAGGCTTGATGCTCCACTTTTTCACAGTCATTTTGTTTCCAGAATCCTTGACCTTGCCCTGCTCAGCGGCAATTTTCCTTTCATCTTGAGTCTTGGTCCTTTATTTCTTCATTGTAAAATGAGAGCAGGGGTTGCACCCTGTTACATATATAAGGTTTCGAGGGCTCTAATGTTGTATGATTTCTTTAGCTTTTGGAACTGGTGGGAGTGCTAACTGGCCTGATTCTTGTCATGTTTTAAAAGTATGTACACATAGAAAATGAATTTTTTTTTAGTTAATTTTAAGATCACATAGCCAGTGACAAAATCACAGGCAGAATTCTGTCTTTTCGCTCCTTCAGAGGTTTCTTTTGTAATGCACTGGGCAGTCTCTCATTTGCCAAAGTCCTTGGGAGACATTTGGGTTTATTTATGTGTATGATATATTGTTTCAAGTGATTTGAGTTTCCTGGCATCTGGAATGAGGTAGGGCACTAAATATTTGTTTTTATTACCAGATTATATGCAGTGCTTTATTCCACACTTTTTTCTCAGCCTAGTATTTCTTGTGTGTGTGCACACACGTGCACGCACATGCACTGAACAACAGAGAAATATCAATACTGGCTAACAGGTGTCTGTGATTTCCTCTCTCCCACCTTAAAGAAATAGAAACATCTTAAAACAACACGGCAACACAACTTTGTATTTCTCACTTTGGCGAATAAATAGTAATGGAAGATAAAGGAGAAGGACAGAGTCAGGTGGCAGGTGTTTATGAGAAATCCTGGGGTAATAAATTAAGATTGTATATATTGCATTTATATTCTTACATTCCCCAAGAGTAGTTCTGGATATGAGCACCCGAGAATGGGATTTAATGTGAAACCTAAGAAGGGTGTCTTAATTGCACAAATATTTGCTTAAATATTAAATATAGAAATAAGAAAAAATTAACTGAGGAACAAGGCAGAAGTTCATGACAAGTTCTATCAAGCTTCTCATGATGGCAAATGTTTACATTCTAAGCCTTTCTCCCCCATTATAAACAACCTGATTTTCATCGATGAAAGCAGCTGGCAGAGACTGCTGAACCAGTTATTTTATTTTATCAGGCACTGCTAGCAGAGATACCACTTTCATTTTTGCCAGCATTTGTAGGGTAAATGAGGAGCAACCTATCATAAAATAATGCTAAGAAGATCAAAGGAAGCAATCCCTACTACCAAGCTAAAATCATTCTGGGAAAATGTTTTTGATTATGCTTAATAATGTAATCAAGCCAGAAACCTGCCTAGAAGTTGGAGTTATTAGCAGAATTACTGCTAATATTACAGGGTACCTAATAGGCAGTACTATGGCAAGAAAGTTCCGGACTTATAAATATGTGGGGTTAATAAAATATTTACAAAGAGCTGTATAGTTTTGCTTAGAGTACTATGTATATTTTCTCAGAAAAACAAACCGGTGTTACAACTGAAGATTTAGAATTAAGGCAGGAAGAGGAAAGAATAAAAGGATGAAGACCAAAAGGGTCATTTTTTTTTTTTTTTAATCTTTGATTTCATTCTTTAAAGACCAATTTCTTTCTGTCCCCTGTGGGAGGGGGGGAAAAAAACATTCTTAATAGCAAAATCATTCTAAGACTTTTCTGATTCATTTTATATTTAGCAGATTACAGCTTTAGTCATCAGTAGGAAAGAGCCTCACAAACTGACAGACCTGAAGTCATGTCCTTTGATTGTAATTGACAGAAAAAGCATTTAAGGTAAAGAAAAAAAAATATTTTATTCATCTTTGATTACAGTGATGTGATTTGGTGACATAATACAGCTGGGAACTGATGCAAGAAAGGCAATAATTCCTACTTGAGGGTTTGACATGATGTAGCCCTTTAGTCGTCTTCCTACCAACGCTTCCAGCTACAATAGTCTCCTTGATGGCGGCTAGACAAATAGATATACAGCTTGTTAGAATTTAAAAGGCAAACAGCTCTAAAATAACGTTTCTTAAGGCAGTGTATTTCAGCATTAAATGCTTGACAACTACACATTTGACTGGACCTAAAATTAAATCTATTCAATTTAAACATTTTACTATACAAAGACAAAAATACCCCCATTTAAGCAACACTTTCTTAAAATAATGGAAAATAAATGGTTTATCCACAGTAGCTCTCTAAAGAGATACATTTCTTTTGTTTTTCTTTTTGGATATCAGTGACTGTGTATGTTTCTAAACCCATCCAATATGATTTGGGGTAGTATTTTTAAACTTTTTTTTTTAATTTAAAAAAATTTTATTTTAGGCTGTGTTGGGTCTTCATTTCTGCGCGAGGGCTTTCTCTAGTTGCGGCAAGCGGGGGCCACTCTTCATCGCGGTGCGCGGGCCTCTCACTATCGCGGCCTCTCTCGTTGCCGAGCACAGGCTCCAGACGCGCAGGCTCAGTAGTTGTGGCTCACGGGCCCAGTTGCTCCGCGGCATGTGGGATCCTCCCAGACTAGGGCTCGAACCCGTGTGCCCTGCATTGGCAGGCAGATTCTCAACCACTGCACCACCAGGGAAGCCCCTATTTTTATACTTTGATAGTTCTCTTCACTCCTTTTCTGACTCATTTATTTTTCAGACAGGATGTTGCCATATAATTTTGGACAATTTACAAAAGAGGTACATGCAAATATGATTGGAAATAATGTCAGACAGTTGGTAAAATGACACGTAGAGCATCACACCTATTTCTCTGACAAATAGTTACTACATTAAATAAATTTATATTCTAGGATTTGAATAATAAGCATAAAGCTTGATTGAATATCTTTATTTTTTAGTGCATTATGAAAATAAATTATCTATATTCATTCACAAGTGACTTCCTAACACTCAGATTTTAAAATATCTAACACCTAAACTAATGAAGAGTATGTAGTTTGTGAAGAAATAAAAAGACATTAGAACATGTGTAAATGGCTCTATAAAATTTAATTTAATAAATTTTCTTTACAGTCAGAGATTTGAAGAGTTTATATTTGAAAGTCACATAAGACCTTTAAGTATGCTAGAACAGAAAACTTATTGCTTAGCAATATTTTTTAGTGATTAAGAAAAGATCTGAATGTCACAAATGTGTGTATATGTCTGTGTGTGTGTGTGTGTGTGTGTGTGTGTGTGTGTGTGTGTAGCCATAAGGAGAATTCAATGAATACCCATCAGAGAATAACTTCTGATGGAGTTTCATTTTCCAAAGGAAGATTATGAAGTGTCAGTGCATGATGATATTTATATATGTAAATCAAGTATTTGAATCTGCAAGTTAATTGTGTCTAGAAATGTCAGACTAATTATAAACTCTTAGGCTGTATTTACCTGAATGCCCCCAAAGCTGTTTAAAACTAAAAATTTCAGTTTATAGAAGGTTGTTTTCATTATAAGAAAGGGACTCTTTCAATCATACCTTTCAGGGGAATGTAGATATCACCTACACAGATATAGGTGTGAGTCAGAAAGCTGTACCACCTCCCAAGGAAAACATGTTCTTCTGGGTCAGACAGGTTCTGGATTATCTTGTCAGTGAGATCCAAGAGCATAAGCCTCATCAGAAGAATAATTTGTGTTATTGTCTAAGAGGCTTATATAAAAAAGTTCTAAGACATTGCTACATAAACTACCCCCTTCCTCCCCATGGAGATCAACTCATATTTCATTCTGTACGAATGTTTGCTCTTAGTCCCACATAATTTACCTTTGAATCTTTTTGTTTTTTGATTTGCTTTACTCAGAAGTCTTATTTTGGTCTGTTTTTTTACTTCTGGGACCATATGAAACTTTCAAGGCATAACCAATATGCATGTGATATCAGTTCATGACCAGCATTAGGCTAGATAGTTTTCATCCTTTTACATAGAAGAATGCTGGTCTTTTCAGGAATGCTCATTCACATATACATGCATACCTTGTGTGTATTTATGCTTCCAAACCTAAAAACAAAAGAAGGAGGAATAATGGTTTACTTGTAGAAACTCAACTTTCTGTTTTAGCCTTGACCCACTTCTTTTTCATTAAGAATGGAAGATTCTGCTGAAACTACTTGGAGATTCTTTTTCTTTTAAAAATTCATCTAGATTTTCAATTTTCTATTCCACATGGTTGGTACAATAATTCATTTGACCAAGAGGGCAATTCAGTGGCCGCCCTTTGCAGAGAATTGTGCAAATAGCATTTGGAGAATTTTTATACCATGCACTTACCCCAAGTTTATACTTCAGTTTGTCATCCACAAGGCAGTTACCTATCATGGAAAAACAGTTTTGGACAAGCCAAGGAAGCTTAGGTTACCGAACCATTTTCATTATTTAGAAGCATCTTTCACAAAATTGTTTATCTTCATTTTCCAAATTCACTCATGTATAAAGAGTTTTTATCAAAACATTTAATTCAGTATCACCGTTTACACATAGCAAAAATAGTATAGTCTAGTCATAGGGAAATATTAAAACTTTGAGTTATTTGTATAGTTTTGTACATATTTATTTTTTAGTATAGATAAAACAATGTGAAAAGGAATAAGAAAATAATCCACTGTCGTAGCTGAAATGCCCAGTCACCCACCTTTATTTAATATTTAAGGAACAGAATATAATCCTGATGCTTTTATTATCTTCATTTTTTTTTGTTTACAGATGGGCGGTTTTGTCTGGGAAATTCCTTTCAAGCTAGAACTCACACTTTTAAATAAGAATATTTAAAAATTTTTATACATGATGATCCATTTATATCAGAAAATTAACCCTCATATAGATTAGTTAACTCTTTTCCATAAAACTTTTATGCTTCTGGGAATTTAAAAGATATATTGCCTTATAAACATTGAATACTGAATTCCAGAATTATTAAAATTTTATAATTAAAAAGACCCTTAGAAATAATGACTCCTCCTAATTATAAATTGAAAATATCTTAGGCTCTTATTAGTAAGCGAAAATCAATTGGGTAGAAAAATTTCTCCTGAGATTTTTATTTTAAATAACTGGATTAGAAGTAGGAGAGAAAATAAGCTTAAAAGTATTTATTTAAATCTGATATATTTGATTTCTTCAGGTAAGTCCACGTAGACTTAAACGGCATGATTCCCAGAAATGCCAGGTCCTGGTTAGTATGGAGACATTATCTGCTTCACTAAGTATTTGGTTCTATTTACTTTCATGCAATTACATGTAGACTTTGCCAAAGAATCAATAAAGTAATAATATTTGGAATATTAAATTCTCACATTGAAAGCTAGATTATACATTAAAACAAATTGGGATCTATTATATTACTGTTCTCAATGATTTGCCACCCTAAATAATGATTTAAAAATATATGATATCCTAAATATATTAAATGATGTCTAAATTGTTCTTATAATCAAATTTCAGGAAAGAATGGAGAATAAAAATATGTTGATCTGATGCATAAGCATGATTTAAAACACTTTTTTGCGACAAGTGTGCTACTGCATGTGATATTAAATATAGTTTGGTATTTAAAAAAGTAGAAGAGCATGAGCATAGGAAATAACCAAATTGTTTATCACTTCAGACCTTTTAATATGGAGATGTGTTTCAATCTGTCTGGAGAATGGTATCGCTATTTTTTGTCAGATGTATTCGATTTCATTGTGTTATTTTTTTTCTAAAAATATAATATTGCATAAGCTTGCTAGTAAACCTCGTTCTCAGTGACATTTTGTCACAAAAGGCAATTTGTTCTACTTCTAGATCACTATATCATTTTTTTTTAACATAATACTGATAATTGATAGTTGAGTCCAAAAGTGATATACTAGTGTATGTTTATACTTTTAAATTGTTATGAAATTTACTATGCCAATAGTATATTTTTAGGATACATTAAAAATAAGTTTTTAAAAATTAAAAAAAGTAAGTTATGGCTATAAAAATGAAATCTTTAAAATTAACATTTGAATGATAAGCAATTTGGGGGGTAATTATAGTTCACACTCTACAGTCAATGCATTTTGATATATGGATAATTGCTCCTAGTAATATCCTTTAGTTGGATTTTTGTAACTGCAATAACAATTTATTGCAAAATTAATTCCTTGGCACAATTTAACATTTAGTGATGTGAAGTCAAAGTGAATTGATTTTACCACTTGTGCCCTGGTTTCCTATGTTCAAGTACTAATTGGTTATTATAGGTCACTTTAGAACTTAGTTTAAAAATAAATTAGATTGTTGCAAGGTGCATTTAGTAGAAATAGCTTGATATTTTCAGCTCTTGGGGTTTTATTTAAATAAAAAATGGTAAAGTAATGCAATCATCTTTGGTTATAAAAGTGATGGATAAATTGAAAACATTTTTGAATCAGGTCAATGGTACTGATGATTAGTACATTGTTAATCAAGTTCTTCAGATTGCTATCAAATGCTTTAGCTCTTTTGTTCAGGCTGGTGAGAGGATCATGAATATTAAAAAGATACAAATGGATGTGCTCTCATGTAATATGGAGTACCACAAATGAACAGACTAAATGAAGGCAGACTGTAACTCTATGTACTGACATATCTCTTAAATAAGGAGGAATGCCTAATCAATTTCTTTGCTCACAAACATATAGCAACCAAATAGAATTTTTTTTTTTGTAATCTATATCTTAATCACAGTGACACCAGTGGACATGGTACATGAAAAATATTTTTTGAAAGAAAAGGTTTACATAATAGTATGCTGTGGTTGGTAATAACTAGAATTTAAAAGAAAACGCAGATTAAATATTAGGATACAATGTATTTATTTTAAAATGTAGTGTGTTTTAAAAACGTCATCTTGAAAGAGAGAGATGATAATATAATACTGTATCTGTTTGTTTAGCAACAATCTCTTTCTGCTTTTTAAATCTATGCTATTAGAAACATGATATAATATGTTAGGTGTTGACTTTACTTATTACTAAAAGCAAAATTTTGTTTTTTAAACCAAAATGGAAGAAAAAGGTTTTCCATAGACATCTCTAAACATTTAATTTAGAGTTTATATCACTCACAGAGTTTAATTTTTTCCAGTATGAATAAATGTTTTTAAAGAATTATGAAATACATATAACTAAAACATTGCATATTTGTGTATAAAATAGAAACAAAATAATACATTTATAAATGACTAACTTAAAAAAATCTCGAAGTAATGGTATGACATATTTTTAGAGTTTAACATAGCTTGTTGTTAAAACTGAATATAGACAGATAAATATATTCATCTAATAGAAACACTCTTTGGAAAGAGTAATACATTACCTTTAGAACCTACCAATCCTGCACAGATTAATATGTGTGTTGATTGCTTACTTAGAAAATTCTATTTATGATGGAGTGAGATCTTAGGAGAATAGGATTCTAAACGAAAAGTGTGTTTGGGGTGAGGAAAGTCTGACAATGATGAGCTTCTCAGAAAGATCCAGGCTTCATGAAAGTATCTGAGTGATCCTAAATAGTTTGAGGATGAGCAGAGGGTTTAGGGTGTCTGGGATTTGTGGTTAAAAATGGAGGAGACAGGGCTTCCCTGGTGGTGCAATGGTTGAGAATCCGCCTGCCAATGCAGGGGACAAGGGTTCGAGCCCTAGTCTGGGAAGATCTCACATGCCGTGGAGCAACTGGGCCCATGAGCCACAACTACTGAGCCTGCGCGTCTGGAGCCTGTGCTCCGCAACAAGAGAGGCCGCGATAGTGAGAGGCCCGCGCGCTGCGATGAAGAGTGGCCCCCGCTCGCCGCAACTAGAGAAAGCCCTCGCACAGAAACGAAGACCCAACACAGCCAAAAATAAATAAATAAATAAATTTATTAAAAAAAAAAAATGGAGGAGACAAAATGGGGAAGAATAGGGCAATTTTTGTGAGGCACAGATTTCAACTTTTCCTAGGTTCGGCCTTATGAGTAAAGGCCAGCTGTTAATACATTCATAACCATATCCTCATAGTCATGGAAAGCTACTGAAATACCAGTTTTGAAAATGTCCATATCTCAAGTTTATATTAGTATCCCAAGTGAAGTAAGAAAATGGTCCGTTATCTCTTAAAGTTTCAGAATATTTATAGGATCATAGAGTAGCAGAAGTTTTGAACCACAACAGAATCTGGGAAGCCACGTTGTCCAAATAAGTGATTTTCCCAGGAGAGAACAGTAAGACCCTGAGAAGTTAAGCATCCTGCTCAAGTTAATGAATGGTAGAGTCAGATTAGGGTTAAGTTATTCTGATTTGTAATCCAACCTAAGCTTTTCCCTATTTAACCACCATAATTTTAGAACAAAACTAGAAGTTGAATATATACAAATGTATAATTACAAACTACAATACATGGTCTGAGGAAAATTGGATTACATGAAGAGAGAATATAACAGACTAATTCTATAGGGACAGTGGTTCCATGATTACAAAAAATCTTACTAAGGAAGTGATACTTAAGTCAAAGCTTGAAGATGTAATAGCAGGTCAGCAGATGAAGAATGAGGGAAAAGGATGTTCCAGTGTGTGGAAATGCCATGTTGAAGGATCTGATATGACTTGTATTTCTGAGAAACAGACTTCATAGTATACTGAACAAGTCTTGGAAATTGATGAGAAATGAGATGGAGAAATTGGCAGGGGCAATTGATGGAGATCATGAAAAAGAACTGGAATTTTATTCTAAATACATTGGTTGGAAAGCTATTGAAAGATTTGAACTAGGCTTCTTAAATGTTTTGATATATTTTTCAAAGTTTAATCTCACTGTTACAGAAAAAAATGGATTGGAAGGTCATAAGAATGCAGAAAGGAAAATCATTTAGCAGGGCTTTTCAGTCCTTCAAATAAGAAATGCTTCTGGTTTGGACTAAGTTGTTGTTAGGGAAAATGGAGGGAAGTGAATGGAATTGAAATATATATAGTAAAAATAAAGCCGAATCCGGCCTCTGCACCCCGACACCAAATTAAATCTTGAAGACAGAGTTTTGGGTGAAGTAGAAAAGAATAGCTTTATTGTTATGCCAGGCAAAGGGGGCCACAGTGGGCTAAAGCCCTCGAAACTGTGTGTCCTGTCCTGGAGGGTGGAGTGAGGAATTTTATAGTAATTGTTTAAAGAGGGCGTGATCAGCTCATGGACAATCTTCTGATTGGTTGGTAGTGAGGTAAGTGAGAGCATCATCAACCTTCTGGTTCCAACTGGTCCAGGGTCTAAGTGCCTGTGGGCAACATACAGTTAACTTCTCCCATCTGGTGGGGATTTCAGTATCTGCAAAACAGATCAAAGACATTGTTATGTATATCCCTTGAGGGGGAACTAGAACCCTGCCCCATGGTTGCACTATTGTCATTCTTTTGTTGTTGTTGTTTGTTTTTTGACTCTTCCTCCCCTGTCTCTGCATCCCCTCCCTTCCCTTAATTAGCAACTGTTTGACCTGCTCATTGGAACTCAGAGAAGGTCATGGAGGCTGAATGAAGCCTGTTTCCTGTAATCAGGAAATGGGGGAAAACAGAAAGGCTCTTGTGCCCAGGAGGCCCACAGGGTCCTCCTTGGCTTCAAAAGTTGAAGCAAAATATTATTGGTAATTAGTTGTAATAGATTGGGAAAGGTGCTAAGGAAAAAGGAAAATTTAATTACTCCAAGACTTCTGTCACTAAAAAAAAAAACTTGAGTGAATGAAAGTTTAATTTATTGGGAAATCAAAGATATGCCAGAGGGAAAAATGTGCAGAAAATCAGGGACTAGTATTAGATATACTGTCTTAGAAACAGCACAAATTACTTAATAAAGATGCCATGTAGGCAGTTGGAAAGAGTAGTCTGAAACTCAGAAGAGATATCTGGATAGAGGTAAAAATTTGAGATCTTTTCAAATTATGGGATAGATGTGATTGCCTAGGAGGTAAATAGAGAGGAACAAGAGAAAAGGGCCCAGAGGGGGAGTTAGATTGAGAAAAAAGAGCCCCTAAATGAGACTAAAGAGTAGTATGGAAGGAAGCCAGGTGAGTTTGGTGTTCCAAAGCCAACAAAGAGAAGTATGATTCAAGAACAAGTTCAAAAAAAAATTTTTTTGAATGCTGTTGAGAAGTTGTAGTGAGTTGAATTGTGCTCTCAAAAAGATATGTTCAAGTCCCAATTTTCCTGTACCCGTGAATGTGAACTTACTTAGAAACAGGGTTTGTATAAATGTAATCAGGTAAGATGAAGTTGTACAGGATTTGGGTGGGCCTTAAGTCTAATGACTGGCATCTTTATAAGAAGGAGAAAAGGCACACAAAAACACAGAAGTCGTGTGAAGGCAGAAGCAGAGATTGTAGTGATGCTGAGGATTGATGGTAGCCACCAGAAGCTAGGAGAGAGACATGGGATGGTTTCTCCCTAAGAGCCTCCAGAAGAAAGTCACCGTGTGCCAACACTTTGATTTCAGTCTATATTGACCTCCAGAACTGTGGGAGAATAAATTTGTCTTTTTAGCCACATAGTATGTGGTAATTTGTTACAGCAGCCTTAAAAAACTTATACAAAAATCTAATAAGATGAGGATCCTAGGGGTTACGCAATGGAAAGATATCTTTCAACTCTATCAAAAGCAGAACAGTCTCACGGGGTGTTAGGGGTGGAATCCATATTAGCGGGGCCTAAAAAATGAACAAAAGGGGATGAGAAGAGTGGTAGGAAAATAGCTGGAAAGTGATCAAGAGTTTTAATTTAATGAGATATACTAAGATATGTGTGGATGCCTAATGTCAAGGACACAGATGTAGCAGAGGCATGGAAGTTGAAGAGCTTCAGAGAGGGATGACTGACAAAATGAAGACTCTGCCAAGATAGTAGGGGGAGGGCCTCAGGTTATATACACCGTCTCCACTGTAATTAGAACGAGGGAGAGAAAGTGTGCAAATTCAGCTGGATTTGTATGGTGGAGAGATGAAGGATGTCATATCTAACAGTTTTTAACTTCTTGATTAAAAACGTTGCAAGATCACCTGTTAAGTATAAGGGGATGAAAAAAAGGTGGATATTCCAGAGAAGTGAAGAATGTGTGAAACTGTAGGTATGAAGAGAGAAAAAGCCAACTGTTAAGATTGCTCAGCAGTATGCAGTATTGATTTGAGGGTAGTGGTCATGAGTTGATAGTGAAACCAACATGCCCAGCTGGGGATCATAACCCAAGATTTAAAGAGATTTTTTTTAAAATTAATTAATTAATTTATTTTTGGCTGCCTTGGGTCTTCATTGCTGCAAGCAGGCTTTCTCTAGTTGCGACGAGCAGGATCTACTCTTCGTTGCAGTGCACGGGCTTCTCATTGCGGTGGCTTCTCTTGTTGCGGAGCAGAGGCTCTAGGTGCACAGGCTCAGTAGTTGCAGCTCGTGAGCTCTAGAGCGCAGGCTCAGTAGCTGTTGCGCACGGGCTTAATTGCTTCACGGCATGTGGGATCTTCCTGGATCAGGTCTCGAATCCGTGTCCCCTGCATTGGCAGGTGGATTCTTAACCACTGCACCACCAGGGAAGCCCCTAATCAGATACATAAATGAGTCCCTTTTATTGGTGATTATCTTGAGGCATCCTGGTTCTCTAAAACAACACAAGTGAAAGATTCCACTGTCACCAAGGTAAAATGGAGAAGAATAGTCAGTATTTTTCGTTCTAGCTCTTCTATTCCCATTCATTGAGCTCTCAATGATCCAGTTTGTACCTATTAAAACAGAGTTAATACAGTAATACCCAATAGTCAAAGCTTAAGAGAAAATAACCCCAGGACTAATGAATATTGAATAAAAAGCTATAACCATAATCCAGGTACCAGTATACCAGTAGTGTAGTTCTTAGGCTATTCTTACTTTTATTGGTTTTCTAGGTGGTTCAGTTGATATTTGGGACGTGATGTTGAAAAATCCAGAAGCTCTGAAATTCCTGACAATATTTAGAAACTTAATATCTTAAAAATCTTTCAAAAAGATGCTATTGAAAGTGACTTTAAACACTTGATTGAAAAGTATACTACTTCCACAGTGTAGTGTAGCCCAACAATAATTTATTTTGAAAGCTGTAATTCACTTTTGACATTATCATTTGAAGCCTTGGATGCTTTCAACTGTAATGATTGGCTCTGAGCTACAAAGGGAGATTTCCTGGAAACATTACTTCTTAATAACAGCAGTCAGAAGAGTACAAAGTAAAATGTGTGGAATCACACAGTTTACATCCAAAGCACCCAATGACATAAATCAGAATAGCAATCTATCATTAAAAACATTGTAATCCTTGGGGTACAAATGAATAAGGGAGGAAAAAGAATTTAAAATAAAATAACTGTGAGATTTCACTATTTTAAATGGCTCCAAGTGTCACGTGCCTTAGCTAAACACAATGGAACACACACAAAAAATGACAGATTTAAATGCTCTGTCTTGAGCCATTGGATAGCACATAATAAGGTTTCTAAGCTGTTTTAACTGAGTCTGGTGCGTAAGTTTGGAATTTAGGATGAGGGTTCATTTAACCTGGTGTTTCACAAAAATAGAGCTCTGGAAGATGTTAACGTCTCTTGTTCTTTAACTCACAATATGATCCTCAAGCAATACTAAAGATTATGTGGGAATAAAGAGATTTAGATTTCATTTTCTTATTCTCAACATGATTGTTTCAGTATAGGATTTTTACCATGGAAGGCCTTCAGGATTGCCTACGTATTACTGCAGGTGATAGGAAACAGGCATTGAATACTTAGTAGGAGATAAAGCCCCACTTGCGCCCCCATTTCTAGTGATCGCAGGTTGAATTTGGAATATGTAGAATTAACTTATGCTACTTTGCTGGAAGGACTTCTGTTGAAGAAGTTTTTAGAGCAATTCGGCAGAACAAAGGGCTCATTACTTTTGCATAATTAAAACAGGAAAGCTAAATGTGGAAACTAAAATAGCAGGGTGGTGTCACATGACAATCCCTTATTAGGTCCTTTAATTTTTTTCCAGGTGTCTGGAGAATCACTCTCCACTACTGAGGGCAGGTGCTATGAGTTTCCACTCATCCAAGCTGCACCTGGAATAGAGTAGTGACTCTAGCGTTGGCCGGGCTGCGTGTTGGACCATAGTTTCTTCCAGATTTTAGAGAAAAGAAAAATAAGTAACTGCTGGGGTGAGAACTGAATATTCTATATGAGGATTAAGGAAACTGGAGCTGTTTAAGGGGAGATTTGTGAACTGATAGGAAAATTCGAAATGAATATTGCTAATGACATCTTTTTCCTGCAGGATCAGGAGGTTTAGACTTAGGGAGGGAGAAAATGAATTGACTTTGAGTAGCAGTAGGAGGCAGGGACAGAGAGGAGTATTCCTAGTTCAATGGAAAGTGATGGGGGAAGAAAAGCAGAGTAGAGAAAGACAAGGAAACAGGAGGGAATGCTGTGGAGAAATCTGATCCATGCTCGGGCTGTCAACCTTGTTTAAACGAACTTTAAGTACGAGATCTATAACTACCTCAAAGCAGGAAAGAAGAGTTCGTTAAAATTTAATGTTGTATAATTTAAAAATTCTTCCTTCTGATAAAATAAATGCCTAAGGTGTAATGAAAACACCTTGTTTTCATTATCTAGGAATACGTTTATTTTTTCTTCTTAAAAACAATGCCCATTTGCTTCCAGATATATCTATTTAGTAGATCTATAATGAAAGCCTCATTTGATTCATGAGATTAGCCATCATTTGGGGAGGTAAATCTGCGTGGATAATTTAAAACCTTTACTAGTGAATCTTTGCCCATGTTTAATACTGGAAGGTTGCCTGACCTTCATTAGGCAATGTATGGAGACCACAGAGGAGCCAACAGAGGGACCCCTGCGTGATCATTTCATTGCCAGAGATCAGGACCCAAATTTGATTGCAGCTCATTATTCTCATCTGCTAATGCTTCCATTGTCTTCTTTTAGTATACTCCGTTTAATGATTTAGTAGACTTTATCCTGTAACAGAAATGGCATTTATTGTTTAATTTAGAGAATGCCTTGCTTCTCTCTGACCTGCATATTCTCCTTAGATGAGGTTTCTTTTACTTGGTGTAATCATCTTCAAACATGTTTCATTGTAGAAAAGTCCATAAAGATTCAGTAAAATATCATATTTGGATATATTGTGCTATAGATATTTAAATTATTTAAAAAGTAAGTTAGATCTTATAGGGATCTATTTTCAAATTGGAGCGCGTATTCTTTTTGCTTTACTCCTTGGGGTAACCCTGGGTGCTGGAAACTAGTATAAAAGTGGTATGTTTTTAAGGAACATTTAGGTTACTCTGTGGAAAGTAGTTTAAAACATTAATTGTATTAAAGTAAATTTAAATGTGTTATGGGAACAGAGTAAAAAACTAGCTTGCATTTTAAAAATACTATATTAGACTTCAAAGAAGTTTTAAGGTTAAGTCAGACATTGACTCTCCTCTGTTTTGGGGAATTCTTGTCCAAAAAAGTAAGATAAGCACAATTATAGGGTCTAATAATTGTAATTTATGAGTCCCTTCTAGGTAAATAAATTATGCTCTGTTACTCTGAAAGAGTTGTCCTTATTCAGGGACAAACATTTCCCAAATTGAAAAAGTTTGCATCTGATTACTCAGATGAGTAGACTTAGAAAACCAAAAATATCCTTGCTTTATCTAACATAAATAATCCAGACAAGGTAGGAGATTATCATAACAGAGACATCTTGAGCTAACAGCTCTATTCACATTGATTACTCTGAATCTAATTCCTCAGTATTTGTCATCTTTACTCTTATTACCAGCTGACTCAGACAGACAGTACAGGGAGATAGGAAATATGTGGTTAAGTAGTGTTGACATTTTTAATCCTTAGGGTACATACAATTTTCTAGTATCTTTTTTATTTCACTGTACACAGGTACAGTATAAACAACAAAAAATTTCATTGAAATTTCTAAAAGGAAATGATAACAATGTATGAAACAGACAATAAATTCAGATTTTTACAAAGGCAGTAGGCACTCTGTTGATTTATCTTTTTTTTTGGGTAGCGTCTGCTATTATATTCTAAGTACATTAATAAAGAACAGGGAACAACAATCATTTAAAATTTATCAAATGCTTGCAAATATAAAAAAATCATTTTTTTACCAACCATTCACTTTTCTAAATTCTTAGATAAAGATAAAAGTAGCTCTTTTGTTATTTAAATACATTTAAAGCAAGTCAGTCCCTCAGAAAATTAATATTAATTTCCTTTTTCTAAATATTAGGACTTTCTTACTCCCATCAAAAGGAATGCATTTTAAACCTTCTTAAATTTAATAGGGTTATTATTTTGCATTGTAAGCAATTCATGTAAGTAATCTTCAGCCTGACAGACTGGCACCATTAGAGACTGGTTAAATCAAATATTTCCGTGACCTATAATTTCAAGAGCAGAAGAATTCCAGTTCTGATTTACAAAGCTTTTCTGTATCTTGTCTTCCAGGTAATTTTCAACTCACAAAACCAATGGCGGGTCCTGTCAAGTCTTCTCTTTCTTATACAGTCTCTCAGAATTAATATGTATCCTCTGAACTAGAATCTGCTATTAAAGGGCTTTCTTCTTATTCCAAAGCATGATGTGGATTCTTCTGCTCGTAACCATTGGCGTTTAGGGGGATGTGTAGTCACGTGACATACCAATCCTTTCATATCTCCTCTTTTCCCCTGAAGCTGCAAAGGAACGTGAAATGATACACAGCTTACCGCTGCTCTCCATGCCTTACTACCTCTCAGCTTCCCAGACCACAGACCTTTGTTCTCCCTCCCAATCCATGAGCATTGGAGTTTATAGCATTCTCTCTCACACATTTGTCATTCTCTCTCTTTCATATTGATCTTCCCATTTTCCTTCCATACTTCAAAGTCACTTATACTTTGGATAATGCTAAGCAGAGTAATGTTAAATAAAACCAAATGAGTTTTTCTTCCTGTAAAATATGTCAAAGGTGTAAACTCTGCTTAGAGATGAGACCATTTTATTTCCTTGTGTTTATGGTCTCCATTTTGAGTCTTGGATGAAGTAGATAAATGCCTAGCTTATTAGAAGACATTGCATTGTCCTGTGCCTGCTTTTCAGTTAAAATTTTTTACCACACATCCTGGGGGATCTGTGATCCAAAAGCCAGAAAGCCATCAGGAGTCAAACGTGCTGTTTTAGGCTCTAGTATCACCCTTTATTCAGAAAGCTTATATTTCTCTTTTACAAAAGCGACTTTTCTTCTTTTACTGAAATTGCTCCAGCAGAAGTTACTGGTGCCCTTTACAAAGTCAATGGCTTCTCCCTTGGTCATTAACCTGACCAACATTGACATTGGACCTTGCTGCTCACGTTGGAAGTCTCTCCAACTTTCCTTTTCCTGTTCTTCTCCTGTTCTTAGTCCTTCTCTCTTATCTTTTTGGTTCTCTTCTGTCTTCTACCACTTAGTGCAGGAATTTCTCAAGGTTTTATTCTTGCCTTTATTTCTTTTATCTACATTTTTTCCTTGATTGTCTTATCTACTTTCACCACTTCAACTTGTCTTTATATAGTATTTTCCTAAATTGATATCATCATTCTTGAAGGCTTTTCTAATTATATTTCTCATGGCTTTTGACATATTTCTCCATTGATGTTATACTGGCATCTTAAGGCCAGAATATTTTAAAATAACTTATTTCCTAGTATCTTATTTCTTAGAACCAATTCTTATCTATTGCCAGGTTAATCTTTGTAATGTAACTTCTCTTCTCCAAAACTACCAGTGGTTTCTTAATGCCTTCTTGCTTTCCCTTAACATGAGCTGGGCTTTCCCTTCTTTGTGCTTTGCCTTATTCTAGGTCTTATAACCACATTTTTAATTGCTTGTGAAAATTTTGTGTTTTCAAAATTCAGGTATTACTTATTCAATCCTTAATTTTCCCAATCAGTTGATATCTTTCTCTCCTAAAACTTTTTTTAAAACTACTTTTATAAGAGGTATGATAACATAATTTATGTGGAATCATATATTATGATTGTTGTACAAACAGATTTTTTTATCCTAATTTTTTAAAATTAATTAATTTATTTTTGGCTGCATCGGGTCTTCGTTGCTGCGTGTGGGCTTTCTCTAGTTGTGGCGAGCGGGGGCTACTCTTCGTTGCGGTATGCGGGCTTCTCATTACAGTGGCTTCTCTTGTTGCGGAGCACGGGCTCTAGGCATGTGGGCTTCAGTAGTTGCAGCACGTGGGCTCAATAGTTGTGGCTCGCAGGCTCTAGAGCACAGGCTCAGTAGTTGTGGCGCATGGGCCTGGTTGCTCTGCAGCCTGTGAGATCTTTCTGGACCAGGGCTCAAGAACCCGTGTCCCCTGCATTGGCAGGTGGATTCTTAACCATTGTGCCACCAGGGAAGCCCTTATCCTAATTTACCCTGAAATTAAGATGTAATTAACAGTCAAAGGTATCTTAGATGTGATAAAATACAATATTTTCTCTGTAGCAAATCGTCAAGGTCCCTGGAAATAGGAAAGATTTAATTTTTACCTCCCACATTTCCTTTTTAGTTAAAAATCTGTTGAATTACATGCCAGATTGTCTCTATTCTGACACATCCAAATGAAACTGTCAGAGCCATCAGGTACTGCTCTCACAAGATAAATTAGCCAAAGGTTAATTTGATTTAGGTTCTTCTGTGTTTTTAGGAATATTACCATTAAAACAATATTAGAATTAATAAAATAAAATAAAATTAAATAAAATTAAATTAAATTAAAAAAAAACAAACAATATTAGGCCTTCCCATCCATGATCACAGGATGTCTTTTTATTTAGGCCATCTTTAATTTCTTCCAACAGTGTTTTATATTTTTAGTATATAGATCTTGTACTTTTAGCGTATAGATCTTGTACTTTATTGTTAAGTTTATCCCTAAGTGTTTTATTACTTTTGATGCTTTAGTAAATGGAATTATTTTCTTAATTTTATTTTTGGATTTGCTCATTACTAGTGTACAGAAAGTCAGTTGATATTTGTATATTGATCTCATATCCTGTAAACTTGCTGAGCTCATTTGTTAGTTCTAATAGTTTTTTTTTTTAATTTTTAAATTTTACTGGATTAGTTAGGATTTTCTATGTACAAGATCATGTCACCTTCAAAAAGAGATAGTTTTACTTCTTCCTTTCAAATCTGAATGCCTTTCACCTCTTTTTCTTGCCTAATTTCCCTCACTAGAAACTCCAGTACAGTGTTGAATAGAAGTGTTGAAAGTGGCCATACTTGTCTTGTTCTTGATCTTAGGGGTAGACATTTCATTTACTCTTTTACCATTAAGTATGATGTTAGCCATTAGTTTTTCATAGATGGGTTTTGTCAGGTTGAGAAAGTTCCTTTCTTTTCCTAGTTTGTTGAGTGCTTTCATGAAATAGTGTTGGATTTTTTTCAAATGTCTTTTTAATGCATCTACTGAGATGATCATATGGATTGTCTGTGATCCCAGAATAGCCAAAAGGATTTTGAAAAGAACAAAGTTGGAGGAATCACACTTCTTAATTTCAAAACTTAATGCAAAACTATAGAAATCAAGACAGTGTGGTATTAGCATATGAATAAATATATAAACCAGTAAACTATAATTGAAAGTCCAGAAATAAACCCTTACTTATATGATCTATTGATTTTTGACAGGGGTGCCAAGACCTTTCAATGGAGAAATAATAGTGTTTTTGTTCTGAGAAAACTGGATATTCACCAAAAAAATGAAGTGGGAATCTTTTCTCACACTGTATACAAAATGAATTAAAAATGGATTATAGACCCAGTGTAAGAATTTTAAAACTATAAGGCACTTAGAAGAAATTATAGTAGTAAATCTCTGTGACCTTTAATTAGGCAATGGCTTCTTAAATATGACACAAAAAAGTGCATACAATAAAAGGCAAAAAAATACATAAATTGAACTTCATCAAAATGAAAAACTTTGGTCTTCAAAGGACACCATCAAGAAAGTCAAGAGACAACCCACAGAATGGAAAAAAAAATTTTCAAATCATGTTACTGATAAGTGATTTGTATCCAGAATATATAAAGAACCCTTATAATTCAACAATGTCAAACAAGCAATTAAAAAATGAGGAAAGGACTTGAACATTTATCCAAAGAAGATATACAAATGCTCAAAAGGCTATGTGAAATATGGCTCTACATCATTAGGCATTAGGGAAATGCAAATAAAAATCACAATGAAATACCACTTTATACCTGTAGGATGACTAAGATTTAAAAAAAAGCAGTTAATAACAAGTGTTGACAAGGATATGGAGAAATTGGAATTCTTATACATTGCTGTTGGAAGTATAAAATGTTGCAGACACTTTGAAAAACATTTTGGCAGCTTCTCAAATGGTTAGACATAGACATATGACTCATTAATTCCACTGCTAGGTATATAAACAACAAAAATGAAAACATATTCACACAAATACTTATGCATGAATGTTCATAGCAGTATTATTCATAATAGCCAAAAAGTGGAAATAACTCAAATGTCCATCAATTGATGAATGGATAAACAAAATGTGGTATATTAATACCATGAAATATTATTCATCTATAAAAAGAATTATGTCTAGACATCTATTACAACACAGATGAAACTGGAAAACATTTTGCTAAGTGAAAGAATCTGAATCTCTGTTGGATCATTCCCATGGGCATACAGACATGCCTTGACATCTATTAAACAAAACCCCTTCTCTGATCCCCAAGTCTTCCTCTAGGTGTCCCATCCCAGTTTTCCATATTCACAGCAAACTACTTCAGAATATTTTCTATACTCATAATTTCTGCTTCTTCACCTCCTATTTTGTCACTAACTCACTCTAACTAGTGTCTTAATCTACTACCACTACTTTGAAACTGCTCTTTTTAAGGTCATAATCAACTTTTGACAAAAACAATGATAACCTTTCTGTTATCTTAACCTCTCAGTAACATTTAATATGGATGATCACAGCCTCCTTCTTAGAACACTTTATTTTTCAGGCTTTCAGATAACTGTACCAATCTGTTTTTCCTCCTACCTCACTGACTGCTCCTTCTTCATCTCCTTTGCTAGCTGTTTCTTATCTACCAGGCCACTACAGATTTGATGTGCCAGGATACCATCTTTGTCCTTTTCTTTTTGTATTCATGATTCCTCTATGTGATCCTACCTATCTTAAATCAGGGGACTCAGTATATACCACAAAAATCTGAGTGTGAGGAGACTAAAGTCACCCAAGGGTAATCCTCTGAAAAGTATTGCAGATGGGAGCCATTAGTTGTAGTGGCTGAAGCATCTGAGGGATGGGAACTCCTAACTAAGCTAGTAAAAGGGATTCCAAGGAATCCAACCAATAGCACCTACTATACCACCAATATGAAATTGCTCCTAATTTTTGTTTTCAGCTGTATCTTCGGTTCTGAGTTCCAAATGTATATCCACCATCTTACCCACCATGTCCATTGGATTTCTTATAGATTTCTCAAATTGTATTGGCCAAAACAGTACACCCCATCTCTTCTTCATCCCCTCTGTCCTCTCCATCTTCCAATCCAGTGTTTCTCATTTCAGCCAGTGGCAGCATCATCTATTTAGTTGTTCAGGTCAAAATATTGGTGTACTGCTCTCTTTTTCTCAAACAGCACACATCCAAACAATCAATAATCCCTGTTGGTTATAACATACACATGCCCACATGCACACATACACACTCAGTGAGCGTGACCACTTTTCATTATTTTTGTGACTATAATTCAAACGCTTCAAACTCTTGGCTGAATCACTGCAATGGCCTCCTAAGTGGTCTCTTTTTCTGTATACTTGCCTTTCTTCTGGGGGCAAACAGTAGTCAGAGTGATCTTTCTGAAGTAAAAATCAGGTTAGCACTTACTATACTCCAAGTTATCATGTTTATCTTACTATATGTTAATGATTGCTACTGCTCCCTCCATTGCTCAGTGGTTAGAGCACAAAAACACTTAATAAAGTTAGTTTTTCTAAGCAATGATAAAAGGCCAAGAATGGTCCTCGCCAATCTATGCAGAAGAGAGGACAGGATTTTTATTGCCACCTGAGGATACCCAGGAACTGATTGTTTAATGATCATGTGCCAGGTAACACAGCTAATAGGTATTATAGTTAAGCCATTTTTTGAACACAGACAGACTGGCTAAAGCTGAATTTTTATAACCAAGCACTACTCAATCTTTCATTGAAGTGGTAGGACCATCTTGTAAGTCAAAATCCTATATTGATCAAAATTGCATTTAATTTTAGGAAGTAGGCATATCTCCATGATATAATATGTAACTATAACATCGATAATCTTATTATTAATGCCATATATATCTCTTACTTAGATTTTATTTTGTGTTCTTCAATAAGTTTTCTTTGTACAAATACCTTTTTAAAATATTTATTACTGAATAATCATATACATTTTTCAATGGTTAAATTATATTTTTTCATGGTTGTTGCTGGCATGTAAGAATCCTCTTGATTTTTGTGTATTAAAGTCCAACAAACTTGCTGAGTTGTCTTATTAGTTGAGATATTTGATTATAGATTTCATTCATTCATTCATTGACCCCATATATATTTAGTGGGTGCCTAATATATGTTAGATGTTATTATAGATAATAGTATAAAAAATAAATGAATCATGTACATTTATTTGCATGTAATCAATTTCTGTGTACATAATTGCTATTTATTTTTTCTTGCTAATTCTTTTTTTTAAAAATTTAATTAATTAATTAATTTATTTATGGCTGTGTTGGGTCTTTGTTTCTGTGTGAGGGCTTTCTCTAGTTGTGGCAAATGGGGGCCACTCTTCATCGCGGTGCGCGGGCCTCTCACTATTGCGGGCTCTCTTGTTGCGGAGCACAGGCTCCAGACGCTCAGGCTCAGTAATTGTGGCTCACGGGCCCAGCTGCTCCGTGGCATGTGGGATCTTCCCAGACCAGGGGTCGAACCTGTGTCCCCTGCATTGGCAGGCAGATTCTTAACCACTGCGCCACCAGGGAAGCCCTCTTGCTAATTCTTGTATCTCATTTCTTTTCTTGCCTTATTGTATTGGATGAAATGTCCATTGAAATATCAAATCAAAGTGGATATAGTAGGCATTCTTGACTTTTCTGTTTGTGAAAGATTGCATCTAATTTTTCACCATTAAATATAATATTTGCTGTGGGATTTTGGTAGATCTTATTTATTAGGTTATGTAGTTTTCCCCTGTTTTAGTTATGAATATATGTTGGATGATATAGAATGTTTTTCTGTATTTATTGTGATATGCATGTAGTTTTTCCTTTGTAATTTTGTAATGTGATAGATTATATTAAATCTAAATATAGATTATATTAAAGGTTTTCTAATGTAAATCATCTTTGCTTGCCTGGAATAAATATCCCTACCTCACTGATGTACTTATGTTTTAAATCATTGCTAGATTTATTAATATTTAAGATTTTTACATTTATAATAAGTGAGATTAGTCTGTGAATTTTCCTTCTTTTACTCTCATTTCCCAGAATTGTCAAGGTTATACAGTTTACCCTTGAACGACATGGCTTTGAACTGTGCAAGTCCACTTATACATGGATTCTTTTCAATGGTAAATACTATAGTAATACATGATCCACAGTTGGTTGAATCTGAGGATGTGGAACCCGGGATACAGAGGAACTGTAGAGATATGGAGGAACTGCATATGTGGAGAGCTGATTATAAGTTATAAGCAGATTTTTTTTTTTTTCCGTGTAGAGGGTCGGCACCCCTAACTCTCAAGTTTAAAACTCAATTATCATTGTATCTTCTTTCCAAAAGCTGCCACTCATGAACTTCTTTATTTCTGCCTCTGATACCTATCCAGGAACATTTTAAAACCTAGAACGTTCTTTCTCACCACCCTCTTAGATTTGATTTTTCTCATGTGGTTGATTTTTTTTCTTAGTAATGCTTTTAAAATGTATCATTATTTTTCTCCTCAATACAATTAATTTCATCCCTGAGTTGCTTCATTCAGTTTAAATTTGACAGTCCACATTTGACTCCAACATATGAGCCATTGCAGGATTAGTCTTCTGAAAAAACCCAAACCACCATGTCACATCTTTACTCATTAAATTCAAGGACTCACTATCATATATAGGTTAATATTTTTTCTCTAACTTCCTCCAACAGGTTTCTTCCCTAATCAGCTGCCTTAGCTGTTTTTATTATTGTTATTATTTTTAAGTTTCTGTTGCTGTGCACCTGTAGTTAATTTCACCAAATTGATTGTAAGCACCTGTAGGGCAGAGACTATGTTTAGCCTTCCTTGTATTCACTATAACTTCTGGCTGAGTGCTTGACATGTGCTGCTCTTCAATAATGTGCTGTTCGTTTGATTGATGAATCCCTTGTCTCTGCCTGATTAGCTCAGTTGTTAAGTGCCAGGTGCTAATGAGGCCAGGGTCATAAGATCAAGCCCTGTATGGATCATTAGCTTTGGCTTAGTTCATAACCCCAGTGTGTACTCTACCTCAAATCAGCATTTCCAGGAAGCATGTGTTTGGACACAGAGTGGGAGCAAAGTAGAGGATGAACATTAAGATAGTGTAATTTCATCTTCACTACCAAAGGTAACACGTCCTAAAATGTAAGGGCTCTTCCTGATGATGGATCTGCAGTACATTTTCATGTACACATGACAGCCAGCTCTGAGCTTGTTCCATAGTTCTGACTCAGTTGAACTTTCAGAATATTTTTCTTTCATCCTTCAAGTCAAAATCAGTAAGCTACTTAATTTGTTTAAAAAAGGAATCTCAAAACCTTATGAGTGAAGGTCATATGAAGGTTGTTTCCTGGTCATACAGTTTATTTTAAATTATTGCCAGCATAGTCCCATCTATTATTTTGTAATGACTTATTTAATGGTACATTTGCAAATATTAAAAAGCAATAATATATCAGCCATTTCTGTGGCCCTCAGAAAATGATATCTAAGTTATTATTTTTTCTAAAATTTCTGAATTTTTGAGTTTAGTAGATATCTATGTACAGATTAATTGGTTTTAGTACTGAGTTGGTTTCACATAAATGTATGTTCAATAATGGTTATTCTTTTTTATTTTCAGTACAAGAGAAAAACTCAGTCTACAGAGACATAACTGTAAGATGAAATGAGAAACAATGCAGTTAGGATCAAATGATTAAGGAGAAAAATGTGTAAGAAATATAGGGAAAAATTAAAAAGGTAAAAATACCTATATGATGTTCTTTTTGAGTTCTATTTGATAGAAAGCTGGGAGAAAACACAATTTTTTCACCTGACAGGAAAACTAATAAAGTACAAAGTATCAGACAAATACTTTACGGTTTGAGTAACAAGATTTTACACTTTCACAGGAAACTGGTATCTATCCTAGGAATGAAGTAACTGGATAAATGTAAAGCTAGATGTTTTTAAATTAACAAAACTTTTCCTACAGAATTTTTCAACCAATTATTAAGAGATAGTTTTTAAGAATCCATAAACATTATAAGAATTCTAAAATCAGAAGGACACAAAGAAAGTCAAAGAAATGTATCAGTTTTGTTTTCTGAGTTGATTGACATTGCCTTTATTTTGCCTGTAAGAAAGAAAGAAGAACACAAAATAGCCACTCCTCCAGGGTAACAAGCACATAATCTAATGAATTGTCCCTTTGAAATATTACGTTGTGTTTGTACTCACTTTTCTACTATGTAACCTGAGTGACTTTCCTGCTTCCAGGTCTAATGTCACCAACTCTTATTTAATGTTAGGGCTCTTTGCCTCATAGCCTAAGTTGATCAGACATTTCTCATAGGAAGATAAAAGTGTTCAAAGGAATTTGTTTTGGATTATCCTCATCTGTTTGAAAAGTACAGCATATTGATTAAGAACATAGGCTCTGATTTGCTCGTTTTCAAACCTAGTTCTGTTGTGCACTAGATGTCTGACTTTGGGGCAAGTTATTTAACCTCTCTGTCACAGTTTTCGTCTGTAAAATGGGGCTAATAATTGTACCTACTTCTTAGGACAATTCTGTGTCTTAATAAAGGTAAAGGGTTTTGAAATGTGCTTGATAAACAGCAGATACTCAGCAGATGTTAACTATTAGTAGTAACATTATTATCTTTGTTGCAGACCACGGAGATGGTCATCACTCCACCTGATCCTTGGTCCTAGCGGTATCTCGCTCTGCTCTGGACCTTGGGGCCTGTCATAGTTCAACTGTCTTTGAACTTCTACCACAGTGCACCCAAGTGCACAGGAAACAATTGGCTGCACTCTCCTGCAAGTCTCTGGGCTTTGAACAGCTGGGGGTTATCAACAATATAATGGTTTAACCATTATCAATCTTAGATTTATAATATTTTAGATTTTGAAAACCTGAAACCTCAAGGGCCACAACATTGCACAGCCATCAATGTTTCTAGAAAAGAAAATAAACACATATTTAGGATATAGAATATAAATTTAAAATTTTAGAGTTTGGTAGAGAGTGCTTTGTGAACTTTATGTTGGGGATATAACAGTGAACAAAACAGATAAAAATCACTGCCCTCAAGAAGCTTATATTCTAGTGGTGGGAGACATGCAATGAAAAAAAAACATATAAATGAAATATATTTTGTGCTGTAATGGGATAAGTGTAAAGAGAAAAATAAATCAAGAAAGGGAGATAGGGCATGTCTAGAATGGGGGCTGGGGGGCCTTTGCAGTGTAAGGAAGGTTTCAACCCAATTTCTAGATTGGATTACCAAGGAAATTTGCCCTGAAAAAATGAATTTGAGGAAATATCTGAAGGAGATGAGAGGGTGAGCCATGAAGATCTTGGGGAAGGAAATTTCCTGGCAGAAGGAGCAACAAGTTATAAGGTCCTGAGTTTGAATTGTGCCCCTTATTTTTGAGGAACAGCAAGGAGGCTGGTATGGCTGAAGCAGGATGAGCAATTGTTGGTGTAATAGGATGTGCATTCAGAGAGACAATGGAGGCCAGATCATGTAAGGTCTGGGTATAAATATGTCATTTTTCTTTATTTTATTCTAATTAATTATTCTATTATTGTAAGTACATTTACGCTTCACACTTCTACTCTACTTTTAAATGGTTCAAGAATTCCAAGGGGTTACCCAGTTCTGGGAGCATGGTTGCCAGTTTTCTTCTATGCCAGAGGGAGCTGGACTCTTGCAAGCTCACATCTGTGTTTCTTCCTGCTTCCACCCTGCCCTGCTCTTCCAGGGCAACCTTTTAAGTTCTTAGGGACACTTTTGAGACATGTCAGGTCTAAGACACTGCCTGCTGTAGCAGGGCTTATGCTTAGACTCAGAAGATATCCAGCTCTTAATCCACAGTTGCATACTCAGCCATAGTTTATCATATCATATCTCCTGTGCCAATGCAGCTGGGTCTGGCAGGGTAACTTCTAGCATCAGTCACCAGCTGTGCCCAATCCAGGCCTCCCCTTGACTCTTAGTCCCTTGATAGGGGCCTATGTGGCTGGCAGAGCCTCCCCCGGCCGATGTGGTATGCATTTACAAAGGCATTTCCTCATTGGCTTATTGATTAGCAACACCCATATGAGAATTAGGGAAAAGTCTTTCTTTCCTCTGGGTGTATATGACTCATGCAAGGCTTAGTGAACATGTGCCGGATTTCAGCTCCAATTTACCACCTCTCCAGTTGGTGTCTTACTCAGGGCACAATTCACCTAACTTTAAATGGTGGTGCTGGCCTAGACTTTCTTCCTCAGGTCCTGGGACTCCTTGAGCAAATGAATCCAGTCCTTGCACAGTTATGTTCGTAGGGGCCTTACTGAATATCAAACTTGGAAACAAGAAAGGCCTATTATACTTGAATCCCAGGGCAATGTTTGCATCCTTGGGTTACTTTTGAGAACCCAAAAGAAGACTTCCAAAAAATTTCTTGAACAAAGTGATCTATGTTTTTTAACTTTAAACTTCTGAGATGCTAACATTTTCATTATCTCCTTAGTGTACTCCTTATTTAAATATTAATTCATATCTTCTCTTTTTTTTCTTTGTCAGTCACGTTAGAAGTTTCTCAATTTTTTTTCATCTTTTCAAAGAATCAGATTTTGGTTCATTGATATTCTCTATTGTATTTTGTTTTCAATTTCATTTATTTCTGTCCTTGTATTTATTATTTCCATCCTTATATTTATTATTTCCTTATTTCTCCTTGCTTTGGGTTTATTTTTCTCTTTTAATGTGAAAGCTTAGATTATTGGTTTGAAACCTTTCTTCTTTCTAATATAAGTGTTTGATGCTATAAATTTCCCTCTAAGGCCTGCTTTAGTGGCATCTCACAAATTTTTCTGTGTTACATTTTCCTCTTTGTTCAGTTCAAAATATTTTCTAATTTCTCTACAGACTTCCTCTTTGATCCACAGATTATTTAGTAGTGCGTTAATTCCAAGTATTTGGATATTTTCCTTTATCTTTCTGTTATTGATATCTCATTTAATTTCATTATGTTCATAAACATACTTTGTTTGACTTAAATTCTTTTAAATTCATTAAGATTTATTTTATCACACAGGATATTTTCTATTTTGATAAATATTCCATGTGCAGTTGAAACAAATAATCTGCTGTTATTGGATGGAGTGTTCTATAAATATAATTTAGGTCCAGTTGACTGATGGTGTCATTTAGTTCTTCTATATCCTTGCTAATCAGTTGATGACAGAGAAGTCTTGAAGTCTCCAACTCTAATTGTGTATTTATTTCTCTTTTTAATTCTGGCAGTTTTTACTTCATATATTTTGTAAAAAACATTCTACTGGCATATAGTTGATTTACAATATTGTGTTAGTTTCAGGTGTGCAGCAAGTTGATAAAGTTATACATATACATATATTCATTCTATTTTAGATTCTTTTCCCTTATAGGTTATCACAGAATATTGAGTAAAGTTCCCTGGGCTATACAGTATGTGCTTGTTGGTTACCTATCTTATATACAGTAGTGTGTGTACGTTCATCCCAAGCTCCTGATTTATCCCTCCCCAACACGTTTTCCCTTTGGTAACCATAAGTTTGTTTTCAATATCTGTAAGAATGTTTCTGTTTTGTAAGTAAGTTCATTTGCATCATTTTTTAAAATTAGATTTCACATATGAGTGATATCAGGATATTTGTTTTTCTCTGTCTGACTTCACTTAGTATGATGATCTCTAGGTCCATCCATGTTACTGCAAATGGCATTATTTCATTCTTATTTATGGCTGAGTAATATTCCATTGTATATATATATATACACACCACATCTCCTTTATTCATTTTTCTGTTGATGGACATTAAGGTTGCTACCATGTCTTGGCTATTGTAAATAGTGCTGCAATGAACATTGAGGTGCATGTATCTTTTCAAATTGTGGTTTTCTCCAGATATAAGCCCAGGAGTGGGATTGCTGAATCATATGATAGCTCTATTTTTAGTTTTTTAAGGAACCTCCATACTGTTCTCCATAGTGGCTGTACCAATTTACATTCCCATCAACAGTATTGGAGGGTTCCCTTTTCTCCTCACCCTCTCCACCATTTATTGTTTGTAGATTTTTTGATGATGGCCATTCTGACCAGTGTGAGGTGATATCTCATTGTAGTTTTGATTTGCATATCTCTGATAATTAGCTATGTTGAGCATCTTTTCCTGTGCTTTTTGGCCATCTGTATACCTTCCTTGGAGAAATGTCTATTTAGTTCTTCTTCCATTTTTTTGGTTGGGTTGTTTCTTTTTTTGATATTGAGCTGCATGAGCTGTTTTTATATTTTGGAGATTAATCCCTTGTCGGTTGCTTCATTTGTAAATATTTTCTCCAATTCTGAGGGTTGTCTTTTCATTTTGTTTATAGTTTCCTTTGCTGTGCATAAGCTTTTAAGTTTAATTAGGCCCCATTTGTTTATTTTTGTTTTTATTTTCATTACTCTAGGAGGCGGATCAAAAAAGATCTTGCTGTAATTTATGTCAGAGAGTGTTCTACCTGTATTTTCCTCTAAGAATTTAATAGTATCTGGCCTTATATTTAGGTCTTGAATCCATTGTGAGTTTATTTATGTGTATGGTGTTAGGGAGTGTTCTAATTTCATTCTTTTACATGTAGCTGTGCTGTTTTCCCAACACCACTTATTGAAGAGACTATTTTCTCCATTGTATATTCTTGCCTCCTTTGTCATAGATTAGGTGACCATAGGTGCTTGGGTTTATCTCTGGACTTTCTATACCATTCCATTGATCTATAGTTCTGTTTTTGTACCAGTACCATACTGTTTTGATGACTGTAACTTTGTAGTACAGTCTAAAGTCAGGAAGCCTGATTCCTCCCACTCTATTTCTTTTTTCTCAAGTTGCTTTGGTTATTCAGGGTCCTTTGTGTTTCCATACAAATTGTAAAACTTTTCTTCTAATTTTGTAAAAAATGCTATTGGTAATTTGATAGGGATTGCATTGAATCTGTAGATTGCTTTGGGTAGTATAGTCATTTTCACAATATTGATTCTTCCAATCCATGAACATGGTATATCTCTCTATCTGTTTCTGTCATCTTCGAGTTCTTTCATCAGAATCTTATAGTTTTCTGAGTACAGGTCTTTTGTCTCCTTAGATAGGTTTATTCCTAGGTATTTTATTATTTTTGATGTGATGATAAATGGGATTGTTTCCTTAATTTCTCTTTCTGATCTTTTATTGTTAGTGTATAGGAATGCAAGAGATTTCTGTGTATAAATTTTGGATGCTGCAACTTTACCAAATTCATTGATGAGCTCTATTATTTTTCTGATAGCTTCTTTAGGGTTTTCTTTTTTTCCTCTTTGAATAACCAATGCTTTTTTTAATTTTTTGAATTGGAAAGTGATCTTTATTTTATTTTTTTTTAATTGGGGTATAGTTGTTTTACAATGTTGTATTAGTTTCTACTGTACAGCAAAGTGAAGTAGAGTTCCCTGTGCTATACAGCAGGTTCTTATTAGTTATCTGTTTTATACATATTAGTGTATATATGTGAATCCCAATCACCCAATTAATCCCACCCTGCCCCCCACCCCCTGCTTTCCCCCTTTGGTGTCCATACGTTTGTTCTCTACATCTCTGTCTCTATTTCTGCCTTGCAAACCGGTTCATCTGTACCATTTTTCTAGATTCCACATATATGCTTTAATATACGATATTTGTTTTTCTCTTTCTGACTTACTTCACTCTGTATGACAGTCTCAAGGTCCATCCATGTCTCTGCAAATGACTCAGTTTCGTTCCTTTTTATGGCTGAGTAATATTCCATTGCATATATGTACCAATTCTTCTTTATCCAGTCGTCTGTCAATGGACATTTAGGTTGCTTCCATGACCTGGCTGTTGTAAATAGTGCTGCAATGAACATTGGGGTGCATGTGTCTTTTTGAATTATGGTTTTCTCTGGGCATATGCCAAGTAGAGGGATTGCTGGGTCATATAGTAATTCCATTCTTAGTTTTTTAAGGAACCTCCATACTGTTCTCCATAGTGGCTGTACCAGTTTACATTCCCACCAACAGTGCAAGAGGGTTCCCTTTTCTCCACACCCTCTCCAGCATTTGTTGTTTGTAGATTTTCTGATGATGCTCATTCTAACCGTTGTGAGGAGATACCTCATTGTAGTATTGATTTGCATTTCTCTAATAATTAGTGATGTTGAGCAGCTTTTCATGTGTTTGTTGGCATCTGTATATCTTCTTTGGAGAAATGTCTATTTAGGTCTTCTTCCCATTTTTTTGATTGTGTTGTTTGTTTTTTTGATATTGAGCTGCATGAGGTGTTTATATATTTTGGAGGTTCTTTGTCCATTGATTCATTTGCAAATAGTTTCTCCCATTATGAGGGTTGTCTTTTTGTCTTATTTATAGTTTCCTTTGATGCACAAACATTTTAAGTTTCATTAGGTCCCATTTGTTTATTTTTGTTTTTATTTCCATTACTCTAGGAGGTGGGTCAAAAAAGATCCTGCTGTGATTTATGTCAAAGAGTGTTCTTCCTATGTTTTCCTTTAAGAGTTTTATAGTGTCTGGTCTTACATTTAAGTCTTTAATCCATTTGGAGTTTATTTTTGTGTATGGTGTTAGGGAGTGTTCTAATTTCATTCTTTTACATTAGTTGTCCAGTTTTCCCAACACCACTTACTGAAGAGACTGTCTTTTCTCTATTGTCTATCCTTGCCTCCTTTATCATAGATTAGTTGACCATAGGTACATGGGTTTACCTCTGGGCTTTCTATCCTGTTCCATTGATCTATATTTCTGTTTTTGTGCCAGTACCATATTGTCTTGATTACTGCAGCTTTGTAGTATAGTCTGAAGTCAGGGAGGCTGATTCCTCCAGCTCCATTTTTTTTCCATCAAGATTGCTTTTGCTATTCAGGGTCTTTTGTGTCTCCATACAAATTTTAAGATTTTTTGTTGTAGTTCTGTAAAAAATGCCATTGGTAATTTGTTAGGGATTGCATTGAATCTGTAGATTGCTTTGGGTAGCATAGTCATTTTCACAATATTGATTCTTCCAGTCCAAGAACATGGTATATCTCTCCATCTGTTTGAGTCATCTTTGATTTCTTGCATCAGTGTCTTATAGTTTTCTGAGTACAGGTCTTTTACCTACTTAAGGTAGGTTTATACCTAGGTATTTTATTCTTTTTGTTGCAATGGTGAATGGGATTGTTTCCTTAATTAACTTTCTGATCTTTCATTGTTAGTGTTTAGAAATGTAACAGATTTCTGTGCATTAATTTTGTATCCTGCAACTTTACCAAATTCATTGATTAGCTCTAGTAGTTTTCTGGTGGCATCTTTAGGATTATCTATGTATAGTATCATGTCATCTGCAAACAGTGACAGTTTACTTCTTCTTTTCCAATTTGTGTTCCTTTTATTTCTTTTTCTTCTCTGATTGCCATGGCTAGGACTTCCAAAGCTATGTTGAATAATAGTAGTGAGAGTGGACATCCTTGTCTTGTTCTTGATTCTAGAGGAAATGCTTTCAGTTTTTCACCATTGAGAATGATGTTTGCTGTGGGTTTGTCATATATGGGTTTTATTATGTTGAGGTATGTTCCCTCTATGCCCACTTTCTGGAGAGTATTTATCGTGAATAGGTGTTGAATTTTTTCAAAAACTTTTTCTGCAACTATTGAGATGATCATATGGTTTTTATCCTTCAATTTGTTCAATTTGTTAATATGTATAACATTGATTGATTTGTGTATATTGAAGAATCCCTGCATCTGTGGGATAAATCCCACTTGATCATGGTGTATGATCCTTTTAATGTGTCGTTGGATTCTGTTTGCTAGTATTTTGTTGAGGATTTTTGCATCTGTATTCATCAGTGATATTGGTCTGTAATTTTCTTTTTTTGTAGTATCTTTTTCTGGTTTTGGTATCAGAGTGATGGTGGCCTCGTAGAATGAGTTTGGGAGTGTTCCTTTCTCTGCAATATTTTGGAAGAGTTTGAGAAGGATGGGTGTTAGCTCTTCTCTAAATGTTTGATAGAATTCACCTGTGAAGCCATCTGGTCCTGGACTTTTGTTTGTTGGAAGATTTTTAATCACAGTTTTAATTTCATTGCTTGTGATTGGTCTGTTCATATTTTCTGTTTCTTCCTGGTTCAGTCTCGGAAGGTTATACCTTTCTAAAAATTTGTCCATTTCTTCCAGGTTGTCCATTTTATTGGCATAAAGTTGCTTGTAGTAGTCTCTTAGGATGCTTTGTATTTCTGCGGTGTCTGTTGTAACTTCTCCTTTTTCATTTCTGATTTTATTGATTTGAGTCCTCTCCCTCTTTTTCTTGATGAGTCTGGCTAATGGCTTATCAATTTTGTTTATCTTCTCAAAGAACCAACTTTTAGTTTTATTGATCTTTGCTATTGTTTTCTTTGTTTCTATTTCATTTATTTCTGCTCTGATCTTTATGATTTCTTTCCTTCTGCTAACTTTGGGTTTTGTTTGTTCTTCTTTCTCTAGTTGCTTTAGGTGTAAGGTTAGATTGTTTACTTGAGATTTTTCTTGTTTCTTTAGGTAGGCTTGTATACCTATAAACTTCCCTCTTAGAACTGCTTTTGCTGCATCCCATAGGTTTTGGGTCGTCGTGTTTTCATTGTCATTTGTCTCTAGGTATTTTTTGATTTCCTCTTTGATTTCTTCAGTGATCTCTTGGTTATATAGTAGCGTAGTGTTTAGCCTCTATGTGTTTGTGTTTTTTAGGTTTTTTTCCTGTAATTTATTTCTAATCTCATAGCATTGTGGTTGAAAAGATGCTTGATATGATTTCAATTTTCTTAAATTTACCGAGGCTTGATTTGTTACCCAAGATGTGATCTATCCTGGAGAATGTTCCGTGTGCACTTGGGAAGAAAGTGTAATTTGCTGTTTACAGATGGAATTCCTTATAAATATCAATTAAATCTATCTGGTCTATTGTGTCATTAAAAGCTTGTGTTTCCTTATTAATTTTCTGTCTCAATGATCTGTCCATTGGTGTAAGCAAGATGTTAAAGTCCCTGACTATTATTGTGTTACTGTCAGCTTCCCCTTTCATGGCTGTTGGCATTTGCCTTATGTATTGAGGTGCTCCTATATTGAGTGCATAAACATTTATAATTGTTATATCTTCTTCTTGGATTGATCCTGTGATCATTATGTAGTGTCCTTCCTTGTCTCTTGTAGCATTGTCTATTTTAAAGTCTATCTAATCTGATATGAGTATTGCTACTCCAGCTTTCTTTTGATTTCCATTTGCATGGAATATCTTTTTCCATCCTCTCACTTTCAGTCTGTACCCACTTTCCTCAGTCTGAAGTGGGTCTATTGTAGACCGGGTCTTCTTTTTGTATCCATTCAGCCAGTCTGTGTCTTTTGGTTGGAGCATTTAATCCATTCACATATAAGGTAATTATCGATATGTATGTTCCTGTTATCATTTTCTTAATTGTTTTGGGTTTGTTTTTGTAGGTCGTTTTCTTCTCTTTTGTTTCCCACTTAGAGAAGTTGCTTTAGCATTTGTTGTAAAGCTGGTTTGGTGGTGCTGAATTCTCTTAGCTTTTGCTTGTCTTTAAAGCTTTTGATTTCTCCATTGACTCTGAATGAGATCCTTGATGAGTAGAGTCATCTTGGTTGTAGGTTATTCCCTTTCATCACTTTAAATATATCATGTCACTCCCTTCTGGCTTGCAGAGTTTCTGCTGAGAAATCAGCTGTTAACCTTATGGGAGTTTCCTTGTATGATGTTTGTCGTTTTTCCCTTGTTGCTTTTAATAATTTTTCTTTGTCTTTAATTTTTGTCAGTTTGATTACTATGTGTCTCGGCGTGTTTCTCCTTTGGTTTATCCTTCCTGGGACTCTCTGCGCTTCCTGGACTTTGGTGGCTATTTCCTTTCTCATGTTAAGGAAGTTTTCGACTATAATCTCTTGAAATATTTTCTTGGGTCCTTCCTCTCTCTCTTCTCCTTCTGGGACCCCTATAATGTGAATGTTGGTGCATTTAATATTGTCCCAGAGGTCTCTTCAGCTATCTTCATTTCTCTTTTTTCTTCATTCTGTTCCATGGCAGTGATTTCCACCATTCTGTCTTCCAGGTCACTTATCCGTTCTTCTGCTTCAATTATTCTGCTCTTGATTCCTTCTAGTGTATTTTTCATTTCATTTATTGTATTGTTCATCTATGTTTGTTATTTATTTCTTCTAGGTCTTTGGTAAACATTTTTTGCATCTTCTTAATCTTTGCCTCCATTCTTTTTCCAAGGTCCTGGATCATCTTCACTATCATTATTGTGAATTATTTTTCTGGAAGATTGCTTATCTACACTTCATTTAGCTATTTTTCTGGGGTTTTATCTTGTTCCTTCATCTGGGACATAATCCTCTGCCTTTTCATCTTATCTGTCATTCTGTGATTGTGGTGTTTGTTCTGCAGCCTGCATGATTGTAGTTCTTGCTTCTGCTGCCTGCCCTCTGGTAGATGAAACTCTCTGAGAGGCTTGTGCAAGTTTCCTGATGGGAGGGAATGGTGGTGGGTAGAGCTGGGTGTTGCTCTGGTGGGCAGAGCTCAGTAAAACTTTAATCTGTTTGTCTGCTGATAGGAGGGGCTGAGTTCCCTCCCTGTTGGTTGTTTGGCCTGAGGAGACCCAGTACTATAGCTTACAGGCTCTTTGTTGGGGCTAATGGTGGACTCTGGGAGGGCTCATGACAAGAAGTACTTCCCAGAACTTCTGCTGCCAGTGTCCTTGTCCCTGCAGTGAGCTACAGTCGCCCCCTGCCTCTATAGAAGATGCTCCAACACTAGCAGGTAAGTCTGGTTCAGTCTCCTATGGGGTCACTGCTCCTTCCCCCTGGGTCCTGGAGCACACACTACTTTGTGTGTGCCCTCCAAGAGTGGAGTCTCTGTTTCCCCCAGTCCTATTGAAGTCCTGCTGTCAAATCCCACTAGGCTTCAAAGTCTGATTCTCTGGGAATTCCTCCTTCCATTGCCAGACCCCCGGGTTGGGAAGCCTGACATGGGGCTCAGAACCTTTACTCCACTGGGTGGACTTCTGTGGTATAATTGTTCTCCAGTTTGTGATTCGCCCACCCAGTGGTTATGGGATTTGATTTTATCATGATTGCGCCCCTCCTTCCATCTCATTGAGGCTTCTCTTTTGTCTTTTGAGGATTTTCTATGTATAGTATCATGTCAACAGCAAACAGTGACAGTTTTATTTTTCCAATTTGGATTCCTTTTATTTCTTTTTCTTCTCTGATTGCTGTGTCTAGGACTTCCAAAACTATGTTGAATACAAGTGGTGACAGTGGGTGCTTCAAGTATTTTTAAGCTCTGTTTTCACATATATTCACTTTAAGATTGTTGTGTCTTCTTGGTGAATTGACTCTTTTTCATTTTGTAATGTTCATCTTTGTCCTTGGTAATTTTCTTTGTTGCAAGGTGAACTCTATCTGATATTAACCTAAACACTCTGCTTTCCTTTGAGTGTGTATGGCATGCATGGTATCTCTTTCCCCATCCTTGTACTTTTAACTTAACTCTATCATTACAGTTGAAGTAAATTTCTTGTAGATAGCATATAGTTGGATCATTTTTTAAAAAATCATTCTTCCAATGTCTCTCCTTTATATTTACATGTGCTCTGGCTATGTGCATTTAATGTAATTTTATTTGTTTTGTCTGTCACTTTATCTTGTTCAATTCCTCTGTTTCCCCTTCGTTACCTCCTATTGGGTTTTTCTGAACATTTTTTTTAATATTCCATTTAAATGTCTCTATTATATCTTGACTATTTTTCTTTTTATATTTTCTTTAGTGGGTGCCCTAGGGATTACAGTATAAATACTTAATTTTCACTGTCTACTTAGAATAAATATTTTACTATTTAACATGGAATATAGAAACCTTACTATAGTAAAGATAAAGACTTTATCTTCCCCCCTCTGTGTTGGAGTTGTTCTTTGTATTACACCTACATATTAAAAACCTTTTCAAACCATGTAGTAATTTTTTTTGCTTTCAACTTCTATTCATATTTGAAAGAATTCAATAGAAGGATAGTCTGTTTACCCAGATACATACCATTTGTTCTCATTGCATTTTTGATGTTACAAGTACATTTCTGGTATCCTATCCCTTAGGCCTGAAATGAATTCTGTAGCAAGTCCTTTAGAGCAGGTCATATGGCAACAAAATCTTAGTTTTCCTTTATTTCCCATTTATTCTTGATGGATATTTTTGATGTATATAGAATTCTGGGTTGATAGTTTGTCTTTTTCAGCACTTTAAAAACATTGTTTCACTTCCTTCTGATCACCACTATTTCTGATGTGAACTCTGAAGCCACTTGAATCCTTATTCCCCTATCATTATTCTGTCACTTTTCTTTGATTGTATTCAAGGATTTTTTCTTTGCCTTCAGTAATTATGATGTATACAATCGTGGATTTGTTTTTATCCTTTTGGGGTTTACTATGATTCTGGAATCTGTAGCTTTATGTCTTTTGCTAAATTTAGGAAGTTTTCAATCATTATTTCATCAAAAATTTTTTTTGCATTATACTCTATCTTGTCTCCTTATCAGGTTTCAATAACACAAATGTTTTACTTTTTGGTAAGGTCCAATAGTCCCTGAGACTGTTCCTTTCTTATAATATTTTTATGTTTGTTTTCCAGATTTAATACTTTTTACTGATCTGTTTTCAAAGTTCAGTGATTCTTTCTTCTGTCATATCCATCTGCTATTGAGCCCATCAATTGGGTGTTTTATATGTTATTGTAATTTTCAGTTCTAAAATTCCCCTTTGTTTCTCCTTTATTTCTTTGCTGAGACTTTCTATTTGCTTAAAGCGTTCATCCTTACCTCTTGGAGTATGATTATAATAGGTGATTTAAAGTGTTGTTATATTATTTCAACATTTGTCTCATCCCTGTGTTGTCTGATGATTCACTTTTCTCAAGCAAGTTGAGATTTTCCTGATTGTTATATGCCAAGTAGTTTTTTTATTTTATCTTGGACATTTTCAATACTGTTACTGGATTTTAGGTCTAATTTTAATCCTACATAAAATGTTGACGTTTTTGTTTTGCAGACTATTGATCTAACTCAGTTTAAGCCACAAGTTCCACCCATTCTCTGTGGATGGCAGTTTCAATATAAGTTCTGTTCTTAAAGATTTTTCAGTGTTACTTGGATTTGTCTTTGGTGTGTGTCACCCATTGGCCAATCTGGAACTTGAGCAATGGTCTTTATGTTCAGTTTTCAAGGTTTTTGGTGTCCTGAATAGCATCAGGTTCAGATGTGTAAAGCTTAAGGGTAAGCCACATTCATAAAGAGTTTTTTGGATTTCTCTCCCCTTGGGCTCCCCTTTCCCAAGCTCCACCCTTTCCACAGTTTCTTCTGGTTCTCTGAGACTTCTTTTTTTGGTTCTGTCACTAGAAAGCTGGTACTTCATTTACTCTGCTTTGTACTTTTCATGACTGTGCCCATTTCTTGCAATAACAGAAAAGAAAAAAATAAAGGAAGTTCTCCCCATGCACATTCCTCAGATAGTAGAGGAAGGTTCTTTTCCATCAGAGTTTTAGGCTACTGAAAACCTCCATATGCACCACTGTCATTGCTGCCACTTCTTAAGTTCCAGAGAATGGGGAGAAGAGGGAAAAATAAAAATATGGGAAAATTTCCTCACCCTCTCTGAGAATTAAGAGACTCCTTTTCTGCTCTTTGTACCAGAATTGGAGAGCTTCTTTTAGCTTCTTCCCTGTCTGTGCCCATGTCCACTTCATGTTCAAATTGTGTTGAGTTCAGATTGGTAGTTACTATTAGGGGAGAATAAGGTAAATTCACTGCTAGTTTGAAGGTACTTCTATTTTGGTATTCTTCCCCAATGTGCGTGGTACTGTTTACTTTTCAGAGCCTTAAGATGTTCCATGCATTCTGTTTAAGTTTTATAGCTGCATTCAGAGAAAGAGACAGGATGAAGTGTGTTTATTCCATTTTGACTAGAATTGAAAGTCTCTATCCTATTTAATTAAATATTGAGATAAGAATGAAAAGAATCTTCCAAGAAAAGATGCACTGTGGCCATTTAAAAATTGAGTACAATCTATTCAGTCAACTAGTTTCAGGCCATTGTGAATGTTTCAGTTTTAGTGTGTTGGAGGGAACAAGTAAAGTCTCGCAGGATATACTTCAAGGAAAAAACTTAAATGTAGCCATTTCTTATTTATCTGCTACCTCTTCTATTGGTAGAAAGCTCCAGATGGCTTCACTCTAGAGTATGAGAGTCAACTAAGATAAGGTAATGTCAGAACCCAAGCACAGGTCCTGCTAGAAATAATCAGAATGCTTTTCTAATTCTGGCATGAAAAATACATGCCCAAAGCTATAACAATGAGATTATGCCATATAATAATTCCTCAAAAATCACACAGCCTCACTGTTCAAGCACCAGAATTCAACCAGTATGTGAAGAAAGTTAGATGTTGAGGTAAACTCCAAGCTTGCTGTGTGTTTCTGCACAAGACTGTTTTCATGTTTCTCTCTTATTTCAGAGCTTATAGTGGCTCTCTACATCACTTTGACTAGATATCAAAGCCACTTCCTAACTCTCGGTGCCAGGTTCATTTCTGTCACCTCTTATAGTCCTCCTCAGAGGACTTTATCAGTCTTGCTTTGTGTCTTGCTATTTCATACACTGACTTAGCAACAACCTGATTCTTTAAAGAGATTATCCTATTAAAATTAGTATTTTAAGTATAGTTTACTTATTTAATAGACTGACCATAAGTAACACCAAACTTTTTCATATAGTTTTTATCCAATTATGTGAATAATTTCATCTAATTTATTCATAAGTCTACAAATATCTCTGATGGTTAACTTTCTTACTTCAAAGCACAAAGATGCCAACAGATATGACTTTTTGCTTTTTCCAAATTCATATCTGAATATTTATTACATGCCTTTGAATTTCTTTCCATTCCTTGGTGAGAGAGTATTGGGAGGAGGAACCCATATTAATTAATAGTAATCATCATATTAATATACACATTCATTTTTGCTTCTTTTCTCCAATTTTATTGAAAGAGATAACACTCATTCTTTCCAAGCCTACTTCCTCAACATTAGCTATGAATTCCATTTCCTCTTAACTTATCAGGAGCCTTAGTTAATCATTTGCTGCCTTTCTCCTACTCTTAATCTCTCTCTCCCTCTCCATTGGCTCTACCTGCTCAGGTATAGAGCCTGCTTAAAAATATCTTCCTTCTACACAGTTACTGGTATCCCTTCAGTTACTGCTGTTTCTTTCATTGAGAATGTTGACATTTGCTGTTTTACATTCTAATTTCCTGTAAATTTTAAAATCCATTGCCACCTGGCTTCCTCTACAATCAGGCAATTAGAAATGGCTTTTGCCAAAATCACTGATTATCAATAATCACATTTTTTTCCCAGTTTTTATACTCTAAAGCTTGGTTGGTCACTCCTTACTATTATAAACTCATTTCTACGAACTTATATGTTACCATAGTCTCTTGGTTTTCCCCTGGTCTGACTACTGTTCGTATACATTTTGGGCTCTACGTTTCCCACTTCAATAATAGTTTATTCCAGTCTCATGGCTTCAGGTACTATATATGCATGACTCTCAAATCTATATCTGTAGTCCATTACAAGGGAGGGGGAGGGAGGAGGGAGAGAGGGAGACATTCGGTTTTCTACTGGACATTACCCTTTGGCTAGTCCATGGGCACTTCAAATTCAATGTGTTCAAAACTGAGCTCATGCCCATCCTAATAGTATGTGCTTCGTCCTCTATTCATGATCTCAGTGAACCCTTACAATCGCACATTGTTCAAAATCTGCATTCTCTCATACCCCCACGGTTAATCAGCAACCAAATCCTAACAATTCTATTTTTAATTATCTTTTGACTCTTTTTCTTCTTAATCCCATGGCTATTTTCTTTGTCTGGGCCTCTACAATTTCTTCTTTAAATTACAGCATTAGTCTCCTTACTGGCCTTCTGGTCTCTAGTCTTGATCTTCTTCAGTCCATTGGCCACATTGCAGCCTCAGTGATTTTTCTAAACAGAAAAATGGATCATATGATTCCTTTGTTTAAAACCTTTCAATGATCTCCCCAAACATTCAGAATAAAATTATGGTTTCTTAGTGTAATATACAAGGCCTCCACTGATCTAATACCACCATTTTCTTTAGGAAGCCTCCTTTGATTTGCCTTCATCCATACCAACCCTTCTACCAGCCCCTCCCCACAATATGGACTAGGTGCTTATGTTTTACAATCCTAGAGTATAACTCTCTGTGCCATCACAGCCCTCATCACATGGTATTGCCACTAGCTATTTTTTGTTGCCATTTAAATAATGCCTATGTCTGATTAATCTTTATATCACAATGTCCATGCTGGGACATCAGTCCCTGGAACACTGGGATGTTTATTGAATGCATGTATGAAAGAATGAGTGAAAAATTTTGAAATCCAAATTAAAGAATTTAAACTCTTGAGCAGGGAAATGGCAAGAAAATCACTGAAACATTAGTTGAATAGTAGATAAGGTAAGGATATCTGGAAGTGTGTAGAGATGGTGAGATAACTGATAACCACAAGGCTTTTTTGTAACAGTTATGATGTCAAAAAGATCTAAAATGGTAGGTTGGGTGACATGCAAAATAACTAATAATTCCTTTTAAACTTAAATTATTAAAGCCCTAGAATGAATTATGTCATTGGCCTCAGAAAAGATTACAGAATCAAATTGCCATATTCTCAAAGCAGTATGTATCCAAAATTTCATATATTTTTATATATATATATACACACACATATGTAAACATATGTATACACACATATATATAATTTTTATATCATGAATTCCATATATTTTAATATATATCATAATTAACATTGGGATGCAAAGAAAACCAATTACACTTAAGCTGTATAAATCTTATGTAGTTGTAATTTGTTCAAAATGAGCTTCTTTCTTTTATGTTTTAATTTTTCCCTATTGGGTCTTCTAGCTGAAGGGCTAGAAGTTGCCTGTTTGTTTTATCTGTGGTGTAAGCTCTGTTTTCTTCATATGTGCTTGCCAAATGCTGCCATGACTGTGCTTTTAAAATTAAACACCTTGCTTATTTAGTTTATATCAATAGAAAGCTTAGAATAACTAAACTCCTTATGAAGTCAAGTTCAGAAAACTAGTATTTATTTTCTTTAAACAGCCTAGAAATGCAATATGCCATTTTGTTGCAGGTATAAATTTGTAAATTTGAACAATACAATATTTATTTTCAAAGTCTATTATGCTTCAAACAATTTTAAATATTTCAAAAACTATGGATTTTACTATTCTAAATTAAACAAGTACCACAAAAATTTTTTACCAGTATTTGTGCCAATAGAAAACAATAGGTATTGCCTATCACTCTCTTATTCTCATTGGTTAGTTTAGAAGCTACTTTTTTATCTTTATTTTGGTTAGAGATACTCTAGCATGTGATTTTAAAAAATAGATTTAACTTAAGCAAAAGAAGCTTCTTTTAAGTTAACCTATTTATTTCGGTTTTCAACTGTTAAAGTGCTTTCCCTCCTTCTTAATCCATATAAAACTATTAAGATTTTTAAATGGCCCATATTCTATCTGCAGGCTGATTATTTAGTTCAGTAAGCAATAAAAAGCATTAACAGTCTCATATAATCCCAAGAGTTCCCTAATAGGCAATGAACACAACATTCTTGTTAATGATTTTGACTAACCAGTCTTTACGGTGATGTTGGATTTTGTGGTTACCACTTTATTTTATAAACAATATCTACATTACTTTCAAAGGCAAATAAGAATTTGAACCTTATTTTACCTATTACATCATGATGAATTATTTTCTTCTTCTAAGAGAAGTAATATTCCTCTGAATATTTTTAGTATCATGTTGTTAAACTATAAACTTGCTATTGAATTACTCTACAAAAACTTTTCTTAAAACTATTTTGTTTTAAAGCACACATACAGAAAAACACACAAATGTATGGTTTAATGGATTCTTTTAAGGTGCTACATCATTTTAACAACTACCCGGGTCAAGAACTAGAATTTTACCACTTACTGCAGAAGCTCCTCAGTTGCCAACTGCCAGTCATAGACCCTTCCCTCTCCCAAAAGTAACTACTCTTTTGAGGTTTATAGTCACCATTTCCTTATCATTTTACCACTGAATTGTTCATCCTTGACATTATAGTTTAATCTTGCACAATAAAAAAATTAAGTTTTTAATAAAGTCTCATCTAATCTACATGTTCTTTCATCTTTTTCTTTTCTTTATAATTTATAAAGAAATTTATAATTTCTTTATTGAATAATAATTTATTTGAGAATAACTTTGGGAAACATTGACTGCAATTCTATAAATTCTTCTGGTCTGCATATTCCCTGAAACTTAGCAGCTGGATTCAGAGGCTTGATCAGACTCAGGTTTGCTACTTTTGTGTTTTCTTTCATCAAGAGGCACTTAATGCTGTTTTTCCCTCTTTTCCTGATGTTAGCTGCTGTTGATGCTCAGTGCCTAGACCTATTCATTTATTGGGGGTTGCAAACAGTGATATTCTAGTTCTATCATTCCTTTTTCAAATATCAGATGTATACAATAGATACTTTCCCTGACCTATTTGGTTACCTAGTAGAACAGTTCATTCAGGAAAGTCAGGATAAATGCTTGATTCTTTTCCTTCAGTTGTCAGTTTTCAAGATAATGAGTTGACTCCCTATTACCCTCAGAAAATGACCTATTAATATATTTAAAAAATTTTTTTTAAACTCATAGATTAAAACATCTTTATTTCAATTGAAATTATTCTTTTTGAAGCTCAAATTATTGCATCATTGGCCAGTGGGAGCCTCTTGAAGTTAGCACCTGAGTCCTTTGACATGGTCCTAATAGTCTTAATTTCTTCTTCATCCAATATAATGATGTTCCAGGTTCATCTTCCCCAGACCTGGAATTACTCATTTCTCTAAGAAGTGCTAGTTTCGGGGCTTCCCTGGTGGCGCAGTGGTTAAGAATCCACCTGCCAATGCAGGGGACACGGGTTCGAGCCCTGGTCTGGGAAGATCCCACATGCCGCGGAGCGACTAGGCCCGTGAGCCACAACTACTGAGCCTGTGTGTCTGGAGCCTGTGCTCCGCAACAAGAGGGGCTGCGATGGTGAGAGGCCTGCGCACTGCGATGAAGAGTGGCCCCCTCTTGCCACAACTGGAGAAAGCCCTCGCACAGAAACGAAGCCCCAACACAGCCATAAATAAAATAAATAAATAAAAAAATTTAAAGAAGTGCTAGTTTCTCTTAGAAGTAAATAATATTTTAAGATCATTATCTGGGCACTAGGGAAACGTAGTCATTTTTCTAGGCTTCTTCAGTAGAGAAAACTAGTATATTTTACACTCACACTCTGTCACTCACGCACACATATTCTACAGTACTGCATATGAATTCATATTGACATTTTCTATTCAAATTTAGGATTATAGATTTTTTTTTTATATGTAACCTCCTTTATGTTTTACATTCTTACCCCAAAATAAGAATCCTCTCTGTCAAAGACACAAGATGATAGAATTAGAATAACCTATAAATACTTTTGCCTTTGATATGCATTCTTTTGGGAAAAACCAAAATAATAATCTCTCTTTAGGTATGTTACCATTTACGAATGTTCTAGGAAAGAACTGCGTTAAATTTGTCCTATGTTTCTTTGTCAAGTTCCTATAATTTTGTTATTTGATATTTTAGCTCAAGGCAAATTTTGCCATCTTCCCAGATAGCACCTTCTTCTTTGGCCTTCTCACTCTTCAGTTTCTTCAATGTGTTAGCCCCAAGAGGTTTTTCTGTAACCCTGTAAGAAGCATTTCCTCTATAATGTCGTCACTTTAGGGTCTGTTTCCCAAATAAATATTGATTGGCACCTGTTGTATGCTTTACTGAGTACTGGATAGTCAAATAAATTCATTAGAAGTGAGTTCTGTCACTGCAACCAGCAGGTGTTAAGCAAGTAGAAGAATTAAATGATTGTGAAATAAAATCCTTTGTTATAGCACAACTAGTGGCTTTTGTTTAACTCAGGAAAGAGAGAGTCCTATTAGTTGATAAAAAATAGACTTGTCATTGAGAAAAACACTATTGGAATACCCTTTTCCCCCTGCAGTGGTGGGCTTTCCTAAATCTTTGCATTTCAGCATATTTTATTTAATTTTTTAATGGACATGACTTGGTTGTATTATTCACAAAAAAAGAAAAATAAATAATGAAAGTAACAGGATCTTTACATTTGTTACTACAATTATCCAGAAACATTCCCATCATAAAAGTTCTGCATAACAGTTGTGACCAATTGACTTCTATAGAGACAAAGAGGTTATTTCCATTTTCTAACATAAGGACTGCTTTTCTTCATGAAAATCCAATTAAGATCACTTTGACAATCACCTCTGGACTGATGACTCTTTTGCAATTTAGATCTTCAGTATTTTTAAGTTGAACTTTCTGTTCCAAATTTAAAATAAAATTGTGTTTGAAGCTGTCAGAAAATTGTACATTTTAATGTAAATATATCTTGAAGTTGTTTTTAGAGCCTTGGCTAAGTCTTTAAATTAGGCATATAGAATGACTTTTAATCCTAAAATTTTAAACATTTTTATTACATCAAATAGAGAGTGACTGGGACTGTACTTGCAATTACTGTAGATATTTGTTTTGAATAATAACATGTGCCTAAGAAAAAATGTAGAAAAGTTTATCAAGGGCCTTTTGAGGAGGTGTCCTGAATCTGTCCCTCCCAGTAATTCATGCCACCATCCAAAAATGCACTTTTTTTACGGTGACTTGGCATCCACTGAGCACCAGCAGGAGAGTCAGCCCTGAACAGTAAGAATGCCACCTTAAGGACTCTTAAGGACTCTTAAGTTCACTCTTAAGTGAACTGTACTTTTAGGTCTCAAAAATGTAAAAGCCAGTTTAAAAATACTTTAAAATACCTTAAAAAAGTTTTAAAAAGTTTAAAGCAAGTCTAATATGTTTCTTCTCATTTAAAGGCTAATTTAAAAACTAATCATTCCATAAAATGTATACTGCTGGTGTCAAAGTAACATTACAATTTCAATAAAGTCTCCCATAATATTACAACATGACACATTATTTCTCTCTCTCGCTCTCTTTTAAAGAAAACCCTGGTAGTTCCATTATTTTAAAAGGAAATACTGGTGAATGAATGATAAAAGGAATTTTCAAATACCACAGTGACTTCAAAAATTTTGGTGATGGATTTGAGATGGTTAAAATATAATTAAAAAAGAGTTATCGAGAGGTGTGCCAACAACTGCTTGGTGGTGAGTAGACATTATCAAAGACGGATAAAATTGCAATGTAAGTGATGATTGATTAGTGTGGAAAAGCGTAATTTCTTTCATCTTTTTGGTTTTTGTGATAAACAATTTCTAGTTATCAGAAAGTGTAAGGAATGTTTTGGGACATATTGGATGTGACATCAGCATTTAGCTGAGCCTTTAATTTCTCAGTTGACATAAATGAGGCCCAGGAAAATGTGGTGACTTCCCCAAGGTCGCACAGGTAGTTAGAGACATGATTAGCAACCAGGATATCTGACTTTCCCTTTCAGTGTTATTTTTCTAGGACCTGCCTGCCTCTTAAAGATGTTTCTGCAGACTCAAAACACTGTGGGTGAGACAGGTTGATGTAGGCACAGGTAGGAATCAAGCCAGGTGTGAGACAGGAGGGACTAACAAAGTCCTCAGGAAATGTGACAGTACTTGCCCTCTTTGAAAGCATTAGGTTTCAAATATTTAAAGCATTATGCTGTTCAAGTAAAATATGCCTACAGGCCAGCCAGTTGCCTTTTTGTTACTCCGGGGGTTTCATTTTTTTAGCTGCTTGGATATATTCAGTATCTAAAATGGGTTCATATAGATGTGTTTATGAACAGGAATACAATTTCAATTAGAGGTTAGAAATTTTTTTGCTGTGGAATACATTGTAAATAAAAGGTTTTATAAAGAGCATTGAGTAGATGACAGTGTACCCATCACTGATAGGATTTCTTTCTTTCTTTGATAGCTTTGGAGGCATTTTGGGAAGTCTGTTTAATACATCCAGTCAATCAGGAGTCTCAAAAGTTGATCACTTTGCTGTAGGGCTGTGTGGTACCTTGCCGAGATGGAAAACTTCCTGTTTTTCAATGTTATAAAAAACAAAGCTTTAATGGTTGAGAACCTGCCTACAGAAAGTAAATAATGGCTCTGCATATGTTTTGATAGCTACTTTTATAAACTGAATTTCCTATGCAAATACAAATACCTTAAGAGTCGAGTCCAATAATCAAAACCAACCCTCAATATATTTAACCCTCATGTCAAAACTTTAGAATCTGTTTAAATCTATTTTCACTATGAGACATGTCCTTATTTTAACATATAACCTCCGTGTTGATGCAAATTCCAAATATTTTTTCACCAGTGCTTTTATTCCAGAATAAGCAAAAAGGAAGAGAGAGGTACGATGATAAATGTTCAGTCAGTTTATTGACATTTTTTTTTAACATCTTTATTGGAGTATAATTGCTTTACAATGGTGTGTTATTTTCAGCTGTATAACAAAGTGAATCAGCTCTATGTATACATATATCGCCATATCCTCTCCCTCTGGAGCCTCCCTCCCACCCTCCCTATCCCACCCCTCTAGGTGGTCACAAAGCACCGAGCTGATCTCCCTGTGCTATGCGGCTGCTTCCCACTAGCTAGCTATTTTACATTTGGTAGTGTATATGTGTCCGTGCCACTCTCTCACTTTCTCCCAGCTTACCCTTCCCCCTCCCAGTGTCCTCAAGTCCATTCTCTAGTAGGTCTGCGTCTCTATTCCCGTCTTGCCCCTAGGTTCTTCATGACCATTTTTTTTTTTTTTTTAGATTCCATATATATGTGTTAGCATACGGTATTTGTTTTTCTCTTTCTGACTTACTTCACTCTGTATGACAGACTCTAGATCCATCCACCTCGGAGTTTATTGACATTTATTATTTACTTATGTACAAGACTTTGGAGCTGTAAAGCAGTATCTTAAAGGAGTTAAAGAGTGGACTCTTGGTTGGGGAGATGACATGAACTCACAGAAAAAAATAGCAATAGATGCTCGTGAATCAGAAGTGTCAAATGTGTGCCATGGTGTTATGGGTATTGACACAATTGAAAGAATACTTCATCCTGGCAAAAGCTAGGAAGGTTTTAGATAGGGGGAACAACTAGAGGTAAGAGGGGAAAAGGTACCTTCAAAGGCATAACCATGGGAAGCCATTTGAGGTGTCAGGGAAATGGGAAAACTTCTCTTTATCCAGAGTCTAATGAACCACTAAGGACATTGTGTAAGAGAGGCAAACACATTTTGGGAATCTACAATGTGCCTGGGAACTTTTCAAACATTCTTTTACTTGAAATTAACTTCAAAGTATTAAGGACATCCTCATCTTATTGATTCAGGAAACTGAGTGAGGCTCAAGGGAGGTGAAAAGATTTGTCTTGGAGTTTCTGGGTCCAAGGCTAGTACTCTTTGCATGGAATTACAAAGAACACTGTCTTTCTTTGTGGGACATCCAGCTGGAAATGTAGGACCTTTTGTTTTGATTGTCTCCTTGTCACAATGGTGGTGGTGAGGGATTCCCACCCTAGTGTTATGGGGATGGCTGAGCACACCACACTCAACACCAGACAGATGACATTGACAGCAGTTTATTAATCACATAAACTCCCATCCCGGGGGAGGAAGACATCCGACAACACCCCAGGCTACACAGGGCTTGCACTCAGGAACACAGTGAACAAAACAAGCAAGGACTGTGGGAAGCAGGCTCTGTAGTAGTAAAAATGTGATGTTCCCCTGGTTGCTGTGGGAAGCTATGATTGGCTACTTTGAATAATTCCAAGGGCTGGCAGGGAAGTGAAACCTGCTATTCAGGGATAAGCAGGAACTATTTTTGGTATATCTGATAAGGAGTGTTCAGCTAGGCGACATTATACACAAGAGCAGAGTTGGGAGAGGAATTTGAGGTTAGGCCGTTTTGAGACTTTCCTGGTTTCGGATGTCAAGGCAGCACATAATATTAATTGAAGGCCTTTTATCACACCCTTATGATACTGTCAGCTATTTTGTCTTTCTAAGTTTTTCATATTCTTCAAACAGAAGTTTTTTTTTTTTGTTTGTTTGTTTGTTTTGTGAAGGTAGGAACTCCGCACTATTCCTATGTGTGTTAGACTCCTTTTATATTCCTGGCACTTATGTCCTTCTTATCATTGCCTTGTTTATTTGCAGATGCTTTTTTCTTATTGGCTACCCCCAAAGAAGGTAAGCTCTGTAAAGGCAAGGGACCTTTTTAATCATCGTATTTATTGCTGTGTTCCAGTGCCTATGACAGTCTCTGGCATATAATGAATGCTCAATAAATTTTGTCAAAGAGAACAAATAAGTATAGTTATAAATTATAGACCTGAAGATATTTTTATTTGGTGCTGAGCCTTTCCTCAGTCAGATTAATACACCAAATATGTATCAAGGGCCTTTTCTGTACCAGTTTCTGTTTTTAGAATAAGTGTCTACCATTAAATAACTAATATTCTGGAGGAGGAGACAAATTAATAAAAATACAGCTGTAAATTGATGACAATATCTATGAGACAAAAGAGCAGAGGGGTTTGAGGCCTTAAGATGAAATTGTTCTTGAATAATCAGAAAGGAAGCCACAATTGTTTTTTTCAATCCAGATAAAGGAAACCCCCAACTTATTTTAGCTACATATTCCCGTTTTCTGTACTTCTTAAAGACAGGGAATATCAACAAAGATATATCTTAAGTCTTTCACGATGGAACTTAAGATGAAGGATAAATTCCAAAATTTAGTTTCCTTTTAGCTCTTATATGAGTTTTGTCTACATACTAAATGTTGTAGGAAATGAAACAATTTAAAAAATGAGATGTGTGTCTAACATATGTAGATACTGTTTGCTACTTGCTTCATTTATAACTGTCAGATAGATTTGTTGGTCATTCAGAATGGGTCTTACAGGGTAGATGGCTTGCTAAGTGCCTCCCTCCATCCCACAGAGTTAAAAATATTTTCCCCATCTGTCTCTGTGCACTTTCCAGAGGTCTGTGTTTACAAACAGATTGTGGAGTCAGATCCTGTTCAGTATAATTCCAGTTCCTTTATGGCCCTTTTTATACCCTTTAGCAATACAGACTAGTATAGAACCATCACCAAAATATGGGTTTATGTTCTCATAAGCAACCCTGGTTTCCCCTGTTTGAAAATTTAAGCAGGAAATTTATAGGATTTAAGTCAAAGTGCCCTATTGGGAGTCTTAACAGTCTTCATAGTGTGATAGAAACATATTGTGACTGTGTTCCTTGTGTTTGAAGGCGATCTTGGGATTTTACTGTTTTATAAATTAAAGAAAGGTATCAATATCATAAATTTACCCTGGAATTCACTAAAGGTGAGAGTGATTGCTACAAAGGAGACAGCCAATATAAAAGAGGGTTTTATATTAATCTGAAATACAGGTTGTCTATTTCTTTCCCTGAGTTATAAATACATTGAATAGGTTGGTACCAACTTCATTAACATTTATTGGGGGAGGAAATATGTTCCTAATTGGATACGAATCCATTAACTTTGCAAGTTTTAAGCGTGGCATTTAGGAGTGGCGTATATGTTTAAAATCCTTTAAAACAGCGAGTGATACAAAGAATAGGAAGATTTGGTTTATTCTCCTGTGTTTGAGATCTGTTTTTCTTTAGACTGAGTTTCTGTTGTCATGGCCTTTAGGTAAGAAGGAAGTTATGCAGGTAAACCAGAGAGAGGGCAGTTGGGGGGAAAAGACTTTGAAGCCATGAAATCGATCCTATGCTTCTCAAAGAATGATATATTCCTGATTTTTTTCTTTAACACTTTTTTACATGTCATGAGTCAAAATTTGAGATGAGATTTTACCACTGTCATTCTCTGTGTGGTTCTCTTTCCCTTCGTGATCACCCCCTCTTTCTTTCTCTTATTTTTTTTTTTTTATCATGTACTCTAGTGACTACTAATGCATAGGAACTACTTTTGAGATTATCAAACTAAACTTCTTAAAACTTTAGTTTTTTGCTTTTGTCTTTTACACATAAAATAACTACTACTTCCTAATTTCTTTATAGATGGCTGCTTTCATCAAAGCTTCTTACATATAAATCATTTCTACTTTCATTTTTTGTATATTCTTCTTTTGAAACCAAAATTAAATGGTTGGTTTTTCCTTCAGGGTTAATTTTGGGGCTACGTGATTTTGGCCTCCACAATTATTCTTTTATGCCCTCTAATGGCAGCCTGAGGAAACTCCTATTGGATACAATTTCAAGGAAATAAACTTATAAAAAACACAAGCGATCACTCAAAGATTTTAATATAAATAACTTTCACACACCAAGCATTCTTGCTGTGGGAAAAACCATATGTTCATTTACTAAACTTGGGAAATAGGTCTTCTGGTTGATTAGCCATAGTTTTTAAGGAATTTCTTTATTTGGATGATTATTTTTAAAACTCTATTTCCAATTGCAGTTAAAATTCTTATGTGATTCTATTAGGGTAATAGATATTTTTCCAAAGTGTTTATTTGCTTTGAAATTAGTAAATATATAGGTATGCATATTCATACATAGATAGCTACACCATCTTTAAAATTGGCTTTGTATTTATTATTAGGTATGAATGGGGATGAGGAATGGGAAAATTCAAACTTGTTTCTTCGGAGGCTTCTGGCATTATCTTCAATGGTGCTACAGAATAAATCTGGACTATGGTACTAAAATCCCATCTCTTTTTTTACTGTTGTAGCCCTATATGTTTAGAGAATGCCTGATGAAGTTGGCCTGAGTCTCAAACATCATGAGTGGCCCTCACAGGAGATTCACTTTCAAGGTTAAAACCTAAAGGAAAAAATTTTCCACATCTTAAAAATGTGCTTATATCAACTGGTTCCAGCTATGCATTACAAGCAGGTTTTCTAAAACATTAATTTCTCTTTTGCTTCTCATTTTTGCTGTTCTCGTCATCTTGCTTTCTTCACAGCTCAAGACTTTGGCCTTAGATCCTATTGGCGTTGTTCTGCTTCAGTACCATTCTAGAAATGTAGCTTTTATTCTGCATGATAGCAGGAAACAGCATGGAGGCATCTACTGGTTGGAAAATAATCTTTTCCCCTCTGCAGGTCTTGTTCTATGAGTCTTCATTGGTAGCACCAAAAGAATTACACTCTATTCTCAAAATGCTGTTAGAAGTTTTTCTTGCCTATAGTGTTAACTTGGAATAATACTTATAAGCATCGATATAACTAGATATCATTAAGTACATACTCTAAAAAAGATAAATTCATCAAATTCTCTCCTTATAAAATTTAAAAGTTGCTGTGATATGATGATATTATACCAAATATTGGAGTATTCTCTAGAATTAAGTATAGATATAAAATAGGCTGAACAGGCAAAAGTTCTTTGAGCCGAGGACTATAATGCTAATTTTAACAGCTTCTGTTCATTGAACACCTGCAATGTGCCAGGCTCTACACAGCTCACCTCTAGTCTTTACCTCAATTCTACAAAAAAGAAGTCACTGTTCTCATTTGACTCATGAGAAAACCGAGGCTCAAAGAGTTGGAATGACTTGTTCAGGGTCACAGTGATGTAAAGAGGCAGAACTGGGTTTCTGACTCCAATGGGATCTTAGTGCAAAGGTTGTAGAAGGGGCCAGAATAGAGATTTGAGTTTGATTTTTCATTTTCCTCCTACTGTGCTTCATGACTTTTGAAAGATCTTCATCTTCAGCTTTAAATGTGTACTTGTATTTGGGATAATAGACAAGTGTTGCAATAGAGTTTAGTGAATCAGTGCTTCCCTATTTGACAGGGGTTCAGATTTGGGCTAGGCTACTTCCTAAGTGTGAGACATCCAGTGAATTAAGTAATCTCTTTCCCTCTATTGAAAAAGATAATAGCAAAATGAAACTATATACATACAGCGTCAGGAAAGTTAACTCTGGGGAGGAGCAAGAGGGTGGTTATTGAAAGGGGCCCAAGGGTGGCTTCTGGGGTGCCACTGGCATTCTAATTAATGGCCTGGGTCATAGGTACATGAGATGTGATGATTCATTGATCTGTTCATTTCAGTTGTAAAAAAACCCACATAATAATAGTAACCATTTCAATAGGAGGATTAAGATATACTGCCTAGTGCATAAAAATTCTTTATAAATAACAACTGTTTTTTTTTTTTTGATTTTTTGAATTCTGTTGTCTTATTTTAAGAATTATTCAGCTTTAAAAGCAGGGAATAAAAAATGCATGCTGTATACGAATATGAATATCTAGATATCTCTTTGTAGCTGTAGTCATTGCCATATGGCAACATTTTATTCTATTTCACCATTGAATAAGTGAAAACACAAAAACAGGTTTTGTTCGATGTTTATTTATTTATTTTATTTATGACTGTGTTGGGTCTTCGTTTCTGTGCGAGGGCTTTCTCTAGTTGTGGCAAGCGGCGGCCACTCTTAATCGTGGTGCGCGGGCCTCTCAGTATGGCGGGCTCTCTTGTTGCGGAGCACAGGCTCCAGACGCCCAGGCTCAGTAATTGTGGCTCATGGGCCCAGTTGCTCTGCGGCTTGTGGGATCTTCCCAGACCAGGGCTCGAACCCGTGTCCCCTGCATTGGCAGGCAGATTCTCAACCACTGCGCCACCAGGGAAGCCCTGTTCTATGTTAAGAAATGAAACCCAAGGTTCTTATTTTGATTTATGACATTTAGTTAATTACTATTATTTTCAAATGTAAAATTCCAATAAACTACTGCTCACCTAACAATATTTTTTTAATGCAACTGAATTTCTTGCCCTAAAATGGAGTTTCTTCACCAGCAACTCTCAGGTTTTGTGCTGATGTGAAACAGAGGGAGAGAAGGAAGTGTTTGCTGAAATTGGGGAGAGAAACCCTGACTGAGGAAGATGAAGGGGCACTAGGTACTGTGCCGAGCACTTTAAATGTATCATCTTTTTAGAAACGACAATTCCTGTTAGGTAGGTAGGATTTTCTGTCATCCCATGTTACAGATGAGAATCGGAGATTTAAGAGTAGCTAAATAACTTGTCTGTCACACAGCTAATAAAAGACACAGCTAGATGTCTACCACCAGAGCCTCCCCATGTCCTTCTTACTGCCTCATCAAGGCTTTTCCATTTTAAAAGTAACCACTCACAACTAGCATGACATAGAGGGGACACAGAATACTGCTTCAACAAGGCTTATTGGAATAAACAAAGGAAGAATACCGAAAATTAAACTTTCTAATATTTGGAACACAGCTAACCTCCTTTCCAAACACTTGGCTCCTGAAGAATCATTCCTTTGAAAGAACTGTCCTATTAACAATTATTCAGTGACAGAGAATTAACAAATTGCATGGTGAATTATTCTCTTTTTGCTGAATCCTGGGGGTACCCAGAATGATAATGCTATTATTTTAAGTAGGCTTGCATGTTGCTTATGGTAGGTTACCATATTATTCTCCCCACAATTTGAATAAATTACATTTTCTTCATTTTATGTCTGTAAAGAGAAGTAATGGATAGCTTACTGGCATCCCTTCTAAGTATGCAGCCATCTTATTGATTCTTCCTGGAGGAACTTGCTGACTTCAATAGATGATATAAGAATAAAGGAATTTAGCTGTTCAAATTGCTCAAGGGCAGAGGGGTATACGTCTTCTTTATCCAACAGCCATGCAGACCTCTACGCATTTTTCATAACGCATCTGGTTTCTCTATTTGAGACATTCTCTTATCTCCAAATACCTTGTAGCACTTCTCCATTGGGGCTGCAGTTGGCTGCCTCAGCAAGTTAACTGTAAAATGTAAAACTTTTATGTTTAGTAGTGTGAGGACACTTGGGTCTTTCTCTTAAGTGATGAATATGATAAAACATGGCATTTTGTTAAATTCTGGTACTCTCTAATGGTTTGTTGATTAGAATAGAAAATAAGTCCTAAAAATAAAAAAGCCCAGATTTTAGGATATAAGCTTTTACCTTTCATTTGAAACTTAAAGAATGAGCTCATTGATATTTTACCCTGGGTTTTAGAAACATCATTATTAGCTGGGTGGGGTGGGGTGGGAGTGGGGGAGCTTAATTAATCAGAGCGGAAAAGAAAGAACAATGAACATGGAGTTAGAAGTGCTAGTTTCCAGTCCTGGTTCTGCCATTTCATAGCTTTGGGAACTTACTTGCCCCTCCAAGTCTTAGCTTCATTTATAAAATAGCACAAATAATACCTACTTTCTTATCTCACAGGTTTTGTGATAGTCACATGAAGTAGTATGTGAAAACATTTTATAAATCACAGTTTTATAAAAGTATAAAGTATATTTTTTCTGATAACCATATACGTATATCTGATTTTAGAAACCCCAGTAGCTTTATTATTCCTAGTTAAAAAGAAGAGTTTACAAAGGTGCCCCAAACCCCAGTTAAATGAGTAGCATGGTGCTGAATACCGAGGAGAGTTTCTCAATTTCCATGTTTTGAGTAACCTTCATGTTTTGACCTAGCCTTCAGGCAGCTCCTAGGTAGCCAGAAACCTGGCCCCGAGCAACCACATACACTTACTCAAGTGTGCTGTGCAAATTCTATAATTTTCTGTGTATACTATGATGCGAGAAAGTTGGGAGGCCCTAACAGGATGATTAAAAACCAAAGCATCCAAAAACAACAGAATACACTTTCTTCTCAAGTGCTCATGGAACATCCTTCAGGATAGATCATATCTTGGGTCACAAATCAAGCCTTGGTAAATTTAAGAAAATTGTAATTGTATCAAGTATCTTTTCCGACCACAATGTTATGAGACTAGATATCAATTACAGGAAAAAATCTGTAAAAAATACAAACACATGGAGGCTAAACAGTACACTACTAAATAACCAAGAAATCACTGAAGATATCAAAGAGGAAATCAAAAAATACCGAGAAACAAATGACAATGAAAACACGATGACCCAAAACCTATGGGATGCAGCAAAAGCAGTTCTAAGAGGGAAGTTTATAGCAATACAATCCTACCTCAAGAAACAAGAAACATCTCAAAGAAACAACCTAACCTTACACCCAAAGCAATTAGAAAAAGAAGAACAAAAAAAACCCAAAGTTAGCAGAAGGAAAGAAATCATAAAGATCAGATCAGAAATAAATGAAAAAGAAATGAAGAAACAATAGCAAAGATCAATAAAACTAAAAGCTGGTTCTTTGAGAAGATAAACAAAATTAATAAACCATTAGCCAGACTCATCAAGAAAACAAAGGAGAAGACTCAGATCAATAGAATTAGAAATGAAAAAGGAGAAGTAACCACTGACACTGCAGAAATACAAAGGATCATGAGAGATTACTACAAGCAACTATATGACAATAAAATGGACAACCTGGAAGAAATGGACACATTCTTAGAAAAGTACAACCTTCTGAGACTGAACCAGGAAGAAATAGAAAATATAAACAGACCAATCACAAGCACTGAAATTGAGACTGTGATTAAAAGTCTTCCAAAAAACAAAAGCCCAGGACCAGATGGCTTCACAGGAGAATTCTATCAAACATTTAGAGAAGAGCTAACACCTATCCTTCTCAAACTCTTCCAAAATATAGCAGAGGGAGGAACACTCCCAAACTCATTCTATGAGGCCACCATCACCCTGATACCAAAGCCATAAAAAGATGTCACAAAGAATGGAAACTACAGGCCAATATCACTGATGAACATAGATGAAAAAATCCTCAACAAAATACTAGCAAACAGAATCCAAAGCACATTAAAAGGATCATACACCATGATCAAGTGGGGTTTATCCCAGGAATGCAAGGATTCTTCAATATATGCAAATCAATCAATGTGTGATACATCATATTAAGAAAGTGAAGGATAAAAATCATATGATCATCTGAATAGATGCAGAGAAAGCTTTTGACAAAATTCAACACCGATTTATGATAAAAACCCTCCAGAAAGTAGGCATAGAGGGAACTCACCTCAACATAATAAAGGCCATAGATGACAAACCCACATCCAAAATCATTCTCAGTGGTGAAAAACTGAAACCATTTCCACTAAGATCAGGAACACGACAAAGCTGCCCACTCTCATCACTATTATTCAACATAGTTTTGGAAGTTTTAGCCACAGCAATCAGAGAAGAAAAAGAAATAAAGGGAATCCAAATTGGAAAAGAAAAAGTAAAGCTGTCACTGTTTGCAGATGACATGATACTATACATAGAGAATCCTAAAAACTCTACCAGAAAACTACTAGAGATAATCAATGAATTTGGTAAAGTAGCAGGATACAAAATTAATGCACAGAAATCTCTTGCATTCTTATACACTAATGATGAAAAATCTGAAAGAGAAATTAAGGAAACACTCCCATTTACCATTGCAACAAAAAGAATAAAATACCTAGGAAAAAACCTAAGGAGACAAAAGACCTGTATGCAGAAAACTATAAGACATTGATGAAAGAAATTAGATGATACAAACAGATGGAGAGATATACTATGTTCTTGGATTGGAAGAATCAACATTGTAAAAATGACTATACTACCCAAAGCAATCTGCAGATTCAGTGCAATCCCTATCAAACTACTACTGGCATTTTTCACAGAACTAGAACAAAAAATTTCACAATTTGTAGGAAATACAAAAGACTCCAAATAGCAAAAGCAATCTTGAGACAGAAAAACAGAGCTGGAGGAATCAGACTCCCTGACTTCAGACTATACTACAAAGCTACACTAATCAAGACAGTATGGTACTGGCACGAAAACAGAAATATAGACCAATGGAACAGGATAGAAAGCCCAGAGATAAACCCATGCACACATGGTCACCTTATTTTTGATAAAGGAGGCAAGAATGTACAATGGAGAAAAGACAGCCTCTTTGATAAGTGGTGCTGGGAAAACTGGACAGCTACATGTAAAAGAATGAAATTAGAACACTCCCTAACACCATACACAAAAATAAACTCAAAATGGATTAAACACTTAAATGTAAGGCCAAACACTATAAAACTCTTACAGGAAAACATAGGCAGAACATTCTATGACATAAATCACAGCAAGATCCTTTTTGACCCACCTCCTAGAGAAATGGAAATAAAAACAAAAATAAACAAATGGGACCTAATGAAACTTTGAAGCTTTTGCACAGCAAAGGAAACCATAAACAAGATGAAAAAACAACCTCAGAATGGGAGAAAATATTTGCAAGTGAAGCAACTGACAAAGGATTAATCTCCAAAATATACATGCAGCTCATGCAGCTCAATATCAAAAAAACAAACAACCCAATCCAAAAATGGGCAGAAGACCTTAATAGACGTTTCTCCAAAGAAGATATACAGATTGCCAACAAACACATGAAAGAATTCTCAACATCACTAATCATTAGAGAAATGCAAATCAAAAGTACAATGAGGTATCACCTCACACCAGTCAGAATGGACATCATCAAAAAATCTACAAATAATAAATGCCGGAAAAGTTGTGGAGAAAAGGGAACCCTCATACACTGTTGCTGGGAATGTGAATTGATACAGCCACTATGGAGAACAGTATGGAGCTTCCTTAAAAAACTAAAAGCAGAACTACCATACGACCCAGCAATCCCACTACTGGGCACATACCTGAGAACACCATAATTCAAAAAGAGTCATGTACCACAATGTTCATGCAGCTGTATTTACAATAGCCAGGGCATGGAAACAACCTAAATGTCCATCAACAGATGAATGGATAAAGAAGATGTGGCACATTTATACAATGGACTATTACTCAGGCATAAAAAGAAACAAAACTGAGTTACTTGTAGTGAGATGGATGGACCTAGAGTCTGTCATACAGAGTGAAGTAAGTCAGAAAGAGAAGAAGAAATACTGTATGCTAACACATATATATGGAATGTAAAAAAAAAAAAAAAAAGGTTCTGAAAGACCTAGGGGCAGGACAGGAATAAAGATGCAGCTGTAGAGAATAGACTTGAGGACACAAGGAGGGGGAAGGGTAAGCTGGGATGAAGTGAGAGAGTGACATGGACATATATACACTACCAAATGTAAAATAGATAGCTAGTGGGAAGCAGCCGCATAGCACAGGGAGATCAGCTCAGGGCTTTGTGACCACCTAGAGGGGTGGGATAGGGAGGGTGGGAGGGAGACGCAAGAGGGAGGAGATATGGAAATATATGTATATTTATAGCTGATTCACTTTGTAATAAAGCAGAAACTAACACACCATTGTAAAGCAATTATACTCCGATAAAGGTGTTAAAAAATAAAAACCAAAGCACATATATCCCCTGTTTCTTTTAAAGTTATAATCTGATGAGCAGCATAGTAGATAGTTTAGATGACTAAGAACAATTACAAAGCACAGTATTGAGTTTAAAAAAGCTAAAGTACTGTTTGGATACCACTGTAATGGGGAATATGTGAATTAATGGAATAAAATGAATTGCGATTCAGTTTCAAAGTAGGCCTTGGACAGGAATTACATAGAGAAGGAGATGTCTCATTGCCAGAGTTGGGGATAGGTTAAGAAAAGAGGCGGAAGGCAAGAAGATGGTGCCGATTATATTGCTGTTTTAAATGGACCAAGTTAGGCTGCCATGAGACATAAGGCTAAAGAGTTGCATTATGACCTTGAATGATAGCTGTGACTGCTGTACTGAAGAGTTCGGATTTACCAGATGTATTAATTTCCTATTGCTGCTTGTAACAAATTTAGTGGCTTAAAGCAATTCATATATATTATAGTTTTGGAGGTCTGTAGTCTAAAATGGGTTGACTGGACTGCATTACTTCTGGAGGCTCGAGGGGAGAATCCATTTCTTTGCTTTTTAAAGCTTCTAGATGACACTTGCATTCCTGGACTCATGATCCCTTCTTTGTATCACTCAGGCCTCTGCTTCTGTCATCACACTGCTTTCTCTCCGGCCATGACCCTCCTGTGTGATTACATTGGGTCCACACAGATAATCCAGGACAAGCTCCCAATCCCCAAATCCATAACTTAATCACTGCAAAGTTCCTTTTGCCATTTAAAGTAACATATTTACCGGTTCTGAGGAATAGGATGTGGACATCTTTGGGGGAAGGTATTATGTACCTTATCACACCAGCGTAGTTAATGTGTAGTTATAGGTCTTGAATAGGATATGATTTTGTTTCTCATATATGATATTTTTTTTCTTTATAGCTGTGTGTGTGTGTATGTGCATGTAATCACTCATGTGCATATGCCCAAGCCCAGGCAATGTTGTCTTCAAAAAAAGTGTTTTACATCTGACCAAATATACTATAAACTATGTGAATACTTGAACTGTTTGAATTGATTATATCGATTTTATTCTCCACTGTTGCCTAGTGAAGTGTCAGGCACATAGTAGATTCACAGCAATTCAATGAAGTAATATTGGGCAAGTAATTAGCCTCTCTATGGCAAGAAAAATAGTATTTATCTACCAGCTAGAATAAGTCCATTCTACCATATGGATGATTTAGATGAATTACTTCAGGGAATAAAAATCTGTGTAGACAGAAAAGATGGTGGATAGATGGCCATGACAGATGGAGCTCACCATTATGTCCTCTGTCTTATACCTTATCACACTGTGATGTTACTGATTTACTTGACAGCTTCGCCCACCTAAACTGCAAGCAACTTAAATAGCACTTCTTCCTCTTCCTCCTCTTTCCCCTTCTCCCCTTCATCCTTCTCCATCTTCCATCTCTGATGCCTAATATAATTCTTAGTCCATAGTAGATTCTTTATATAGCTTCCCTATAGATCATCAACAACCAATTATAAAATATAGTGATGAAAAAAATCCCATTTATATTAGCAAAAACATCTGTGAATAAACTGTGTAACTAAAAATAAACTTTTATAGACTATAAGAGATGAAGAAATTCCTAGTTAAGAAGTTTCAATAAAATTAAGACTCATTCTGACTAAATTAATATACAAATTTAAGGCATTTCCAAGCAAATTTTCAATGGGATTATTTTTGTAATTTGACAAAAATGACTGAAAATTTTATATGAGAGAATAAAGATATGAAAGAACAAATTCTGCTTATAAAACTTAAGAGGGATACCTGTATTACCAGATACTAATAAGTAGTATAATGATATTAAACAAATATGGTTCTGGTACAATAGATGAAGATGGGACAGAAAGGAGACTGCTAAGACAAATGTGAGTGAGTATGTGTGATAATGTTATAGATAGCATTTCAAATTAGAAAGGCTAGATCATTCAGAAAATAGATTTGTGACAGCTGGCAATCATATAGGACAAAAATTAAGTCCCTACTTCCCACCATATCAAAAAATGCAGACTATCATATTTTGGGTATTAAAATACACAAACCAGTGAATAATTAAATAAATCTCATAGTGGGAAAAACATTTATAAACAGGCTATCTTTACAGAAAATCACATTGTAAAAGAGTAATAGATTTGATTATGGAACAGAAAAGGACAAACTTGATTAATTTGAGAGTATGTTTAGTTCAGGTATCCTAGCTTTTCTAGATCATCAAAGAGGACCTTCCTTGTAATTGTCAGCCCAGTTTAATCTGCCATCCCTTTTTCTTCTAGAGAAGTTGCATATTTCTCATTAGAAAAAGTCAATGGCATAATAAACTTGAGAGAGAGAGAGAGAGAACGCACTGAGAGCTGGGCAAGCACTTAAATGGGAGAGGAGGAAAGAAGAGGGGAAGGGAGAGAGGAAAGGGGGGAGGGGAGGGGGAAAGGAAAGCTCAAGCTTAAAGATCTTGGCTATGGAGAATTAATTATGTTTTGGAAGGTTTGTAGAATGTGCCACAAAAGTAGCTGCCAAGTTTGAATTATATTTTTAGGCAAAAGAGCTAACTCCAGGGTATGACATATGGGGTGACAATTCATCCAGAGCTGATGCTTTAGTGCAGGGGTGCAGATACCTCAGTATATGCATTATCTCAGGGTATAAGGAAGAGAGAGATGAGTATGGAAGCAAAGCGTCATCCCTTAATATACCTCTCTTTACCTTCACCACTATCCAAGTGACCCAGTCTCCTAGCCACTCTATATTTGGGATGTTCCCTTTCACACAGCTCTTGATATTCATTTCAAACACTTTTCATTTGCATGAAAATGTTATGGTAGCATGAAATGACTTGCTCACAGATCCACATTATTTTAGAGATGGCCCTACAGGTAAATTCTTCGTCTTAGGTAGAATGAACCACAGATGGAGCAAAGTCAGTCCTAGAGGGGCTTACTAAACTAGTCAGTTCCCCGGAGTTTGCTATTTCTTTTAAAACTGTGTGAACATGATATACCAAATGAAATCCAAAGGCTGAAGTCTCATCTCAATGGAATCTGTGGTTTTAGACTCATGAAACTTATTTAGGTGAAACTTGGGTTTCCCACAGCTGTGCCTGAAACTTCCCATGGCAAGATCTTTACATGACTGCAGACAGCTTAGTGAACACATCTGCTTAATTTATTGCTATGGTCAGTTCTGTCAGCAGAGAAAAGAATTAAGATAAACCTATTAGACTATCGTTATATGACAATAAATCAAAACGGTCATTTTAAAGGCTGATTTTTAAAACATAGATGGAATATAAATTGTGTGATGATGTCAAGTTTAAGAAACATTTAGAGGGAAGAATACTGAGAAAATACATTCTTTACAAAATGATTCCTTATTTATGGCCACTGCTAGAATAATAGCAGTACCATCCTACTGTGTCTCATATTTATAGAAAAATTTTACAAAGGACGTGCCAGCAGAGAAGGGTGATAATCAAGTGATTGTTGAATAGAATTAGAGTTAAATCAGTGAATTTAAGAATTCATAGTACTATTGTTTAATAGCGTATTAGAGATTTGTTTTAGTTGTAATACCTGATATAAAATGCCATTTTGATATGGGTTATTTCAATCTCTGGAACTAACAGATTAATTATTAAAAACAAGCTTTAGTCTTAGACATTTTATGATTGCCACATGATGTCATGGAATTGGATCTCTGAACAAGTCACCTCAACTCCATGAGCCTCATTTTTCGCTTTTATTAAATAAGGGTATGGACCAGTTCATCTGTTTCTTCTCACCTATAAACTTGAATAATTCCAATGGTCTTTGAGGACATAGAGCACATCGTATATCTTGGCTTTGCAGTAACCAACCAAGGAACACAAAGCAAAACAGAAGTTTCAGAGTTTCTGAGGACATTTATGGTGTGTGGTTCATTGAACACATGTTGATGGGATTCCTACTACCGTAGTGCGCTTCTAAGGGACACCTTTTCCCCATATTTTAACATTTATGAAATTGGGATTAGTTTTACATGTGATGGCATGCCATAATTCCATCTTTACGAACAGTTTTTCCTTACAGGTACATAAAACAGGGACTCAATTTATTCTCTGTTGAGTCTTAGGGTCGATGAAATTCAGAATATGTCAGGTGACATGCTGTGTGCTGAGGATACCTGGTCCCTGTATGGGTAAAGCTTCCATTCTAAACATATAACCACATGAAGAAGTGTTAAAACTGCAACAGTGTTACATGTGCTGTGAGATCACGTCACCACAGGGCATACCCATCCACCACCAGCCTCATTACCACCAGCAGCCCTTCTACACTTGGAATGTTCCCTCCACATCGTAATCTCTTTGCTCAATTGTGTGTACTTCCAGACAACAGAATAATTTTAATATATTATTTCCAGAATAATTTTCTATATTGATGAGGTCCTCATGTGGCCCGAATGAGGAAAGAAATTGGGAGCGCTTTCTTTATAAGAATATTTGCCAATAATGGAACACCAATTTTCCTGCTTCTGCCCCAAATTTAGTGTTCATTTCATAGACCAATTTAATTGTCATGTGACCATTTAAAAATGTTCACGATTTATGCTATTCATTGTCTCAATCTATAAATAGTTATCACCCTATTCCATTTTTATAATTTTTTTTATAAAATCATGATTTTGACTTCAGGGTTTTTCACTGTGGACTTGTATCAGAAATGAAATGTGCTACATCAGGAGGATAGATGTAAAATTATACTTTTCCTTGGGAACCACAGCCAAAGCAAGTGTTCCATGCCAGTTACAGGTAGAGCCCCTCTGCCTGGCATAATCAAAATGTCTTTCTCTTGTTATTGAAAATGCTGGGAGAGGCAGACTAGATGGATGTCAGGGAGAGAAAAGAGGGTGGGGGAAGGAAAAGTATAGAAAAAGTGGCAGGTGAGTGGAGCAGGGGGCACTCAAACTTTGTACTTGGAATGGAGAAGAGAAAGAGATGGCCCTCAGGCTGAGTTATCAGTGTAGGACCAAAGGCACTAGGCATGGTTGCCCATGTACACATCTGGTTTAGGTTTTATGTATAGAAGAAAAACATGACAGAAAATTTGCAAACAAAAATAATCTTGATTACTGTGAATTAATTCTTTTCCATCTGCCCACATATTTTTTTCATAGCAGACAAATCATAAATATATTTCTGTATTTACTTTTCTGTTAAACTTTGCATCTGAAGCATTTTTGCTATTTAATTTCAGAGTGTTCCAAATTTTAATGTTAATGGCTGCATCATTTATTCATTCAACAGATATATTTTGAGTGCCTACTATATATCAGTACTAGGGTTTGCTATTAGTACTGAATAAAGCAGACAGAATTTGTGTAAAGTTTTATTAAGTGGAAGACTAGCTTAATTAACTATTCCCACATTAGGCATTTAGGTTGTTTCTAATTTCCCCATAAGGAAATCTCTTTCATATCTACCTTTCTTCTTCCTTCTTCCTCCCTCCCTCCCTTCCTTCCTTCCTCCTTCCTTTGTATTAATTACTTAGGATAAATTACCAGAGACAGAATTCCTTCTCAAATAGATGGAAGTTTTTTGGGGGATAAGTGGGCTTTTAATTTACAGTTACATATTTTAGTGTTTTGACATCAAAATGATTATTTGCTCAAGCAAAATGATAAAAACTATGCCATTGTTTGGCTGGTAAGATTTAAAATGGAGATACAGAGACATTTTATAACTATGTTTGGGATTTGTATAAATAATTTGTTTGAATTATTTATATTAACTATCGTGTTTAAGAGCGCCTAGTTAAAAATATAGCTTTAGTTCTTAACAAAGGAGTTAGAGGACATGGGTTTAACTTGTGAATACCTAGAACTAATAAGATAAAAATGATCAAATGAGAATGTAACATGATTTTTAGAAATGCTACTTAACCAAAGTCAGTAGCATTATGGAAAATGGAGAAATGTTCACTGCCTAAGAAACCTAAACTTTGAAGAAGCCCTGGAAGACATTCTCTTGGAACTAATCCTAATTTTACTAAGGGATGTAACAGATGATCTAAGAAGTCCTTTGCTTTCTGGGACACTATGATAAAATGATAATTCGTTTTTCCATTGTGCTACATAGGGATTTAGAGACATTACTCATACCCATCACCTGCTCATTGGTGAAAGATTAAAATCCTTATAAACATGCATATGTATGTGAGCATCATACACTCCTTATAACTGCTTCTGATGTGAGTATCCCTCTCTGATATAACCACCTCCAAAGCTTTATGGACATTCTTTCTAGCCATTCCCATGGGGTCTGGGCATGAACATATCAGTTACCTATTTCAGCAGACAATAAAAATGAAATAAATAACTAGTTAATGCAACAGTTTAATTTTTAAACATATAAAATCAAATTTACAAGTCAATTAGGCCATTAGGAAAGGGCTGAAAACAGTAGATGCAGTTTTAAAAACAAAAGCTACTTAAATGTCAAAGAGACATCGATCATAGATTTTTGTGTAGTACTTCCCCTTTAACATGGTAAATTGGGTCTGTTTCATTCTTTATTCAAAACAGAAAAAAGGCTATGTATTTAACATTTCCAAATATAATTTTTTTTTTTTTGCTACAGTGATATTGGTTCCTGAACCATTAAGATTTTTTGTGTGTGTGTAGAATTTTAGTATTATCAGTGTTACAAGAGAGAGAAACTAAGGTAGCAAATTTCAGCAGGGAAAAGTGCCTGCACAAATGTGCCATGTAAAACAGTATCAGATATAAGTAGGCTAAACAATAAAGAGAATTATAAAGCAGTATATTTCAAATGGTCTAATCTAGTATGGTTGATTTTATCTTTAACAATTTACTATCAAAATTTGTATAATCAAACCCTTAAAATGGAAACTTACATATAGTCCTAATTTAACTTCATGACAAAAAGTTCTGATGTGAACCATTCAAAGATGTTGCATACGACTCCATAAATACAGGTGGGATATCTTTAAATAGTGGGTAGATCACAGCATGCTCCAGTATTTAGAACAAAACCTAGTGTTTGTACCCTGTTCTCTTTCTGAGAGTTCATTCACTACCTTCAGTCACTATTCATGAGAAGTCCCTGTATGTCACTCTAGCTTTGTGAAAGCCTTGGTGGTATATTTATTGTGTGATTAGGAGGCTATTGTGTTGATAGGAGTGTAAAGATTAAAGTTAGATTTCTGAATGTAGAACACTGTTTAACTTGAAAATATAAAAGTAGAACTGCCTTTGTTGGTTATGTCTACAACCAGGGTTGTGTCAGGTAACTGTGGATAAGATATGTCCCTCAAAGGAGAAGCCAGACTTTGCGAGGAAGGTCACAGAATGACTAGAAAGTGGAAACTTGATCTCTTGGTTTCAAATGCTTGGAAGAAAAACTAAAGAGCAAACTATTTTTGGAAAGTGGAGGTAAAAATACCGCCGTCCACTTCCACCTGTACTACTGCAGCTTCCTCCTCACTCTAAACTCTGGCTTTGGTCTTGCTCTCCTCATCCATTCTCCAACCTGCGTTCAAAGACCCAATTCTGACCCTGCTTAAACCTTCAGCATCTCTCAATCACTACTCATCATTGAACGCAGTACTGTCATCTCTAATCTCTGTCACATACTCCATCTTTCTTCCTTTTACCAAATCAATTTTTGTGGTAGCCATTCTGGATACCTGCAGTTCCCAGGTGCATCCTGCTCAGGATGGTGCACGTGGGGCTTTCTCTGGGTATCAAAGATCTCTGGGGTGTGATTTGTAGGAACTTCAATACAAACTGTCCTAGACAATAAATATACTATTTCATATATCAGGACATTCAGGACAACTCCCTACAACAAAGAATTCATTTGACAACGTCATCAAAGACTCAGGTTTTCTCTACCTCGCCTCTATTATCTTAGGTCATTATTCTTTTTGTTCAGGCTGGAAACAAGATGGCTGCAGCAGTTCCAGGACAAAGTTCTGGCACAAAAACTGTGTGAATAACAGAAGAGAGTCAGAATTTGATCTTGTGCTTATTACAGAACCATTGGAATTATCCTTAGACCTGTGGTTCTCCATAGGGAGTAATTTTCTTCCCCCGCAGACATTTAGCAATGTCTGTAGATAAGCTTGACTGTCACAGGTGAGGGGGAACAAAAAAATTATCCAGGACCAAATATCAAGAGTGTCATGGTTCAGAAACTCTACCTTAGAACAATCAGAACCATTCATGAATCTGGGGATAAAGTTTACTTCTTCTGAATAATATGGTTGTTTATGGGAGGGGTGGATGTCTCAGCAAAACTAGAGTTCTGTTAAGAAGGAATAAGAATGGGAAAAATGTTGGATTTGTAATGAACAGTGTCCACTACGCCCAACCTGGGTTGTTCTCTTTGTGTTCTTCACCAGTTGTCCAACTCATATGTATTCTATAGGCAGTATTTTTAAAACTTTTACTGAAGTATAGTTGATTTACAGTGTTGTAGTAGCTTCTGGTATACCGCAAAGTGATTCAGTTACATATATATATATTCTTTTTCATATTCTTTTCCATTGTGGTTTATTACAGTATATTGAATATAGTTCCCTGTGCTATACAGTAGGACCTTGTTGTTTATCTATTTTATATATAATAGTTGTATCTGCTAATACCAAACTCCTAATTTATCCTTCTCCCACCCCCTTTCCCCTTTAGTAACTGTGAGCTTGTTTTCTATGTATAGACAGGACTTTCTTTAGGACATCTTCTCTGAATATGGTCCCCTCTTCCCAATTATTGATACTTTCCCCTGCCTGGACTGCATACTTCCTATGCTACTAAAATGGGTACCTCATATTACTACACTCATCCCTTGAATTTTGATTATTTTTTACTTTTCCAAAGCTTTCTCTAGTGTGTAATATCTTTAGACTGTAGGGACTATATCCTTTTCATGTCAAAATGTCCATCAAGAAGAAGCATGCATGTCAAATAGTATGTGAGCAATAAGTGACTGACCAAGGAAGAAGTGAATCACATCCCTAAATTTGTCTCCTTGTGACCTAAATCTCTGGGGAGTTCCTGAAGTTCCAGAAGTCTGGCTTTGGGACCTAGAACCTGACACAAAACATGAAAGTGTGCCCAATTCTAGACCTGCTCTTGACTTTCCACCACTACTCCCCAAATGGCTTCTAACCATGTTGACCCTTCTGTATTTAGCACATGGGGCATGATAGCTACTACCATTGTGAACATATCCTGAGATGTGAGTCTTATCTCTACTGAGGGAATGTGTCTTTGGTTTTTGGTGCATACTCTTAGCAAGAAAGGGCAAAACAGAAGAAATGCTCACAAGAATCAGTACTAAAGTGTTAACCTGTAAGAATTCTATAAGAAAATTGGCAAATTTCTCTTTATTTTAATTTGGTACTTTACTTACCAATTAGTAGAAGGGGGAAAAAGAATATTTTGACATGCAGTAGGTACCTCAATTACATACTGAAAGAATCAATTGCTATTCTTTGTCGAAGTAATGAAAACAGCATTTTGATTTGAAATTAAGAATGTAAATAGCTGTGTTTCATGCTCTTTCATAGGAGTTTTATTTTTGAAAACAATTAATAATATCAAAGTGTATGTTTCTTTCAAAACCAGAGGGTTCATAATGGATTTGTATTCACACAATTTTTATTGTGTATCAGAAAGCAGAATATATCCTCATTAAAACAGCAGGGGAAAACAAAGAAATCTCAATTTAATTAAGGTGATGTAGTTAGAGATTCATATGAGCTCTTCAATGTAAATTCTGCATTCAGGGGTCTGTAAGATGATGATAAAGTCTTCTTAGGCAGAAAGTTTTAATAAAGACACAAACCAATTTAGCATATTCCTGAGAGAAAATATTAATGTTAAGAGAAAGGAAGTATACACATTTATTTTTAGTGCACTATTTAAAATTGTTTTGTGTGTGTGTGGTGCACTTAACATAATACTCTTTGAAAGAATGCATTTTAGTATCTTTAGGTCAAATATGACTGGCTTTCCTAAGCACCATAGGATCTTTAATTGGTTCACTTTTCTCCACCTCCACCACTATAATTTGGCTTACAGCACTCAGTTTCTCTAGAGCTCCTGAAATAGTCTTCTGACTGCTCACCCTTCTTCCAGTCTTGTTCTCCACAAAAGCCCTTGTTGACTGAAAAAAATGCACAACCTAAAAGTTGAGAATTATGTTTTATTTGGTGGACAAAGCTGAGGACTTAAGCCTGGGAGACAGCATCTCAGGTAGCTCTGAGGGACGGCTCCAAAGAGGTAAGGGAGGAGCTGGGAACTATAGGAGTTTTTGCAACAAAGACCAGGGAGTCAGAATGTCAAAAGGTTACTGTTAATGAAAGAAAACCAGACATCTCAAGTCAAGGAATTTAGTGCTTTTCTATGTATGAGCGGATGCAAGAGTCTGGGCCCATTGAAATCATTCCTTTGATATGCACTTCGGCTCTCTAGGGTCAGTATCCTGTGCTTTCTCATCCTGATCTCAGGGTGCACCACTGGGGGTGGCTGCAGTGTCTGATGGTTTGATGAGGAGCATTGTTTCCATCCTGAGTTCTCTTGGGGCTAAGCATCTTGGCTTGATGGTTGCAGCATCCTTTGTTTACTGATATATGCACGGTAGGCAACCATTTTTTCATCGACATCCTCCACCAGATAAGACACAGAACTGAGAATGTCACTAACTTTCTTGAAACCCTTCAGTGATTTCTCACGGCCCTGACTAAAATTCAAACTCTTTAATCCAGTCTACAATGACCTTCATGATTTATCCACCTCTCCAGGTTCTCTCGCTCTTTCTTACGAGGGTCCTTGAGTCCCCCAGTTATAACAGCTAAACCCTATGTTATGCCTATAAGCCTTACTCTCTTAAGCACTTCTAATGTTCTTCTCTCCACTCACTATATTTCTGCCATACTGGCTTTTGCTTAGCTGTTGCCTAAATACAGCAAGCTCATTTTCACCTTAGGGTGATTAACTTGCTCTTTTCTCTGCCTGGAATCTTCTCCCCTCAGATCTTGACTTGGCTGGCCCACCCTTGTCAGTCAAAACACAGTTCAAATATCACCTCTTTAGAGGAGCTTTTTCTGCCAGAAAATCTAAAGTCATCCTTCTCCTAACCCCAGTTACTCTCTATGACATGTTACAGTACTATTTCTTTATAAAAAAAAAAAAAAAATCCTTGTCCCTATCTTAAAATCATAATCTCTCCCCCTCCCCGTCTTGCACCCTCTTCTTTCTCTTGTTTATAGTTTCCCCTACTGGAGTGTGAGCTTCAAGAGAGAAACCTTTTTATTGCCCCAATACCTAGAATGGAGCTTGGCATATAATAGGTGCTTAATTATTGTTTTTGAAACTTGAATAAAGATGCTCTTTGAACAGGAATTCACACAAACTGATTCTGATTCCTCATTATGGAAGGGACTTCTGCCAACTTTTCCCTCGGCTAACTCCTACTAATTTTTAATGCATTTCCTTAGGGAGGCCTAGTCTGATTTTTACAATCTTTCACTATACCCTTTACTTTGCTTCATAGCACTTATCAAAATTTGTATTTGTTTATAGACTGTTTCAAGAAGTCATACCCACATACATGAGTATATGTGTATCCATAGGAGGTATGCTGTAAATACTTATTATGTAAATTCATAGGGGGAAAAGTATATGAGGTATTGATGAAGGAACTTGGGCTTTTTTCTTCTTGTGCAATTGCCCTGGATAAACCACGTTGTAGAGTCACCCTAATCTAAAGTAGATGTGATTTCACTTTCTGGGGATTAATACTACAAAAAAATCCCAGTAATAAATAATGGTATCTGATCAAAGACATTGCCTAACTTAAGAATACATTGAATCAGAGTATTTCCCCTGCCGTATAAAAAGAAAGATCAACAATGTCTTGGTATTGTCATAGAACAGAAATGAAAAGAATCTAAGTAGCCAGCGTTAAGATTTTATACCTTATTAACTTTCCAGTGCGTCTTGTCTCATTTTATGTTAAGCCAAGCAAACAAGAGACATTTTTGAAATGATTAAGAATTGATATAGCAAGATGCCATTATGAACCAGTTAAGGCATAAATTAATGAAAGATGTCAAAGAAGACTAAACCAAGGACTTCTTTTTTTTTATAAATTTATTTACTGATGTATTTATTTATTTTTGGCTGTGTTGGGTCTTCGTTTCTGTGTAAGGGCTTTCTCTAGTTGCCGCGAGCGGGGGCCACTCTTCATCGCGGTGCACGGGCCTCTCACTGTCGTGGCCTCTCTTGTTGCGGAGCACAGGCTCCAGACGCGCAGGCTCAGTAGCTGTGGCTCACGGTCCCAGTTGCTCCGCGGCATGTGGGATCTTCCCAGACCAGGGCTCGAACCCGTGTCCCCTGCATTGGCAGGCAGATTCTCAACCACTGCACCACCAGGGAAGCCCCCAACGACTTCTTAAAAATGATTTTCAGGATAACTTTAAGGATGAAGCATTGGAAAAGTCATTGCTTTCCCATTTAACCCTCTGATGATAGGCTCTCTGAGACAGTGAATGGATAGAAGATGGTTGTGCGTGATGTATAAACTGCAAAGGACTTAGACGCAGGAGGTCTTGGGAGAGTCCTGGCTGTACCACTTTACTAGCTGTATGGTTTGAGGCATATTTCTCTTTCTCTTTCTGACCTCAAGTTTCCTCACCTGTAATTGGGCATGATAAAATGCCTATGGGTTGCTGGTGAGAATTAACAAGATAATGTATGTGAAACAAATTTTGTAAATTGTAAAGTGTATACAAATGCTAGTCACATAATTATTTTGAAGATGTTTTTAGTCTCACCTCAAAGATCTCCATCTAGTCGGAAGAAACTGTGACAAGGGTGAAGTTATTTATAGACACTGAGACTTCATAGGTGCAATCAGAGTCACCATTAGCCTTGAGCACGGAACTGCTACTAGAAAGGATAAAATGCAGGTGTCACAAGCAAAGGGATAGTACCACTGACTTGTGCATCCATGAAACTTCAAGTCTGTGGGCCCTTCTCCAACTTGGACTCGACATGTACAGACCAATACACATATATCTATTTGCCACTGTCTTCCCTCTGATGCCACAATCCTGGATACTTATGGCTATGGAAATAAAATCAAATAGCTTGTAATAATATATGGTTGTTTAGATGGTTATATTTATCGGTCAGTTAAGATTTCGAGAAAGTCAGTGCCTCTCAAAAAGAAAGACACAGTTCAGAATTGGGACTGGCATATACCAAATAGGGGAACTCTTACCCATCCAGGGAAATCCAAAGTTCTTATTAGGTTGGCTTCTTTCTGACATTGTTCTTGGTAGATCTCAAGAAAACCACCTTGGCTAGTCTCAAGTGCCTTGGGGTAGATGTAGATCAGGGAGATAGTTCAAGGGGACAAATCCATTCCAACCTTTCAGGACATGAGCTATGGTCCCTTTGTGATTTGGTCATACTGCCAGTTTTATACCCTGACCAAGGGCATTCATTGATGTCACTTCATATATGATGTAACGGGACAATCTTGTGATATTAAGGAATGCAGGAATGTCCAGAGAGGAGAGGCACAGCAACCAGAATTGTCACAAAGGTAAAGAATTTTTTTTCCTTCCTCCTAAGGGCCACATTAGCACCAGATACTGATAATAGAGACCACTGCATGAATTGGTTGCAATGATTTTTTTTATTCCATCATAATGAAAAATGATCCATTACATGATTCGCCCTTCTGAAAAGTACTTAATGCTTATATTTTCCATGAAGTGAGATAATGTGACTCAATCTATTTATATATCCTAGACATAAATTCAAAGCTGATTAATATAAATGGAATTGGGTCTTCGTCACAATTCTGGAGATAGGCTCTTAATATATGATACAATATATTCTTGCAGAATTTCTTCTATGATTTTTTATCACTTGAGCACTAAAGGGATTAATCCTAAGGTTTTCTGACTCTCAAAGCCTTGCAATCATATTTATTTAGTCAAAACTTATAGCCAAAAATTTTACAATTTTCATACTACATTTTTTTTCCATTTTCATCTATTTATAATCACCCTGCATATTTCTGAGGTTTTTTTTTAGTGCATATGTTCAGTGATAACTCATGAATATTTCACATAATAGGATTAATTATCAGTCTTCCACTAATTATAATTAAAGTCTCCTCAGGTAATTGTGTAAGTTAACTTCGGCAATTCACACATACAGAAGAGTATTTTGTAGAATAATAGGGCATTGTGCTGCAAAATACAGTAAAGAGCATAAAGGGTATGAACACAATAAAAGAATTCAGAACTCTAATGTATTAAGCTTATGTGTGTTGCTATATATCTAATTGCAAATTGTGCTACTAAATATATTACATCGGCTATATATAGTAATGATCCCTTAATGCAGACCTTATGGCAATAGGCATTTTTGCTAAAAATTACATCTAAAACATCTAACTATTTCTCTCCTCTCTTAATAGATATTAGTATTCTAAGTTCTCGTTAAGTAGCTTATGCTTTAGAAGATAAATGCCCTCAAAATTGGTAGTTTATATGCAAAACAAACGAAAAAGCCTTTCCTCAAAGCATCTATCCCTGAATGTACAAATTAAGGCTTGCTTCATTTATGAAGCTTATTTTTTAACTTTTATTTATACCTAATGGTTAGTTTATATGTTACTTCATTAAGAAGTCAGTGTTTTGAAGATGCCATATGACACTGAAATGACCATCTTTTGAAATTATGGGATGCTTCGTTGCGGAGTCAGACTCTAATCTGCAACCAATTTGTGTCAGCTTTCCACATAGAAAAGATCTCAAATCCTCTCTTAAACCAGGAATCAGCTGAAGGTTTGTCTTGGTTTCACGAGCCCAATGCAATTAGGCAGCACGTGAATGTGGGACACATGCGTTTATTGCTCTTCCTAGCATGTGTTACTTTGATGTGTTAGGTCGGAAGCCTCACTCTTTTCTGGGCAGCCTTCCTCCTGGGTCTTTATACTGCTTAGCAGTTGAGTCCAGACTTTGAAACACAGCCTAATTTAGAGGCGGATGCTGCAGCTGCTGCTGTCATTTCAGATGATCTTTTTTTTTTTTTTTTTGCTTTGATGTCAGCTTAGAATCTTGGGTGTCGTATCAGTAAAGCAGTGTCTGCGATTCACAAAACAGAAAGCACACCATTTAAGCTTTTGTTTTAGCCTTTAAATTGAATTTCAGCACCTCCTAAAGGATCAAAAAATTGTAGTTGTGCAAAAATTCCGTATATTATTCATTGAAAGAAAGGTATGAACAAAGAATATGTAGCTCTCTTGGTATTAATTTAATAAGATTTGCTCAATATCTGATAAACATTGAGGGATAAAATATGTGAAATGTAAAGCAGCCTTTTGTTTCTTTATCGTAGTCTGCCTACACTTAATCAATGTGGCACAAAGGTTTTCCTTCCAAAGGTTTGTCTGACTCATCATTAAAGCATTTTGTATTAATTATTATTATTTTATTGTTGTTGAACCATATGCTTTACCTTAGCAGGAAACCTACCAAATCCTTTGGGGACAGGACCAATAATGGACCCATTTATCTTTTTTTTTTTTTTTTTATAAATTTATTTATTTTTGGCTGTGTTGGGTCTTCGTTTCTATGCTAGGGCTTTCTCTAGTTGCGGCGAGCGGGGGCCACTCTTCATCGAGGTGCGCAGGCCTCTCACTATCGCGGCCTCTCTTGTTGCGGAGCACAGGCTCCAGACGCGCAGGCTCAGTAGTTGTGGCTCACGGGCCCAGTTGCTCCGCGGCATGTGGGATCTTCCCAGACCAGGGGTCGAACCTGTGTCCCCTGCATTGGCAGGCGGATTCTCAACCACTGCACCACCAGGGAAGCCCCCTGGACCCATTTATCTTTATTTTCACTAATCAAAAACCCTAAGTCTGAGAAACTAAATCCACGGGCTTTCTAAGTTGGAAATAACTTTAACGTCTCCATATCATCTGTGACTTGATATGAAGTATATAGGTTTAAAGCCTAAAAGAGGTGGAGATTTGGGTGTTAGATGTTGGTGAACCTATAGGACCACATGGATAGGTTTCCTCAGCTGATGCAAGACCAAAAAGGCATGGAGGATTCCTTTCTATACTTTCCCGGTTGACGAGAAACATTTATCATCAAGGATCTCAGAACAGCACCTGCCTATGTGTATGCAGGTTTGTTTTTTTTAATACGATGAAAGGGGAAAATTGCTACTGTCTGTGAGCAAAAAGAGAAAATTCAGACATTTCTTTGTGTGACATAATTTCACCTAAATTTAAAGAGAAAAGCTAACAGGGACTTTATTGTGGTATTTGGCAATAAGGAAAGTCTAAATTCTAGCTACCTGAATGAATTTTGTGATGATCCCTCCTTTTTTCCCTCCTGTCTAGAAATTGTTATTATAGCATATTCTAGGGGAAGTTCTCTCAGAATACGGTCATGATTAATTTCTCTGAGAGCAAAAACCATTTTATTGTTGATAATAATGAATGAAATTTTTTAATTTGGTGAATGTTTATCCTAGCCTTATTTTAACATAAAACATTGGAAATAACCTAAATGTCCTAAATGAGAATTGGTCAAGCAAATGCTGCACAGCCATTCAGTGGAATACTACACAGTCATTTAAAATGTTTATCAAGAGTCTTTATTAATATTGTCCAACTATATAGGAAAATATCATAGCAAACAGATGAAATAATAAAGGAATCACAATCATGATAGAGGATGTCTGGTAATTTGGAATATAGGGTTTTTCTACTTTTCTGTATATTCAAAACATGTATGTAGAGAAATGATGTATAACTTTTATAAAGTAATAGAATTATTTAAAATATCTATAAATGTCCCATTATACACAATGTACTGTACTTATATAAATGGAATTTGTTCACTAGCTGTGTTTTTACTTTAGAAAAATTCAATTCCATTCCATTTAATTCCTCAGATTTCACATGGGCATAAAAGATTCTTCTTTTCCTTTTACTATTTTTGGGTGTTTTTCCAAACATAGAATTTCAAATTTTCACATTTTTATGCCAAGTATTTTGGTACTATATGGAAGTATTATAATATGACTTCATTTTCTTATATTTTAAAAATTAAGTGTTGGATTTTCTGAGTATGACTGAATTTGACAATACAGCTGTGATTCCTTGACTTTCCTGAAAAAATATTATTATAAATTCTTTATTATTATGAATTTATTATTATAAAATTCTTTTCAATAATAGATAATAGGAAATTACAGCTAAATAGTGATGCTGAAGCCATACAAGTTTATCCTGAATTCAGGCTAAGTTTAAATAGGCCTGCATTGTTCAATAGGGTAGCCAGAAAACACATGTGACTAGTTAAATTTAAATTAATTAAAACCATATAAAATTAAAAATTCAGTTCTTCAGTCACACCAGCCCCATTTCAAGTGCTAAACAGCCACATGTGGCTAGTGGCCATGGTATTGGATGGTGGATATAGAACATTTCCATCATCACCAAAAGTTTTATTGGAAAGACACTATTCTGGATAATTAGTGCTCTGCTTCTCATTTTATCCTTTATAGCATGTTTAGAGAAGCAAATTTTAGATGATGTTTTTCTTTTTTAATTTTGCCATTATATGAAGACACGTTTGAGGGAGAGAGAGGAAAAAAGCATGTTTTGTTTGCTATGTGTGTTTCAGCATGTTTTGTTTGCCATGTGTGTTTATGTGACAAAAGAAAGTCATATGGTTGAACAATAGTCTGTACTAAAATAAAATCCATCTTTCATGCCTTTGTTCTTACAATATTTGCTTTTTTCAAAACCCAGATGGTTTTTTTCTACTTTAACATGAGCAATAGGGCACAGAGTCTTGTGCAAATAGAAAGTGTGGGATAAACCTGGAGGGTACCAGCCATTTAAAATGAAAGGTGAAAGGAGGAGCTTCCCTAATCAGAAAAGGATAAGAGAGAAGATAAATTCCACTATGAAAACACTGCTTTAAGGGAAAAGAATAATAAAACAATGACATAAATATGGTAACCATCTTTTAGGGTATCATGTATAATCTTTTCTAGCACACTGAAGATCTTTTCCTAAGAGTAATTGTGCTGAGTATTGTACAGACAGTGAAATTTAAGATCAAAATAGAGATCAGAGTCATAGCTCTAGAAAAATTTTTTTCTTTAAATCAGAAATGTAATAATTCTGAATATAAAAATTACAGGAAATACAGAAAAGCATAAAAAAGTAAAAAGCCTTCATTATATTTTCACTTAGTTATTAAATTGAATAATTAAGATACATTTAATTTTATAAGAATGTTTAAAATTGTCACTTAACATTATATCATAAGCACTTTATCAAAATAATTAAAAAGTCTTCATAAAATGTAATTTCAATTATTTCACTTATGTGTAGAATTTATTTAATTGATCTATCACTTTGGAATATTTAGATTGTTTTGAATTTTGTTATTTAAATAATGCTGCTATAAGCAGTTTATTAGCTTGAATCTTTGTTTACATCTGTCATTATTTCTTTCGGATGGGTTTCCAAGAGTAAAGAATTACTAGATTCTAGAGTAAAATCTTGCTTCTTATTGATAAATTTCTTTACAAAAGTATGGTGATAATGTACATTCCCGCTAGCAGTGAATATGGATATTTGTTTCCTAATACATTCTTAATAGAATGGTAAATAAAGGAGTGGTATTACTAAAGTTGGAAATTATTCAATATAAGTTTATATTCATTTGTGATAATAAATTCCAAAGAAGATGCTATCAAAATTCATTTTAAATATGTATTTAAATAGCATCATATATTAAATTTTAATTCATCAAAGGATAACATATTATTAGCTAGCATAAAAAAATGGAAACAATTTTTTTTCCTATATATTAATCCACATTTCTTAAAAGTATGAAACACATATCAGGTAAACAATACCATTGTGGTATAGTACTGTCTTTTTTTACCCCTCAACTTTTTGGAGGTATGATTGACAAGTAAAAGTTGTATATGTTTAGGTTGTATAATGTGATGTTTTGATACACATATACTTTGTAAAATGATTACCACAATCAAGCTAATTAACATATACATCACCTCACATAGTATCATTTTTGTGTGGTGTGTGATGAGAGCACTTGAGATCTACTCTCTTGGCAAATTTCAAGTATACATCACTATTATTAACCATAGTCACCATGCAGTACATTGTCTCCAGAACTTATTCATCTTATAAGAAAGTTTGTTCCCTCTGACCAACAGCTCCATTTTTCAACCACCCACCCCATTTTTTTTTTTTTTTAGATTCCACAAATAAGATCATGCAGTATTTGTTGTTCTGTATCTGACTAGTTTTATTTAGCATAATGTCCTTTAGCTTCAGCCATGTTGTTACAAATGGCAGACTTTCCTTCTTTTTTAAGCCTGAATAATATTTCTTTGTGTGTGTGTATGGTGTGTGTCAAAATTTCTTTATTCATTCATCTCTTGTTTCTGTGTATTACTGTGAATAATGCTGCATTGAAGATGGGGTTGTAGGTATCTCTTTGAGATTCTGATTTCCTTTAGATATATACCCAGAGGTGAGATTTCTGGGTCATATGGTAGTTCTACTTTTAATTTTAGGAGGACTCCTCCATATTGTTTTTCATAATGGCTGTACTAAATTGCAGTCCCCCCAACAGTGTACAAGGGTTCCCTCTTCTCCATATCCTTGCCAACAATTGTTAACTTTTGTCTTTTTGATAATGAGCCATCCTAACAGGAGTGAGGTAATATGGTAGTTTTGATTTGCTTTTCCCTGGTGATTAGTGATGTTGAACATATTTTTATCTACACATTGGCCATCTGTATATCATCTTTGGAAAAATGTCTATTCAACTACTTTGATCATTTTTAAATCAGGTTATTTGTTGCTTGTTTTTGCTATTGAGTTGTATGTGTTCTTCTGAATATTAACCCTTTAGCTGATATATAGTTTGCGAATATTTTCTCCCATTGCATAAGTTACATTTTCATTTTGTTGATTGTTTCCTTTGCTGTGCAGAAACTTTTAGCTTTTGTAGATTCAGTTGTTCATTTTTGCTTTTGTTGCCAGTGCTTTTGGTGTCAAATCCAAAAAAATCATTGCCAAGACTAATGTTAAGGATCTTTTTTTCCTACGTTTTCTTCTAGGAGAAGAAAACAGTTTACAGTTTCAGTTGTTACATTTAAGTCTTTAATCCATTTTGAGTTGATTTTTTGTAATGTGTAAAATAAGGATCCAATTTCATTCTTTTGTATGTAAATATCCAGTTTTCCCAATACCATTTATTGATGAGGCTATCCTTTTCCCATTGTGTATTCTTGGCACTTTTTTCAAAGATTAATTGGCCATATATTCATGGATTTATTTCTGGGCTTTCTATTCCATTGGTTTAAGTATCCATGTTTTTTGCCAGTACCATACTGTTTTGATTACTATAGCTTTGTAGTGTAATATGAAACTGATCTTGAGTTTTTAGAAGTGAAATATAACATGAAACTATGGAAAATTTTAAAACTTATTTTGAAGAGTATTAAGGAAACAATATATTGAGAAATAGATCTGATGTATCTGTGATTATTTATCCAAATTGTCTCTTTAAGTTGACTTTACCTATTTAAGGCAAAAGTATACAGACAACATAAAAGGGTAAAATTCTGTTGCACCATTAAGATTCTTCCAAAATAGCTTATGATGGATCTCAATTAACAAAAAAAATCCAAACAAACACACATGGGTAAAATCAAGTTGTGATGAATTACAAAACATTGTTCACCTTGTTTTGCAATTGTCTGTAAATTTTATAGAGTACTCTTGGAAGTAGCATTTATTAAGTAGCTAACATGCAGTAAGCACTTTATATGTAAAAATTAGGTCCAAAGTCATTTGGTTAATAAGCACAAGAGCTGAGGTTTGAATTTCTCCAAGTGCATATTCTATCCTTGTATCAAAATACTTCTTATACACCATGAGTATGTATATTGTTGTCATTACTAGGATGTATGCTTGGTAGTGGAACTTCCAGGAGTAAGAGTCTGACCTCAAGAAGGTTAAAATACATTTGGGCAGAGCTATACAGAAAAATATTTAAATGACACTATCTTTGTTATATTGGTCAAAGCTTAAAATGCAGCTCATAAATACAAATTAATCCTCCTACAAAATACATAGTAATTGCTTCTTCTGATGAAAGAAAGAACCCGAGATGAATACATAGGTATGGGCTAACCTACTCTACAGAATACTATGGCTCCAAAAAGTTCTAGGTTTAATATTTGTATAACACTCTTGAGGTAATTGGGTAGTCTGGAAGGGGACTCTCTGGCAAATGAAGTTATCCAAAGAGCCAAGTTTCTTCCATATTGGTGCTTCACCACCTTCTGGTGCATTTCTGTGGCCTGTATGGTCAGTGCTGGCTCATGGGCAGCACGTGTACTTTCCAGTCCTGGAGGAAAGCTGTGCCCAACTGTTTTAAAGGTATACTTCCCTTTCTTCATAAATTGCATGTATCACTTCTACTCACATCCATTAATAAGGACTTAGCCACATCTAGTTGCAAGGGACCCTGGGAAACATAGTCTTTGCCTGGGCAGCCATGTTCCCTGCTAAAACTTGGTGGAGTAGATATTGTTCAGTAATAAAAAGCACAAAGAAAAAAATTGGATAGTGGAGGGGGTGTTTAATACTTAACTAAACCTACTAATTCCTCATTTCTCCAATGATTTTAATGCCTGTGTCATCATAGCTTTTTCCTCCCCTTGGACCTGGCAGTGACCATGAGGTAATCTACCCCAATTCTCATGTCTTATTGGTGAGAAGAATTCAGCTTAGAGAAGAATAGTGTTAGCTCAAATTTCTTCTGCTAGTTAGTGTCAGAACTGAGACATCAATTTAAACCCTGCTTTAAATCTAAAATTTAGACAGTCTAATTCCTCTTAGTTTATTTATTTATTTTTAAAAACAGTTTAAAAATATGAAATCATTAAAAGATAAATTTATACCCTAAGCATTAAAAAAATTAATTTTGAAATATATGTGTGGAAAAAACTGTTTTTGTTTACAAAATGGATAGGCTGATTGGAAGGTCTCAACATCTTTCTTGAATGAATCGCAATGCATTCGAATTATCTATAATTTCTGATTTCATTGTCTTTGAATTAGAGCAAGAACTTTAAAACATGTTTGAAGTAATCTAATTAAGAGTTCTTCTGGATTAAAACTTTTTTTTCCCCTCTAGCCTTTTATGGTTATCTTGCATAGATCTAAATCTACAACATTTTTTTCCAGCCCTTGGCTTTTATCTAGTCTTTCTAAAGTATTCAAGTTCCACAGAAACAAGAATTGTCTTTCTCTTGGCACTCATATTCCACTCGGTTATGAAATATTTAATTAAATTATGTAAATTCTGTTCCAAGCCCAATTGAAATAAACATTTTGTATTCAAACATAACTGACTTTTATTAAACATACAACTCAGCCAATGAAGCAGACATGGGAGCGTGTACTAAAGAGTTGTTTAAGAGCTCGGTGCTGTACATGCTGGATGCATCAACAAGTACAGAGGGAATGGAGACCTTTGAAGAGAGCTTCTTAAATGTGCATCCAAAATTAATGTGTTGACTGCTCACATTTTAAAGTTTACCATTCCTTCCCCTTTGTTTTTATTATCATTATTATCATATTCATCATCATTAGTAATTAAGATCCTAATATAGAGAATACTTTGCTAGAAATTGTGCAATCTTAAAATTTTAAGATATGGTCTCTAATCTCAATTGTCTTGAAATTTAGCTGGGAGGAGAGAACATTAAAGGCAGAGTTCTGAAAAGCCTGGAGTAAAATCAAGGAGAATTTGGGGCTAGGCAAAGTTTTTCCCATTCTTTTCCATGTTCTTCCAGGCCTTCTAAGAAAAGCCAATATGCTAATTTTATTAAAAGTATCACATTCTACATAATGCTGTTGATTTCCTATATCAACAAAGTAACCAAATCTATTAAGGTACTAAACAAGTACTCAAATTATCTAAAATGCAGACAAAATTTTATTTATAAGTATGATTTTCACAGCATTGAAAGCAAATTAAGTATTCAACCATATGTCATCAAGGGATTTTATGCCTCCTGCCTAGAAGCAAGCTGACTTTATCAGGAAATATTATAGTGAAGTAGAACTTGTGGACTCTAAAGATGTAAACGTAACTCTTAACCTCAGAATCACTTATGATTAAGTTACTAATGTCAATAGTTAAAAAAAATACACATAACATGGACTGACAGGAAACCATTAAAAATCATTTTATGAAGGACTTAAAAATAATATTGAAAACTCCTGGGTATAATTTTTGGTGTAAAACAGTGAAATAAAACTGATAATAGAGTTTAACCACAGCTGTGTAAAAAGAGTCAGGTAAAACTCTGAAAGGACATATATTGTAGAGTTTATTGGTAATTTAAAATTATCCTTTACGGATATTTGTCACCAGTTAAAATAAATGTTACTTTAAATAAGTATTAAATGCCTTTCAATTTTCCCAAATGTATCATTTAACAGATGATGTGTTTTTAAAATATCCCCAACAATTTACAAAGTCACAGAGTTTTTAATTGTTCTCCAGTCTTGGTGAGGATAAATTTCAGGTGCAAGCAGCTATAGGATTTGGTGGTTCACCCATAGAAAAAGACAAGGACAAGGCGCTGGCATTGTCAACTCCCCATGTCCTATTAAATGGCTTGTACTAAATTTACATACCTTAGAAAGTAATTTAAGCTGGTAATTTTTTTTTTTTTTCTGAAAAGGAATAGCACTAGCAGATTAAAATTAAATGAAAGATATATTTCCCTACAGATAATAGAACTCAAACTTTTATTTATAGGATATATTTTTCTCAAATACATGGTAATACATAAAGATGTGATTCCCTGACAGCTATCAACTAAATTCATTTCAGATAATCAAAAGTTCATTTAAGCTACTTACTCTTTAAAGGTTAAAAACATTTTTATATTCTAGGTTTTTAGGGAATTCTGTGGTAAAGGTAATAGATTTCATAAAAATTGATAGGAGAAGATATAACCAGTAAGGGGTTGCCCAAGTGTTGAGTAGGTAAGCAAAAAATAAAAAATTACTATCACCAATTTGTTTATTTCATACAGTATAGTTCCTGTGCCTCACCCACATTCTTCTTGCCTGACTTTTGTTAGAAAAGGTCAGATTTTGAGTAATTGGCTGAAAGTATAATTAAAGCTAATTAACAAGTAATGCAAGCAAGACTGCACAATTATAGAAATGATTTTTACAGTGATAAACTATAGCGGAAAGTTAGAGTGCTGTAGCTCCTAAAATACATTTTTCCCAAAGCCTTGTTCAAATTGCTTCTATGAGACAGTCAAGAACATTTGTGAAATTATTTACATATTTGACAATATGGTTCTTGAAAATTGTTACTTCACCCTCCAATTAACCCAACCCATCCACCCCTACCAAATTTAAAAGGACCATGAAGTTCATTTTACAAGCAACACTACAGAAAAGATTGCTTTTTAGAGGTAAATGAGCTATCTAGATTATATTTTTTTAATCTTATGTCTAAAACCTTCAATGCAACACCAACCAAATTATAATATAAAATATAAAAATTATGAATATGTTGAGGAAATTGGTAGAAAAAGATTAATTTACAATATGCTATTCTTTTTCTTTTGATTCTTGACAACTTTATATGTATATAAGCATCTAAAGTAATATTCTCCCCAATAAAAATTATTTCCTTGCCAGAAATTCATTTATATATTCATTCTCTTGATTTCCAATAGACCCTGAGCATGGACTTTTTTTCTTTTTTCCTTGCCAACCACACCTCCTCCAAATAGGTAAATAGAAAGAATAAAGAGAAAGTTCTCATCCTGAGTACTTTAGTTTCATTTTGTTACAGTGGATTTAACAATAACAGTAGCAAGGGTACAGAATTTGAGATGATATCAACACTTCTGTATGCACAGGTATGAGTAGTTAATGATAACTTTTTTAGGGAGAGGTTGAAGAAATATTAATTAAGTTGTCTTTCCTATTAACATTTCATGCACATGACTTTCAAATACTTAACGCTGTTATCTCCTTTTGTTGGTCATCAAATGGATATTCACTGGAACCTTGAAGTGACCCTCAGCATCTTCTTTTTCTAGGATTATGGCCAAATGTTGTGCAGAAGGGCACCAGGCATTGGTGGGCAGTGGGTGTTGGGGAGCTGAAATCCATGCCCTGCATCATTTCTCAGGTTGTGTCCCTGTTTCCCTGCACTTCTCCCTCTCCCTTTTTCCTTTTGTATTTGTTCTCTCAGTTAATGCTCTCCAAGACTCCATAGTTCAGTCATTTTCAAATTCCTCACAACCCTCTTCCTCTTACATCTAACCCATCTCCATATTCTACTGATGTTCATTCTTCAAAGTATTTCAAATCTATTTCTTCATTCCACTCCTACTGATACTTCCTTTACTCAGACCAATATAAATTCTCATTCTATTATTGCATTAGTCTTTTCATTCTTCTTTCATTTGACAGTATGATTCCCTGCAATTCTCTTTCTATGAAAAATCATCCTTAATTATAGACATCTTCTTATAGACGTCCATGAGTTCTATGTACACTTTTGAGTAGAATATCCTGATATCAATCTTTTTTCATTGCAGTTAAAGGACATAGTGATTCTGAACTTGAGTTAGAATATAGCATCTGATATCAAATGATTCTTTATTTTTGTATCATTGTAATGCTGATATCTTTGCATAAATGAATTTCCCTTTCCTGATTACTGTGTGTCTCCTGGATTCCCTACTTTCTGTCAGTCACCCCAGACTGAAACCACTGAACCTTCTTGTCTAATGAGTCCTAGCTAGTATACTGTGAAGTCTAGATACACACAAACTTTTTCATTCTAAAATATGTGAAATTTATACAGTATTTCTCAAAATTTAAGGTGCATATAAATCACCTGGGATTTTTTTTTAAATGCAGATTTTTGATTCAGTGGGTGTGGGGTAGGTACTGAGATTGTATATTTCTAACAAGTTTTCAGGTGGTGGTCATGCTGCTTTACACTCTACCATGGTATTGGTTGCCTGAGTACTACCATCTATGATTGTCTATGTATATGAAACCCAGAGAACTACTACTTTGGCAAATAGGCTTTCAATTCAATAAATATTTATGGAGCATCAGTGGCTAAAAGGGGGCACAGAATTGAATAGTATCTATCCTTTGTCCTCAAAAGATTATAATTTAATAAAGAAGATATAAATAAATAGATAAATAAATGCCAAGGATAAAAAACTATAATGCAGAGTAGAAATATATCATAGTGTCATATCGACAGAGAGGCACAAATTGGAAGTGATGTGATGTGCCTATTATATATAATTGAGGATAAAGCAAAAAAAGCTTCAGAAGAATAGGCATTTGAGAGATCTTTGGAAGTAGAATTTCAAGAGGGACAATATGAATAATATAGTAGGAACCACAGGAATAATAAAGAACATTCTGGATTGAAGAAATTCCTAGAACATAGGCACAAAAGTAGAACACTGTGAGGTATCTGGAGAACTCATCAAGAGGTCCTATCTGGCTGTGCTGTTAGGCAAGTAACATATAGAAGAATATAGGAAGGAAACGTGGAAGAGGTCTAAGAAACAGAGAAGAGCATTTTAAGGGTCACCAGATGTGAACTTGGTCTATATTCCACATGGGAAAAATCTGTATGATACTCTGTTCAAGGTGTAGCTTGAATATTTTCAGAATGCCTTTTAGACTAGCCTAGACTAGTCATCTCCCTTGAAGCAACAGAGTCTTTTTTAGTTTTCCTGTTCAACTCAACAAACATGTAATGTGTAAGAGGATGAGGTAAACAGATAGCAGGTCCTGAATAACGATTAATCAAGGTAATTGTTGACCATGAAAATATATTAATGCAGTAGGACTAGCATAATGACCACAGTTAAGTATATGATTAATGGTATATAAGTGATTTCTATGTAGTGCCTTTACGTATGACATATAGGTGACACTATAAGTATAGTTATGGATGGCGGGAGCTAAACTTAAGAATATCTTTAAGATCCAAGTTCTCAATCACATGCAAGTACTTCTAGTACTATTTCTGTATATTTATTCTGATTTAACAAGTAAGGCACGTAATTTTGGGTCTACTTTAATTGCTCAGGGACTACTCTGGCTTTCTTGATTCTTTACATATAGTGAAAACATCAGAGTCCTTCATTGTGTCTTTTTTTTCTACTAAGTAATCAAAGATACAATCCAAGTTAAAAGTAGTGCTTGCTAAGCAAATTAGATTCAAGCCATCCCAAATAAATATGCAACCCAATTAAAAATAGTGCTTTTTTGTCACTTCTAGACAGTCCCTCTATCCTCCTATTTAAATTAGATGATTGCCCCTTAGATCCCTTTACATAAAATTCTAGAGTTGCCACTGTCAAAAAGAATCTTGCACTTTAGAGGATTCCCTTCCAATCTGCTCTCAATCTCTGATAGGTTAATTGCCAGTTGCTTGCATCATGTTTCAACATTATACATATGTGCCAAATATATATGTTCTCTGTTTTTTTTTTAATTGAGCAAAGGAATGTTAAAAGGGCAACAACAATGCTTCAAAGTAATGATGTAAAAATACCAGCTATTACAAGCATTTTGGGAAGTGTAGTGGCTCAGGATCAACCCTCATGGAGGCTCAGAGTAACACCAAGTAGCAAATTAACTGTGCCTCAGACACCTTCTTCAGAGTAATGTATTGCACTGAAATATATAACTCCCATTAAAGACGTTTTACAATTTTAAAGCTGGTTTTTAGGGACTTTTCTTCCTCCACAAATTTTTTTTTAAATTGTTTCTTTGCTTCCTAGTGAAGTGGGCATCTGGATGTTTTTTATGTCTACATTTACCACTAGGCAATGGAATGAGTCATTTCCCTGCAGTCAATTAGAATTTGAAAATTTTAAAGTCTATGCTATGTCCGGGAGCAGTTTTATGGTCTTTATCTTATTTTATGAGATTAACTTGAAATCTTTACATTATGAGTGAGCACACATTTGAGACCAATTTTAATGTTTTTCTTGGAAAAATAGTACACTTAGGAGTTAAACTTTGTCCCAACAACTGGTTTTTATTAGTAAGGAGGCTGTTGAAACATAGGACTCAGAAATAATAGAACGGAGGAACAGAATCATTAAAAGATAGCTTTCTGATTATTGAGCTTCAAGTCACCTACTCATTTTAATAAAACTTTTTCACCAAAATACCTTGTTAATTCATAAGACAAGTATGTACATGTATATTTATATGTGTATATAGATAGGCATTTTCTGTCCAAGGCAGACAGAGACCACTGACTGTGTTATGGTGGTAAATTATATGATGTAAACTAAAATCTTACACAATATAAATGGTATATAGTTTTAAAAGTAAAAATGTACACCCTTTTACACACTGACAGTGAAAATTAATCAGAATCTACCTTTCCTAAAATAACTTTGAGGCACATGATTAATTTCTCACAAATACCTTCTGGGCACCATGTCACGTGGTTTGTCAGTTAAAACATTTGTTACAAAAATGGCACCAAATGTTGAAGGAGTGGGTACCAAAGGAATATACTTCCTCTTAGTCAAACTTTCTCAATTTGATCAATCACTTTTAGTAGAAAAGGATTTTCCAGGGAGATTACCATAATCTCCAAATGGCAGGAATTTAGGAGACTGTTAAAATTTTACTGAAATAAAATACATGAAAAAGTTTTAATCTCCTTTTCTGAAAACTGAAAAACAATGTTCTTAATATCAATATTATCAACATTTTGAGCAAAGGAAACACACTATCAAAAAATGTTAACCAATTTTATACTTATACATTTTAATTCTAAGAAGTTGCACCCACTCACTATTTCTTAACCCCATATTCCTTAACATGCCTCAAAGATTGTCTGAAATAACCATAAACCATGACATCATTGGACATTATTATTAATGAAGACCATGTAAGAGTCTGTGTTGAAAGCCTGATTAAAGCATATTTGAATGACCTTCATAAAATTTTAGAATACCAAGGCTTATGCATGTTGACAGTGAGTGAAATGGGATAACCAGAGATAAAAAGGATTTTTGATCCTACGGAAAAAGACATCAATCCAGAATTTAGCCACAAAACATATTTTTTCAGCTACTTAAAATAAAGAGGCTTATAAATCTTTCCCTCTCTCCTCACAGTTCATCTAAGAAGAGAAATCACTTGCAGAAGATAAGTATAGTCTGAAGAAGTAACAGGGAACATTTCACCTTTTGTCATTATTTTGAATATCAAATTAAAGTTTGCTGTATATATTTTTCCTAGGGTTAAATTAGTAAAAAAAAATCAGATAAATACTGATAAAGATTTGTTTCAGTTTTCAAAGAATCTTTTAAGTAATACCATGAATATATATGTAATCAAAAATGATGAGCCCTATGAAGAAAAACATATTGTGCCCCATGAAAGCAAGTGATAAGGAAATGTGGTTTGGATTGAGGGATCAAGGAAGTGCTTTATGGGGAAGAACATATTTAAGCTGAGACCTGGAAGATTCAAGGTGTTAGAAATAGCAGGCTTGAAAGCAAAATTTAAAAAAAGCTTGGTGAGCTTGATAAACAGAAAAGAGCTATGTGGCAAGAGAATGGAGATTTCAGGAATGCAAAATTAGAGAATCAGGCAGGCCCAGATAACATAGACCTTTGTAGGCTATGCACAAGAATCTGGATTTTATTTTAAATATAATGAAACTTATAAATGTTGCTTTAAGGGCAGTGACATGATCAAACAAACATTACAAAAACTAAGACACTTGTAGTTATGTGAAAAGTGAACTAAAAGGGGTAAAGAGGGAAATGAGAGATTAGTATGCAAGTCTATTAGACTTGTCTAAGAAGAGACGGTAGTGGCTTTGACTAAGGTGGTGGTACAGGTAATGGAAAGAAGAAGTCAATGTATTTACGATATATGTTGAGATTTGGTAACGAGTTGATATTGAAGGTAAAGAAGAGGATGTGTCAAAAATGCTTGGTTTCTGGTGTGGGAAAAGTGCATGGATCTAGGTGCCTTCAATTAAGAAATGAAATTATGGGTTCCGCTGGTGGCACAGTGAATCCACCTGCCAATGCAGGGGACACGGGTTCGAGAAGATCCCACATGCTGCGGTGCAACTAAGCCCGTGCACCATAACTACTGAGCCTGCGCTCTAGAGACTGCGAGCCACAACTACTGAAGCCCGCGCGCCTAGAGCCCGTGCTCCTCAACAAGAGAAGAAACCACAATGAGAAACCCGCAGACCACAAAGAAGAGTAGCCCCTGCTCACGTCAACTAGAGAAAGCCCACACACAACAAGGAAGACCCAACACAGCCAAAAATAAATAAATAAAATATTTATTAAAAAAAATGAAATTACCCTTCATGCAACTCATATCAATTATTGAAAATGGGGTGTTGCTGTATCTATTAGTGTTGTATTGTCTATTTCTTCCTTCAATTTTGTCAGTTTTTGCTTCATGTTATTTTGGGGCTCTGTTGTTAGGTACATACTTTTTTGGTTGTTTTTAAATTTTTAATAAAGTATAGTTGATTTAAAATATCATGATAGTTTCAGGTGTACAGCACAGTAATTTATATAAATTCATATTCTCTTCAGATTCTCTTATAGGTTATTATAAAATATTGAGTATAGTTCCCTATGCTATACAGTAAGTCCTTGTTGGTTATCTATTTATATATAATAGTGTATATATGTTAATCCCAACCTCCTAATTTATCCCTCTCTCCACCCCCCTTTTCCCTTTGGTAACAATAATTTTATTTTCTATGTCTGTGAGTCTCTTTCTGTTTTGAATTCTATATATAAGCAATATCATGTGATATTTATCTTTCTCTGTCTGGCTTACTTCACTTAGTATGAAAACCTCTAGGTCCAGCCATGTTGCTGCAGATGGCATTATTTCACTCTTTTTTATGGCTGGGTAATATTCCATTGTGTGTGTGTATGTGTGTGTGTATATATATATATATATATATATATACACACACACACATATATATATCATATCTTCTTTATCCATTCATCTGTCGATAGACGTTTACGTTGCTTCCATGTTTTAGATATTGTAAATAGTGCTGCAATGAACATTGGCATGCATGTATGTTTTTGAATTATGGTTTTCTCTGAATATATGCCCAAGAGTGGGACTGCAGGTTTGTATGGTAGCTCTATCTTTAGTTTTTAAGGGAAACTCCATACTGTTCTCCATAGTGCTGCACCAATTTACATTAACACCAACAGTGTCGGAGGGTTCCATTTTCTCCACTCCCAGCATTTATTATTTGTAGACTTTTTGGTGATTGCCACTCTGACCAGTGTGAGGTGATACCTCATTGAAGTTTTGATTTGAGTTTCTCTAATAATTTGTGATGCTGAGCATCTTTTCATGTGCTTTTGGCCATCTGTATGTCTTCTTTGGAGAAATATCTATTTAGATCTTCTTCCCATTTTTTGATAGGGTTGTTTGTTTTTTTGATATTTAGCTGCATGAGCTGTTTGTATATTTTGGAGATTAATCCCTTGTCAGTCTTATTGTTTGCAAATATTTTCTCTGGTTCAGTAGGTTGTGTTTTCATTATGTTTATGGTTTCTTTTGCTGTGCAAAACTCTTATGTTTAATTAGGTCCCATGTGTTTATTTTTGTTTTTATTTCCATTACCCTAGGAAATGGATTGAAAAAGATATTGCTGCTATTTATGTCAAAGAGTGTCCTGCCTATGTTTTCCCCTAGGAGTTTTATAGTATCTGGTCTTACATTTAGGTCTTTAATGCATTTTGAATTTATTTTTGTGTGGTGTTAGAGAATGTTCTAATTTCATTCTTTTACATGTGGCTGTCCAGTTTTCCCAGCACAAATGACTGAAGAGACTGTCTTTTCTCCATTGTGTATTGTTGTTTCCTTTGTCATAGATTAATTGCCTATAGGTTTGTGAGTTTATTTCTGAGCTTTCTATCCTGTTCCATTGATCTATAAGTCTGTTTTTGTGCCAGAACCATACTGTTTTGATTACTGTGGCTTTATAGTCTAGTCTGAAGTCAGGAAGCCTGATTCCTCCAGCTCTGTTTTTCTTTCTCAAGATTGCTTTGGCTATTCGAAGTTTTTTGTGTTTACATACAAATTTAAAAGTTTTTTGTTCTAGTCTGTGAAAATGCCATTGGTAATTTGGTAGGGATTGCATTGAATCTGTAGATTGCCTTCAGTAGTATAGTCGTTTTGACCATATTGATTCTTCCAATTCAAGAACCTGGTATACCTTTATGTCTGTTGGTGTCATCTTCAATTTCTTTCATCAGCAACTTATATTTTTTGGAGTACATGCATTTTTGTCTCCTTACGTAAATTTATTCCTATTTTGTTTTTTAATGCGATGGTAAATGGGAGTGTTTCCTTAATTTCTTTTTCTGATCTTTCATTGTTAGCATATAGAAATGCAAGAGATTTCTGTGTATTAATTTTGTATTCTGCAACTTTACCAAATTCATTGATGAGCTCTAGTAGTTTTCTGGTAGCATCTTTAGAATTTTCCATGTATAGTATCATGTCATCAGCAATCAGTGACAGTTTTATTTCTTCCTTTCCAATTTGGATTCCTTTTATTTATTTTTTTTTCCTTCTCAAATTGCTGTGGCTAGGACTTCCACAACGATGTTAAATGAAAGGGGTGAGAGTAGAGAGTCTTGCCTTGTCCCTCATCTTAGAGGCCATGCTTTCAGCTTTTCACTGTTGAGTATGATGTTAGCTGTAGGTTTGTCATATATAACCTTTATTATGTTGAGGTGGGTTCCCTCTGTGCCCACTTTCTGGAGAGTTTTTAACCATAAATGGATGTTGAATTTTGTCAAAAGCTTTTTCTGCATCTATTGAGATGATCATATGGTTTTTATTCATCATTTTTTAAATGTGGTATATCACATTAATTGATTTATGGATATTGAAAAATCCTTGTATCCCTGGGATAAATCCCACTTGATCATGGTGTATAATCCATTTTATGTATTGTTGAATTTGGTTTGCTAGTATTTTGTTGAGGATTTTTGCATCTATATCATCAGTGATATTGGACTGTAATTTTCTTTTTTTGTGGTATCTTTGTCTGGTTTTGGTATCAGTGTGATGGTGGCCTCACAGAATGAGTTTGGAAGTGTTCCTTCCTCTGCAATTTTTTGGAATAGTTTCAGAAGGATAGGTGTTAACTCTCTCTAAATGTTTGATAGAATTCATCTGTGAAGCCCTGTGGTCCTGGACTTTTGTTTATTGGAAGTTTTTAAATCCCAGATGCAATTTCAGTACTGTGATTGATCATATTTTCTATTTTTTCCTCATTCAGTCTTAAGAGATTTTACCTGTCTAAGAATTTGTCCATTTCTTCCAGGTTGGCCATTTTATTGGCACATAGTTGCCTGTAATAGTCTCTTATGGTCCTATGTATTTCTGTGGTGTCAGTTGTAACTTCTCCCTTTTCATTTCTAATTATATTGATTTGGGCCCTCTCCCTTTTTTTTCTTGATGAGTCTGGCTACAGGTTTATCATTTTGTTTACCTTTTCAAAGAACCAGCTTTTAGTTTCATTGATCTTTTCTATTGTTTTCTTCATCTCTATTTCATTTATTTCTGCTCTGATCATTATGATTTCTTTCCTTCTAATAACTTGGGTTTTGTTTGTTCTTCTTTCTCTAGTTGCTTTAGGTGTAAGGTTAGGTTGTTTATCTGAGATTTTTCTTGTTTCCTGAGGTAACTATAAACTTCCCTCTTAGAACTATTTTTGCTGAATCCCAAAGGTTTTGGTTCGTCATGTTTTTGTTTCCATTTGTCTCTACATATTTTTGATTTCTTCAGTGATCCATTGGCTATTTAGTAGCATATTGTTTAGCCTCTATGTGTTTGGGTTTTTTGCAGTTTTTTCTTGTAGTTGATTTCTAATCTCATAGCATTGTGGTTGAAAAAGATGCTTGATATGACTTCAATTTTCTCAAATTTACCAAGACTTCCTTTGTGGCCCAGTATGTGACCTATCTTGGAGAATGTTCCATGTGCACTTGAAAAGAATGTGTATTCTGCTGCTTTTGGATGGAATGCTCTATAAATATCAGTTAATTCTATCTGGTCTAATATGTCATTTAAGGCCTGTGTTTCCTTATTTATTTTCTGTCTGAATGATCTGTCCATTGATATAAGTGGAGTGTTAAAGTGCCCCACTATTATTTTTACTGTCAATTTCTCCTTTTATATCTGTTAACGTTTCCCTTATAATATTGAGGTGCTCCTGTGTTGGGTGCATATATGTTTACAATTGTTATTTCTTCTTCTTGGATTGATCCATTGATCATTATGTGGTGTTCTTTGTCTCTTGTACCAGTCTTTATTTTAAAGTCCATTTTGTCAGAAGTATTGCTACTCCAGCTTTCTCTTGATTTCCATTTGCATGAAATAACTTTTTCCATTCCCTCATTTTCAGTCTGTATGTGTCTCTAGATCTGAAGTGGGTCTCTTGTAGACAGCATATATATAGGGTTGTTCTTGTATCGATTCAGCCAGTCTGTGTCTTTTGGTTGGAACGTTTAACCCATTTACATTTAAGGTAATTGTCGATATGTATGTTCTTATTGCCATTTTGTTAATTGTTTTGGATTTGTTTTTGTAAGTCTTTTTATTCTTCCTTTCCTCTTTGTTCTCTTTTTTTGTGATTTGATGACTATTTTTAGTGTTATATTTGGATTCCTTTTTCTTTTCTGTTTGTATATTTATTATAGATTTTTGGTTTGTGGTTACCATGAGGTTTTGATATAGCAGTCTATACGTATACATGATTTTTTCAAGTTACTGATTTCTTAATTTCAAATGCATTTCAAATATCCTGGATTTGTACTCTCCTCCTGTCACAAATACTGGTTTTGATATCATATTTGTGTGTGGATGATTTCCTACCTTTACTGTATGTTTGCCTCAGAGGTCTCTTAAACTATTTTAATTTCTTTTCATTCTTTCTTATTTATTCTGTTCCATGGCAGTGATTTCTACCACTCTGTCTTCTGGCTCACTGATTCCTTCTTCTACTTCATTTATTCTGCTAGTAATTCCTTCTAGTGTATTTTTCATTTTAGTTATTGTTTTCTTCAACTCTGTTTGGTTGTTCTTTATATTTTCTGTCTCTTTGCTAAAAACTTCTAACTTCTTGCTCTGTGCGTGTGTTCTTTTCCCAAGTTCTTGGATCATCTTTGTGTTCATTACTCTGAACTCTTTCTCATGTAGATTGCCTATCTCCACTTCACTTAGTTATTGTTCTGGGGTTTTATTTTGTTCCTTTGTCTGGAATATATTCCTTTCCCATCTCATTTTGTTTAAATTTCTATTTGTATGTTTATGTATGTAGTAGCTTAGTTACTTTTCTTGAACCTTGGAGAAGTGGCCCTCTGTAGGGGATGTTCTATGTGTCCCAGCAGTACACTCCTCTCTCATCACCCAAGGGCCAGGGACCAGCTGGTTAAAGGGTAGGTTCTGACCTATGTTTGTAGGCTCAGTTCTGCAGGCTACATGATTGTAGTTTTCTTGCTTTTGGTGTCTGCCCTCTGGTGGGTGAGGCTGGTCTAGAGGCTTATGCAGGCTTCCTGGTGGGAGGGTCCAGTGCCTGCCCACTGGTGGGTGGAGCTGTGTCTTGACCCTCTGGTGGTTAGGGAGGTGTCAAGTCTAGAGGTGGCTGTCGGCTCAGGAAGTCTTTAGGTGGCCTGTCTGCTGATGGGTGGTACTGTGTTCCTGCCCCATCAGTTGTTCAGCCTGAGGCATCCCAGCATTGGTGCTTATAGGCTGTTGGGTGGGGCCAGGTCTTGGTGCCAAGGACCCAAAATGTCTGCCTCTAGCTGGAGTTCATATAGGTTTCCCCTATGTCTGCCACCAGATTTTATGACCCCAGAAAGAGCCACAGCCACTCCTGACTCCCTGGGAGACCATCCAAGACCAGCAAGTATGTCTGGCACAGACTCCTATGGAGTCACTGCCTTTGCTCTGGTTTCCACTGTGCATGAGAACCTGTGTGTGCCTTCCAAGAGTGGAGCCTCTGTTTCTCCCAGTCCTGTGGAGCTTCTGCAGTCAAGCTCTGCTGGCCTTCAAAGCCAAATGCTCTGGGGGCTCCTCCTCCTGATATCAGATCCCTAGGCTGTGGAGCCTGACATGGGGCTCAAAACTCTCACTCCTTGGGAGAACCTCTATGATATAATTATCTCGTTTATGGGTCGCACATCTGGGTGGAATGAGATTTGATTATACTGCGAGTGCACCCCTCTGACCATCTTGTGGTTTCTTCTTTATGTCTTTGGATGTAGAGTATAGCATCTCTTTTGGGAAAGAGAAACAACCATCAATAAAAAAGATTCCAGTCTTTTTTATCGATGGTTGTTCAGCAGTTAGTTGTGATTTTGGTGTGCTGATGAGAGGAGGTGGGCTCAAGGTCCTTTTACTCCACCATCTTGTCTCCAATCCTAGGTACATATATTTATACCTATTCTATCTACCTAATGGATTGACCATTTTATCATTATAAACTGTTCTTCTCTCTAGACACAATTTTGTTCTGAAAGTCTGTTTTGTCTTATATTAATATAGCCCCTTACTCTTTCTTTGGTTTAGTGTCTTTGTTATATTTTCCCACCTTTTCCTTTCAATCTACTTGTGTTTTTGAATCTAATGTGTCTTTTGTAAAGAGTAAATAAGTAGGTAATTTTAAAAATCCATCTTTTAATCTCTGTCTTTTGATTGGCGTAATCTCTCCATTTACATTTAATGTAATTATGAATAAAATAGGATTTACATCTGTTATTTTGCTATTTTCTATATGTTTTATGTCTTTCTGTTTACTTAAGTATAGTTGATGTACAATATTATATAAGTTACAAGGTGTACAATATAGTGATTCACAATTTTAAAAGATTATTATACTCCATTTATAGTTATAAAATATTGGCTATATTCCCCATGTTGGACAATATATCCTTGTAGATTATTTTATTTTATACCTAATAGTTTTTGCCTCTTAATCCCTTACCCCTATATTGTCCCTCCCCCCTTCCCTCTCCCCTCTGGTAACCATTAGTTTGTCCTCTATATCTGTGAGTCTACTTCTTTTTTATTATATTCACTAATTTGTTGTATTTTTTAGATTGCACATGTAAGTTATATGGTATTTGTCTTTCTCTGATTTATTTCATTTAGGATAATAACCTCCAAGTCCATCCATGTTGTTGTAAATGGTAAATTTTCATTCTTTTTTTATGGCAGAGTAGTATTCCGTTGTGTGTGTGTGTGTGTGTGTGTGTGTGTGTGTGTGTGTGTGTATCACATCTTCTTTATCCATTCATCTGTTGATGGACACAGGTTGCTTCCATAACTTGGCAATTATAAATATTGCTGCTATGAACACTGGGGTTCATATATCTTTTCAAATTAGTGTTTTGTTTTTGTTTTTTCTTGGATATATATACCCAGGAGTGGAATTGCTGCATCATATGGTAGTTCTCCTTTTAGTCTTTTGAGAAACCTCCATACTGTTTTCTACAGTGGCTGCGCCAATTTACATTCCCTCTTGCAGTGTACAAAGGTTCCTTTTTCTCCACATCCTTGCCAACATTTGTTATTTGTGTTGCTTTTGATAATAGCCATTCTGACAAGTGTGAGGTGATATCTCATTGTGATTTTGATTTGCATTTCTCTGATGATTAGCAATGTTGAACATCTTTTTTGTTGTTGTTGTTCCTCTATTCCCTTATTACTGTCTTCTTTTGTGTTAGATTATTTTTAGTATACCATTTTAATTTTCTTGTTTTTAATTATAGTTTTGAGGGATTTTTTTGGTTTTGTGGTTGTCCTGGGAATTTTAATTGATATCTTATTCCAGTTTAGATCGATACCAAATTAATTTCAATAGCATACATATATACTTTGTTCTGATAGAGAGCCATTCTCTCTCTCTCTTCCTTTGTTCTGTAATTGTCATACAAATTACATTTTATACATTACAAGTTCATCAACAAAGTTTATAATTATTACTTTATGCACTTGCCTTTGAATAAAATGGTAGAAAAAAAGAGTTACAAAGAGACATTTATTCTTTTATATTTACTTATGTAGATATGTTTACTGATGCTCTTTACCTCTTCATGTGGATTCAAGTTACTGTCTAGTGTCCTTTCATTTCAGCCTTAAGTACTCTCTTTAGTAATTATTGTAGGGTGGAATTGCTACACACAGATTCTCTCAGTGTTTTTTTTTTTCCTAGCAATGTTGTCTTAATTTATCCTTCATTTTTTGAAGGATAGTTTTGCCATATATAGAATTTATATCTTTATAGCTTAGGAGGCTATAATAGAACAAATGTAAACATATGCACCTAACAACAGAGCCCCCAAATACATGAACTTTTAAAAAAGTTTACAGACTTTTTTTCCCCAACACTTTGAATATGTCATTGCACTGCTTTTTGGACTCCATGGTTTCTAATAAAAGTCAGCTTTTAAATCTTTTTAAGAAATGCTAGTATATAACTTCTTTTTGTTTTGTTGCTGTCAAGATTTTCTCTTCATCTTTGACTCTTCTCTACTGGACTATGATATGTCTAGTTGTGATTATTTTTCAGTTTATTTTACCTGGAGTTCATTGAGATTCTTGGATGAGTAGATTAATATTTTTCATGAAATTTGGGACATTCTTGACCAATATTTCTTCAAATATCTTTTCTGTTCTTTCTCTCTCTCTTCTCTTCATGAAATTCCTGTTCTGTGTATGTTGGAGTGCTTGTTGGTATCTCTCAAGTCTCTGAGGCCCTGTTCATTTTTTTATTCTTTTTCTCTGCTCCTCAGACTGGATAATCTCTCTTGAAGTATGAAGTTTGATGATTCTTTCTTCTGTTAGCTGAACTCTGTTTTTGAGTCCCTCTGATGAAATGTTTTTTCCAGTTATCATACTTTTCAATTGCAGAACTATTTATATTTGGGTCTTAAGTTTTTTAAAAAATTTGGTGAGACGTTGTTGTCATATTTCTCTATTTCTTTAGATATGATTTCCTTTAGCTCTTTAAACATATTTATAATAGATCTTTTAACATCTTTACATACTACTAAGTCTAGAATCTGAGCCCCCTCAGGGACATTATGTTTTAGCTCTTTTTTGCCTTTTTATGTGGCACATTTTTTGCTTTTTTGTTTTTTCATGTCTCATAAGTTTTTGTTGAAAACTGGACATTTTAGATAATATATTGTAGCAACTCTGGTATCAAGTCTCTCCCCACTGCTCAGATTTCACTGTCGTTGCTGGAATTTTGTTGTCCTTGTTGTTTTCTCATTGTTGTGTATTGTTCACAGACTTACCTGGACTAATTCTGTAGATTTTGTATTTCCTGCACTGTGCAACCATTGAATTCCCTGGATTTTTTAAATTAAAAGTTTTTAATATTTTAAATTTAATTTAAAACAAATCTTACATAAAATTTTAAACTTGCCTGCCTATGAATCACCTCTGATTCAGGATAAGTGGTCAGCTAGTCCAATTTTTGATGAGAAAATATCCTTAAATATGTTGTCTGTATATCTTCTCCCTTTTGCCAAGGAGATCTGCGTTAGCAAGCATGCTTTCAAACTTCAGGTCATTTATAAGACAACCATAGCTTTCATTTACTGCTTGCTCAGGGCCTCAAGTTCAACCAGCAATTAAAAGAGCTTTCTTTTTAACCAAGTCTTTCCTGGGCTGTGTGCATGCTTTTGCAGTTTTTTAGATGTCCAGAGCTATGTTGGAACTTCTCAAATTTTCCTGTAGCCATTTTATTCTCCAAGATTTCCTTTTAAATTCCTGACCAGGCTTTTTTTCTTTTTTCTTTTCCCCAATTGAAATAATAGCTTTAGACAGCTGCAATGTTGCTACCAGACTGGAATTGTTTCAGTAATGACCTGAGGGTAGTACTCCTCTTTTCCCCCACTTGACTAAGCTGAAATCTGAGTTAAATAAAACAGAATAAAAACGTGTAATATGTCAGTAACAGAGATTTCCCATGGAGCTGAATGTTTGAACATTATATTGACTGTATTCTGGAGATGGTGTTTCTTAGAACTCCAGAAAAGTACAGTCCTGTCCACTGGCTGCAGGACTGTTAGCATTTTATGGCTTTTGCAACATTGGAGTGAGTATTGAGAGCAGAGAGACGGGAATAGCCCCAACTTAAAATATCATAGACCCCACTCTCTAGAGACATTCAATAGTTGCCCTTGCATAGATGAGTTTGTTCCTGTTCTGATCATTCCTATTCATTCCACTGATGCAGGAGGGCTCCAATAACCTAAATAGCATAAGCTGGCTGAACACAGGACATCCACCATTGGGCAGATGAGACTGTCAGTAGTTTATTAGTCACATATACGCACAGCCTGTGGGAAGAGGACATCACATGCCATGCAAGGCCACACAGAGGTTGCACTTGGAAATACAGTGAGGCAGAAAAGGCTGTGGGAGATAGGCTTTGTAGTAACAGGGGTGTGGGGGGTGTACTTTTTTGTCTCAGGAGGATGGGACTTGTTTGAATAATTTTGCTGGCTGGCAGAGTGTTGAAACCAGTTAGAATGAGGGACAGGTAGAATGCAGCTTGCACATCTGATGGGGGAACTACCTGGGCAGGGAGCCTTCCTGACTGGGGTGGTGAGAGGCATATCTGTCAAGGGCAGAGGAAGTCCTGGCTGGGCCTCTGGGGCCCTAACAGGCTCAAAGATATCATGGCAGCACATGGAATTTCAAGCCTTGCAATACAGCTCTTAGCTTTGGTTAATTTCTAGAGTTCTAGAAATGGTTACTTTTAGTTGTTGTGTCAGTATTTTTGTCATTTTTTGTAAGAGAGTGAGCGACTTGAAGTCATTCTTCAATTTTCCTTGATTTGAGCATTAGAATTTGGTTTTTGGCTGATGAAAGGCTCACCATCAAATGGACTCAGCCATTGGGACTTTAGGAAAGATCTGATCAAAGTGATCTTTCTCAAAGGGCTATCATGCTGCATGGAATTTTTCAAATGGGTCAGTTTTTTGTGTAGACATAATTGGGAGAACAGACACACAAAGCTAAAAGGTATTAATCCAAAATATTAATAATGGTTTTCCCCTCCGGGTGATTTGGTTAAAGTGACATTATTGTTTATCTTCATATTATTCTATATTTTAGAAATTTATATAATAACCATGTATCATTTGAATAATCAGAGGGATGAAAAAGATCTCTCTCCCTTTATAATGGCTGACAATTGACAGTGATAATTTAGAATCATGGCATAATGCCATTATCAGATTAGTAATAACCCAATCAGTAATTATTTGAGAGGAAATATGGTTTATGAGAAATGACTTAGTTTTCGGAGTAACATCTTTATCTTAATTCTTAATTCAGCATTTTATATAATTTCTATATTTGAGTGTTAGTTTCCATGTCTTTACAAATAGGAATAATAAAACTGTACAGGGTTGTTGTAAGAATTAAATAAGATAATACAATGAAAAGTGAGCACTTAGTGAATTCTCAATAAATGTTAGGCGAAAGTTCCTTCCATAGCAGATGTCAAGGAACGCTGGTGTAGTACACAGTGGTGGTATTACTGTGGCAGAAGGAAAAGTTATGTGAATTACATGCAGAACAGCCTCGTTGTGACTGGGTGGTGGGCACTTGCTTAGGGAGAGGGGCACAAAGGCTTCCAAGATTTCACAAAAGCCAAACATCACTGATTTAACATTTGTGATTCGACCTGGACCTGGCTTATCTTTACACTATAGACTAAAATTTATTTTTCAGTTTCATTTTTGCAACCACACTTAGTCTACACTTATCCCACATTTACACTAAAGTTACTCTATGGTTTCTATGTTTACCCCACACTTACTCTTTTCTGATTGTTGTATATGCTTAGGTCTTTGACATTCTTATTAATATACTGCAAAATATGTTTCTATAATTTTAATAGTTTTCTTTCCTTAGTTATTTGTGTTTTCTACACATTTTATATAAATTTTCTAAATAGTTTCAGGAATCCCATGGTGGATATCAGATGCCACAGGCTTGATGTTTTATTTTTTTTATTTGCCTCTGTTACTTTTGGCATCATCATTCATCTGTGACCCTACCTTTTAGAAATGAGTTGGTATTTATAATTAAAGAAAGACTGATTCTGTATATAAACTCATGCTATGTTTATATCCATGTAAAAATGAATATGGCTACATGTTTTATATAAACTTACACATAGGTATCTGTGTTATAATAAATTATAACATGGTAAAATTTTAGTTTAAGTTCTATGTAACCTACATTGTCTTGATTTCTGATTTTTAACTTTTCATTTTACCAATAGAGTTAGTATAGAGAGTATATATAAATTTATTTTTATACTTTAGCAAATTATTAAATATTATAACGAGTTTTAGCAATTAAGATGAATATTGCAGATTTCAAAATTCTTAATGTTCTTAAATATATCTGTTTAATGTTTTACAAAAATTCCTACATTCATTGATTAATGTGAAGTAGTGCTTTCTAAGGCTATTATGTGCTGAAAATCTATGGTCAAAGGATGAGAAATCCAGCTGCTTCTATTGCTGCAGTAGATTTGGAATAAAAGCTCTAATGTTTCTCAAGGAAAAAAATAAACTGTACTCTAAAGGTTTCCACCACTGCCCCCCCCTCCCCAAGTAGGAAAAAAAGTAGCCCTGGAAAAACTTGTGAATGCTTTGTCATTTCTGCAAAACTGTGAAAACACACCAAGGCAGCTAGTTTACTCATCCTTGATTTCCCCAGATGGCTGAGTTCCCATTAACTCACCAGAGAATGATATGCAGACCCAGAGCCTTTACATGTCATTTTGACAAGACATAACGTCCGATCTTGTTTGTGTACGCCTTTCGCTTCTACCTCAAGCCTGCTTCACTACTGGTGGTCTGCCTGTGTGCAACACAGATGTTTCTCTCTCTGCTGCATGTTTTATTTTTCAAGTAGCTTTGGAGAGCATATGTTTCCATGTGAGCTTATTCCTCCCTTCTTCCAACACCTTCTTGTGCTACATAAACAATCTTCATCTGCCCCCTCAGATCTGGGGCGCACCAGACTTTCACAGATGTCGATTTCTTTTTCAGACTGTGCCTCTGGTGACTACTGTCTTCTGATAATGTCTCCCTTCCTTCTCTGTTCCAAATGACTTGGAATGCAGATTTTTTCCCTCCTTTCAACTCAGTTTCCTTCTGTGACCCCAGCATGTTTTCGTCCCCTTTCTTCTAAGTCTGTCTTTGTACTAGCTCTCCAGATGGGATCAAGGATGAGCTCTTCCTGCTCCTCATTTTATTCTCCTTAGGACTGTTTGGTTTGAAGGAAAAAAAGAGGCAAACTACACAGGTTAAATATTTCACATGTGGGGCCACCTATATCTTTCTCATTTGTTTCCTTTTGAGGGTTTTTCACATTTTACTTATTTGGTAGCTGCTATGTTTATTTTTCCATTTTTGTGTTCATTACAAAGAAGGACATCACAAATATATGCATATAAATATAATACTGTGTATAAATACATAGAAAACATAAGGTAACAGATATTTTGATATCAATTTTTGTTTTCTTTTGTACAAGAGGCACCTCAGCTTCTCTTTCACTTATTCAACATGTATTTGTTGAGGAGGTACTATGTACCAGAAAGTCCTCTGGGTGCCAGCATTAGGGTCCTAAAGAAAGCAGAAAAGGTCTCCCTTCAACAGGAATTTATATTCTAGCGTGAGACAGCTAATGAACAAGCACACATAGAATTAAGATAATTATGAGGGGATGCCAACTGAGCTGAAAATCCAAATTATAAACAGGAGCCTGGATGCAAAAATCATGATAATGAGAACTCTGGGGTGGGGTGGGGGAGGAAAAAATGCAGAGTCCCTACAGAAGGATTGATGTGGGCATCGCTGAGAAACAGAAGAGATGTTGCTGTGACTGACATGTCATAATGAGCATGGTGGAGATGGGAGGACACACTGTTGGAGCGGGAAGTCTGGGGCCAGATCATTTAGGGCGTCTGAAGGCAAGGTAAGAATTCTCAGTTTTCTTCCAAATGCCCTGAGAAGCCATGGAGGCTTTTAAGTAAGGAAGCAACATGATCTGACTTACGTTTTTGAAACATCACTTTGTTAACTGTGATAATTTCTTGTAGTGCTCTTATTTTTTTTATTTTTATTTTTAAAGACATTATTTTTTAATGCAGTTTTAGGTTCACAAAAAAGTTGAAAGGGAGGTACAGAGATTTCCCATATACCCCCTGTCCCCACACATGCATAGCCTCCCCCATTATCAATATCACTCACCAGAGTGGTACATTAGTTATAATTGATGAATCTACATTAGCACATCATAATTACCCAAAGCCCATAGTGTACCTTAGGCTTCACTCTTGGTGTACATCCTATGGGTTTGGGCAAATATATAATGATATGTATCCATCATTTTAATACCATAGAATTTTCACTACCCTAAAAATCCTCTGTGCTTCACCTGTTCATTCCTTCCCCTCATCCCACCAAAGTGCACTGGTCTTTTTACTGTCTCCATAGTTTGGCCTTTTTCAGAATGCCATATAGTTAGAATCATACAGTATGTAGCCTTTTCAGATTAGCTTCTTTCACTTAGTAATTATGACTTTAATGTTCCTCCATGTCTTTTCATGGCTTGATAGATCATTTCTTTTTAGCACTGAATAATATTCCATTGTCTGAATGTCATGATTTTTTAAATTAACAACCTTAATATAATTGTGATCAACCATAAAGTGACTTATTTTCAGAGAAGACTTTGCTAACTCTTGTTATTTTTCCATCTCTCCTCTTAACCAGCCTACAGTATTTTTAGTAGAATGTTGATGACCTCTCCATATTTAAAATTCAAATGCGTTACCTTGGGTTACAAAGATTTCTGGGATTTTACCCTTGAACCTTTTTCCTTACTTCAGGGTTTTCCCCTCCCATGACCAACACATTGTATTGTAAACCTCACTCTACTGAACCATGTCCTGGTCTCACCAAGCCTTGTGCATCTATCCCTGCTCATATGCATGAGCATCTTCCCTTCCTTCCTTCCTTCCCATCACCTGTTTGGGAAGCATCTAATCCCCCCTCACCCCCGGGAACTTCCTCTATGAAGCTTCCTGACCACCTTCTGTGTACTCTTCCCATACTCTGCACAGGCTTCTATTAAAACTCCCCCAATATAAATATTTATAAATGAGTAGTGAATTGGGAAATGCTGGAGAGCTAGAAAGGACAAACAAACATTGCGAAGGGCCTTTAGGACAGGTTAAAAACTTGTTTACTTTAACCTTAAAGCTGTAGAGGGACTCCTGAAGAATTTCAGTGTGAGAGTAACAAGATCAGAATTGCCCTTTAGAAAGTTCACTCTGGCAATATACCAGCAAGAGGAGTGAGTGGGATGAGAAAAATGAGACTGGAAGCAAGCTATTGCTTTAGGTTAGATAAGACATGATGGGAGCTTGAAACATTCACATACACACATGCACACACACAGAAATAACAGTGGAAATGGAGAAGAAAGGATGGTTTCAGAAAGACTTAAACAGTGCCTAACTAACTGATGAGCAGTGTGTAGGTGAAAGTAATTCAGTAATAGAAAATGAGGGAGAGAATAGACTCTAGGATCTGGAGAATGGTGCAATTCACTATGCAGACATACAGATTAAACATTTGGGTGGTATCTTTTCACACCACCCATTTTAACAATTACTGATTGTTTTTTACGTGCTAACACTGAGCTTTCCATTTTACAAGTTAACACGTTCTCTGTTTTTTCACCTTTATTTACCTTATGACTTAAGTTTTTGTTTTTTATGTATTAATTTTGAATTTCTGAACTATCTGTACTAACGCTAAAGTAGAAGAATTAGGCATTTCCTTACTCTTTTTATAGACGAAATAAAAGTGTTCCCTAGTGGGCAGGTGTTGTACTGGAAGCAAGTTGGATGAGTTTGGGGATACACTTGGTGGGGACTCAGGAGAAATTAAGGCAGGGCCAGGAATGGATTTGGGATTTTTTCCTTCTTCCCTCACCATCTCATAATGCCTCTGTCCTCCTACTACCAAATTATTTGATTTCCATTTAAGAGATACCCAATAACTATTTCCTTAATACTTCATATATTCCTCACAAATGAGTAATAGTAATATTTCTTCAAATGATTGATAAAGAAGATTTAGGTCCTTCAAATATGGAAAGATTTGCCAGGTTTTTTTTTTTTAAAGCAAACTTCCTCTTTGTCACAGATATTTGTAAACTGAAAAAAACCCATACTGAGATTTGTTTAGAAAGAGTACATGCAATTTTGCTCTAATTGTGGTGTATCCCCCTAACTCACTTTTTGAGTTTGACTCCATAAATGGATTTGCCCATTTAAGACTTTTAGCAAACTCATATTTTCAGAGTATGAAAGACGACATTTACTCTAACTGGAGAAAACAGGGGATTTGATAACATAAACTAAAAGATCATTGCCAGATAATTTACATTGATTTATAAAAATGCATTCAAGATTCCAGGACAAGATGGCAGAGAAGAAGGACCTGAGCTCACCTCCTCTCATGAAAACACCAAAATCACAACTAACTAACTAACTGCTCAACAACCATTGACAAAAAAGACTGGAACCTACCAAAAAAGATATTCTACTTCCAAAGACAAAGAAGAAGCCACATGGAGAAGGTAGGGGTTGCATTTGTGATACAACCAAGTCCCATACCCTCTAGGTGGGAGACCCACAAACTGGAAAATAATTATATCTCAGAAGTTCTCCCACAGGAGTGAGACCTCTGAGCCCCACATCAGGCTTTCCAGCCTGGGGGTCTGGTATCAAGAGGAGGAGCCCCCAGAGCATTTGGCTTTGAAGGCCAGCAAGGCTTGATTGCAGGAGCTCCATGGGACTGGGGGAAATGTACCCCTATTCTTGAAGGGTGCATGCAGGGTCTTGTGGGCACTGGGGGCCAGGGGAAAAAGCAGTGACTTCATAGGAGCCTGTGCCAGACCTACCTGCTTTTCTTGGAGGGTCTCCTGGTGTTGGGGGCAGCTTTGGCTCACTACAGGGACAAGGACTCTGGTGGCGGAGGTACTGGGGGAGTACTCATTGGTGTGAGCTGTCCTGGAGGCTGCCATTTTGATGCCAAGACCTGGCCCCACCCAACAGCCCTTAGGTTCCAATACTGGGATGCTTCAGGCAAAACAAACAACCAACAGGGCGGGAACACAAGCCCCACCCATCAGCAGACAGGCTGTCAAAAGTCTTCCTGACTTCACAGCCACCTCTAAACGCACCCCTTGACATGGCTCTGTACACCAGAGGGACAAGACCCAGCTCCAACCACCAGTGCATAGGCACTAGTCCCTCCCACCAAGAAGCATGCACAAGGCTCTTAGACCAGCCTCACCCACTAGGGGGCAGACACCAGAAGCAAGAGGAACTACAGTGCTGCAGGCTGTGGGACCACAAAAACAGAAAGTTAGACAAATGAGACAGCAGAGGAATATGTTCCAGACAAAGGAACAAGATAAAACCCCAGAAGGACAACTAAGTGAAGTGGAGATAGGCAATCATCTACCCAAAAAGTAATTCAGAGAAATGATAGTAAAGATGATCCACGATCTCAGAAAAAGAATGGAGGCACAGACCAAGAAAATACAAGAAATAAAAGCTGTAAGATATAAAGAACAAACAGAGTTGAACAATACAGTAACTGAAATGAAAAATACACTAGAAGGAATTAATAGCAGAATAAATGAGGCAGAAAGAAGAATGAATAAAGGAGGCAGAAGAATGAATAAGTGAGCTGGACGACAGAGTGGTGGAAATCACTGCCATGGAACAGAAAAAAGAATGAAAAGAAATGAGGGGATAGTTTAAGAGACTTCTAGGACAATGTCAAATGCATCAACATTCACATTATAGGGGTCCCAGAAGGAGAAGAGAGAGAGAAAGAATCTGAGAAAATATTTGAAGAGATAATAGCTGAAAAATTCCCTAACATGGGAAAGTGAACAGTCACCCAAGTCCAGGAAGTGCAGAGAGTCCCATACAGGATAAACCCGGAGGAACACACTGAGACACATACTAATGGAATTAATTAACAAAAATTAAAGACAAAGAGAAAATATTAAAAGCAACAAATAACATACAAGGGAATCCCCATAAGGTTATCAGCCAGTTTGTCAGCAGAAACTCTACAGGCCAAAGGGAGTGGCATAATATATTAAAAGTGATGAAAGGAAAAAACCTACAACCAAGAATACTATACCCAGTAAGGCTCTCATTCAGATTCAATGGAGAAATCAAACAACACTTTACAGACAAGCAAAAGCTAAGAGAATTTAGCACCACTAAATCAGTGTTACAACAAATTCTAAAGGAAATTCTCTATTTGGAAAAAAAAAGGTCACAACTAGAAACAAGAAAATTACAAATGGGAAAGCTCACTGGTAAAGGCAAACATACAGTAAAGGTAGGAAATTATCCACACATAAATATGACATCAAAACCAGCAATCATGAGTAGAAGAGAGAACAAATGCAGAATATTGGAAATGCATTTGAAATTAGGAGACCAGCAACTTAAAACAATCTTGTATATATATATATAGACTTTCATATCAAGTCCTCATTGTAAAGGCAAACCAAAAACATAAAATAGATATACACACAAAAAAGAAAAAGGAACACAAACACAACAATAAAGATAGTCATCAAATCACAAGAGAAGAGAACAAAACAGGAAGGGAAGAAGAAAGACCTGCAAAAACAGATCCAAAACAATTAACAAAATGGCAATACAAACATACATATCAGTAATTACTTTAAATGTAAATGGATTAAATGCTCCAACCAGAAGACATAGACTGGCTGACTAGATACAAAAACAAGACCCATATATATTCTGTCTACAAGAGACCCACTTCAGACCTAGGGACACATACAGACTGAAAGTGAGGGGGATGGAAAAAGGTATTCCATGCAAATGGAAATCAAAAGAAAGCTGGAGTAGCAATACTCATATCAGACAAAATAGACTTTAAAATAAGGACTGTACAAGAGACAAAGAAGGAAACTACATAATGATCAATGGATCAATCCAAGAAGAAGATAAAACAATTGTAAATATATATATGCACCCAATACAGGAACAATTCAATATATAAGGCAAATGCTTACAGCCATAAAAGGAAAAATTGACAGTAACACAATAATAGTGAGGGACTTTAACACCCCACTTACATCAATGGACAGATCATCTAGACAGAAAATCAATAAGGAAACACAGGCCTTAAATGCTACATTACCAGATGGACTTAATTGGTATTTATAGAGCATTCCATCCAAAAGCAGCAGATTTCATATTCAAGTGCACATGGAATATTCTCCAAGATAGATCACATACTGGGCCACAAAGGAAGACTTGGTAAATTTAAGAAAATTGAAATCATATCAAGCATCTTTTCCAAACAAACACAATGCTATGAGATTAGAAATCAACTACAAGAAAAAAATTGTAAAAAATGCAAACATGCAGTTAACAGGCTAAACAATATGCTACTAAACAACCAATGGATCACTGAAGAAATCAAAGAGGAAATCAAAAAGTACCTAGAGACAAATGAAAACAAAAACACGATGATCCAAAACCTATGGGATGCAGCAAAAGCAGTTCTAAGAGTTAAGTTTATAGTTACCTCAGGAAACAAGAAAAATCGCAGATAAACAACCTAACCTTACACTTAAAGCAACTAGAAAAAGAACAAACAAAACCCAGAGTTAGTAGAAGGAAAGAAATCATAAAGATCAGAGCAGAAATAAATGAAACAGAGATGAAGAAAACACTAGAAAAGATCAATGAAACTAACAGCTGGTTCTTTGAAAAAATAAACAAAATTGATAAACCTGTAGCCAGACTCTTTAAGAAAAAAAGGGAGAGGGTTCATATCAATAAAAATAGAAATGAGAAAGTAGAAGTTACATCTGACATCATAGAAATACATAGGACCATAAGAGACTATTACAGGGAACTATATGCCAATAAAATGGACAACCTAGAAGAAATGGACAAATTCTTAGAAAGGTACAATCTCCCAAGACTGAACCAGGAAGAAATAGAAAATACGAACAGACCAGTCACAAGTATTGAAAATGAATCTGTGATTAAAAAACTCCCAGAAAACAAAAGTCAGGGACCAGAGGGCTTCACAGGCGAATTCTATCAAACATTTAGAGAAGACTTAATACCTAACCTTCTGAAACTATTTCCAAAAAATTGCAGAGGAAGGAGCACTCTCAAACTCATTCTATGAGGCTACTATTACCCTGATACCAAAACCAGATAAAGATACCACAAAAAAAGAAAAGTACTGTCTAATATCACTAATGAACACAGATGCAAAAATCTTCAACAGAATAATAGCAAACCAAATTCAACAATACATAAACAGGATCATACACCATGATCAAGTGGGATTTATCCCAGGCATGCAAAGATTTTTCAATATCCACAAATCAATCAGTGTGATACACCACATCAACAAATTGAAGAATAAAAACCATATGATCATCTCAATAGATGCAGAAAAAGCTTTTGAAAAAAATTCAACACCCATTTATGATAAAAACTATCCAGAAAGTGGGCATAGGGGGAGTCCACCTCAACAAATAAAGGCCATATGTGACAAACCTTCAGCTAACATCATACTCAATGGTGAAAAGCTGAAAGCATTTCCTCTAAGATCAGGAACAAGACAAGAATGTCCACTCCCACCACTTTTATTCAGCATAGTTTTAAGTTCTAGACACAGCAATCAGAGAAGAAAAAGAAATAAAAGGGATCCAATTGGAAAAGAAGAAGTAAAACTGTCACTGTTTGCAGGTGACATGATATTATACACAGAAAGTCCTAAACACGCTACAAAAAACTACTAGAGCTCATCAATGAATCTGGTAAAGTTGCAGTATACAAAATTAATACACAGAAATCTCTTGCATTTCCATACACTAACACCAGAAGATAAGAAAGAGCGATTAAGGAAACAATCCCATTTACCATCTCATCAAAAAGAAAGAGTAAAATATCTAGGAATAAACCTACCTAAGGAGGCAGAAGAACTGTACTCTGAAAACTACAAGACACTGATTGAAGAAACTGAAGATGACACAAATGGATTGAAAGAATCAATATTGTCTAAATGATTATACTACCCAAGGCAATCTACAGATTCAATGCAATCCCTATCAAATTACCAATGGCACTTTTTGCAGATGTAGAACAAAAAAATCTTGTTTTTTTTGTTCTACATATACAATGGAGACTAGACAGTCTCTTTAATAATTGGTGCTGGGAAAACTGGACAGCTACATGTAAGAGAATGAAATTAGAACATTCTCTAACACCATGCACAAAAATAAACTCAAAATGGATTAAAGATTTAAAAGTAAGACCAGATACTATAAAACTCTTAGAGGAAAACATAGGCAGAACTGTGTTTAACATAAATCACAGCAACATCTTTTTGAATCCACCTGCTAGAGTAATGAAAATAAAAACAAAACAAAAAACAAATGGGACCTGATTACATTTAGAAGCTTTTGCACAGCTTTTTTTTTTTTTTTAAGGAACATTCATTCATTCATTCATTCATTTATTTATTTATTTGTTTATTTATTGGCTTTGTTGGGTCTTCGTTGCTGCGGCGAGCAGGTGCTACTGTTTGTTGCAGTGCGTGGGCTTCTCACTGCAGTGGCTTCTCTTGTTTTGGAGCGCAGGCTCTAGGCACACGGGTTTCAGTAGCTGTGACATGCAGGCTCAGCAGTTGTGGCTCGTGGGCTCTAGAGCACAGGCTCAGTAGTTGTGGTGCATGGGCTTATTTGCTCTGCGGCATGTGGGATCTTCCCAGACCAGGGATTGAACCCATGTCCCCTGCACTGGCAGGCAGATTCTTAAACACTGTGCCACCAGGGAAGTCCTGCACAGCTTTTAAACATAAACAAAATGAAAAGACAACCCACAGAATGGGAGAAAATATTTGCAAATGAAGCAACCAACAAGGGATTACTCTCCAAAATATACAAACAGCTTACACAGCTAAATATCAAAAAAACAAACAACCCAATCAAAAAATGGGAAGAAGACCTAAATAGCCATTTCTCCAAAGAAGACATACAGATGGCCAAAAGGTACATGAAAAGGTGGTCAACATCATGAATTATTAGAGAAATGCAAATCAAAACTACAATGAGGTATTACCTCACACTGGTCAGAATAGCCATCATCAAAAAGTCTACAAACAGGGCTTCCCTGGTGGCACAGTGGTTGAGAGTCTGCCTGCTAGTGCAGGGGACACGGGTTTGAGCCCTGGTCTGGGAGGATCCCACATGCCACGGAGCAACTAGGCCCGTGAGCCACAACTACTGAGCCTGCGCATCTGGAGCCTGTGCTCCACAACAAGAGAGGCCACGATAGTGAGAGGCCCGCACACTGCGATGAAGAGTGGCCCCCGCTTGCCGCAAGTAGAGAAAGCCCTCGCACAGAAATGAAGACCCAACACAGCCAAAAATTAAAAAATTAAAAAAAAAAGATTGCCCACGTGCAAGTCATGTGGCACCGCCAAAAAAAAAAAAAAAAAAAAAAAAAACTCTGCAAACAATAAATCCTGGGGAGGGTTAGGAGAAAAGGGAACCCTCCTACACTGTTGGTGGGAATGTAAATTGGTACAGCCGCTATGGAGAACAGTATGGAGATTCCTTAAAAAACTAAAAATAGATCTACCATATGATCCAGCAATCCCACTCCTGGGCATATATCCAGAGAAAACCATAATTCTAAAACATACATGCACCCCAATGTTCACTGCAGCACTATTTACAATTAGCCAAGACATGGAAGCAATGTCCATTGACAGATGAATGGATAAAGAAGATGTGGTACAAATATACAATGGAATATTGCTCAGTCATAAAAAAGAATGAAATAATGCCATTTGCAACAAAATGGATGGACCTAGAGATTATCATAATAAGTGAAGTCAGACAAAAAAAGACATATATCATATGATATCACTTATATGTGGAATCTAAAAATATGATACAAATGAACTTATTTACAAAACTGAAACAAACTCACAGACTTAGAAAACAAACTTATGGTTACCGATGGGGAGAAGGGATACATTAGGAAGTTGGGATTAACATATACATAGTACTATATATAAAATAATCAACAAGTACCTCCTGCATAGCACGGGGTACTCTACTCAATACTCTGTAATAACCTATGTGGGAAAAGAATCTGAAAAAGAATATATATATATATATATATATATATATATATATATATATATATATATATATATATAAACTGAATCACTTGCTGTACACCTGAAACTAACATTGTAAATCAACTATACGCCAATATAAGATAAAAATTTAAAAAATAAAATGAATTGTTATCGTTGTTTACTACCTGTTCATCCCATTGGACCATAAGATCTATAAAAGTAGGAACTATATTGTGTCTTTCAAAACTTTATGCCCAGTATCTAGCTTAATGCCTGCCATTATATCAGGCATCAATAAATATTGACATTTTTTTTTTTTTTTAAATTTATTTATACTTATTTTTGGCTGTGTTGGGTCTTCGTTTCTGTGCGAGGGCTTTCTCTAGTTGTGGCAAGCGGGGGCCACTCTTCATCGCGGTGCGCGGGCCTCTCACCGTCGCGGCCTCTCTTGTTGCGGAGCACAGGCTCCAGACGCGCAGGCTCAGTAGTTGTGGCGCACGGGTTTAGTCGCTCCGTGGCATGTGGGATCTTCCCAGACCAGGGCTCGAACCCGTGTGCCCTGCATTGGCAGGCAGATTCTCAACCACTGCGCCACCAGGGAAGCCCCAATATTGACATTTTGAATTATATGAATGAATTAAACATTTCTGTAGTTTGAATTCTCACCATAATCCTTTTATATTTAACAGCAGAGAAACTTCATTTCTTCTTCCATCTAAAGAGAACTTTCCCTGAGGAAGCTTACACATTATTTCTCCTTTGTTCTGTTCATATTAAGAAAAATTCATCTCAAAGGCACTGCTCCTGCCTTCTTTCTCCTGATCAACAGCACTGCTCCTACCACTGTTTTTGTGCAGGATAGAGAGGATGAGGCTTTTGTAAATAAGGAATGTATTGCCTTTGGAGAGAGGCATAGATGTTTCTCAAACACAGAGGTTTGAGAAACAACCAACAGCTAGCACCCAACTAAACAATAAGCTTCATTTCCTACATGAGACCACTCCTTCAAGACTAAGAGGGTGGCTGTTTTATCTAATGCACAGAAACCAACATAGAGAAACAAAGAAAAAGAAATGGAAATATTTTCCAAAATAAGAAGATAAAACTCCAGAAACAGACCCTAATAAAATAGAGTTCAAAATAATGATCATAAAGATGCTCACTGAGGTCAACAGAACAATGCATGAACAAAGTGAAAATTTCAAGAGATAGAAAACATAAGAAAGTACCAAACAGAAATCACAGAGCTGAAAAATACAATAATTGAACTGAAAAATTAAATAGAGGGGCTCAGCAGCAGTCTAGGTGAAGTGGAAGAAGGGATCAGTGAACTTTAAGACAGGGCAGTGGAATTCATCCAATCAGAGGACCCCCAACCCCCAAAAAAAAGAATGAAATAGAGTGAAGATAGCTTAAGGGAAATCATCAAGTGGACACATATTTGCATTATAAGGGTCCCAGAAGAGGAAGACAGAGAAAGAGGCAGAAACCTTATTTGAAGAATAATAGCTGAACACTTTCCTAACCTGGGGAAGAAAACAGACATCCAGATCCAAGAATACCAAAAAGTTCCAAATAAGATGCACTCAAAATGACCACACCAAGACACATTATAATTAAATTACCAAAAGCTAAAACAAGGAGAGAATCTTAAAAGCAGCAAGAGGAAAACAGCTTTTTATGTACAAGGGTTTCTCCGTAAGACTATCAGCAGAATTTTATTCAGAAACTTGCAGACCAGAAGGAAGTGGCCAATATATTCAAAGTGTTAAAAAAAAAAAAAAGAAAAGAAAACTGCCAACAAAGAATATTCTACCCAGAAAAGTCCCTCAGATTTGAAGAAGAGATAAAGAGTTTTCTAGACAAGCAGACGTGAAGGAGTTCATCACCACTAGACTGGCCTTAGAAGAAATAGTAAAGAGAATTCTTCAAGGTGAAACAAAAGGGCACTAATCAGTAAGAGAAAAACATATCAAAGTATAAATCTTAATGGTAAAGGTAAATATATAGTTAAATCAGAATCCTCTAATGTTGTAATGGTGGTGGGTAAAACACATATGAATCTACTACGAAGGTTAAAAGACAAAGGTAGTAAAACTACCTATAAGTACAGTAATTTGTTTATGGATACGCAGGACCAAAGATGTAAATTGTGACAAAAAAAAAAACAAAATATGAGAGGGAAGAGTAAAAAGCTACAGCTTTAATATGCATTCAAACATAAGTTGTTATCAGCTTAAATAGGCTATTATAAATTCAAGATGTTTTATACAAGCTATGGTAACTCCAAAGCAAAAATTTATAATTGATACACAAAATATAAAGAGAAGGTAATCTAAGCATACCACCATACAAAATCACAAAATCACAGAGGAAGAGAGGAACAAAAGACCTGTAAAAGAGCCAAAAAACAACCATAAATAGGAATAGTAAGGCCACACTTAACAATAATTACTTTGAAGAATTCAGTCCATTTATATTTAATCAAAAGACAAGACGCTGAATGGATAAACAATCCAACTATTGGCTGCTACAAGAGACTCACTTCTGTTTTGAGAACAAACACAGATTAAAAATGAAGAGATGGAAAAATATAGTCCATGCAAAAGGAAACTGAAGAAAACCAGGTGTAGCTATACTTATGTCAGACAAAACAGGCTTTAAGACAAAGACTGTTATAAGAGACAAAGGAGGTTATTATACAATTATAAAGGCATCAATCTAACAAGAGGATATAACGTTTATAAATATTCATTCACCCAACATAGAAACACTACATACATAAAGCAAATATTAACAGAGATGAAGGAAGGAATAGACAGCAATACAAAAATAGTGAAGGACTTCATTTTCAACAATGGATAGATCATCAAGACAGAATATCAATAAGGAAACACTTCACTAAGATATTTACAGAACATCCATCCCAAAATAGCAGAATAAACATTCTTTTCAAGTGCACTTAGAACATTCTTCAGGATTTACCATATGTTAGACCACAAAACAAGCCTTAGTAAATTTAAAAAGACTGAAATCATATCAGGCATTTTTTTGAACCACAATGTTACAAAACCAGATCAATTACAAGAAGAAAAAAACTGGAAAATTCACATATATGTGAAAATTAAATTTTTCCCACTGTAAAACCAATGTGTCAAAGAAGAAATTAAAAAAAAATATCTTGAGACAAATGAAAATAGAAATACAACATGCCAAAACTTACATGGGATGCAGCAAAAGCAGTTCTAGGAGGGAAGTTCATAGTGATAAACAGCTACATCAAGAATTAAGAAAGATCTCAAACAACCTAACTTTACACCTCAAGGAGCTAGAAAAAGAAAAACTAATTAAGCTCAAAGTTAGTAGAATGAAAAAAACAACAAAGATCAGAGAGGAAATAAATGAAAAAGAGAATAAGAGACAATAGAAAAGATCAATAAAACTAAGAGTTGGTCTTTTGAAACAATAAAATAGAAAAACCCTTAGCTAGAGTCACAAAGAAAAAAGAGGATTTTAATAAAATTAGAAATGAAAGAGATGTTATAATAAGAGGAGACCATACCACAGAAAGAAAATCATAAGGATCATAAGACACTGATATATGCCACCAAACTAGACAACTTAGAAAAAATAAATTCCTAAAAAGATACAACCTATTAAGACTAATTTATGGAGAAATAGAAAATCTGAACAGACCAAGTACTAGTAAGGAGATGGAATCAGTAGTCCAAAACCCCTCAACAAACAAAAATTAAGCCAGATGGCTTCACTGGTGAATTCTATCAAAAAATTAAAGAATTACGAATCCTTTCAAACTCTTCCAAAATATAGAAGAGTAGGGAACATTTCTAAACAAACTTTATGAGGCCAGTTTTACTCTGATACTAAAACTAGACAAGGCCACTACAGAAGATAAAATACAGGCCAGTATCTCTGGGGGAACAAAATGCAAAAATTCTCAACAAAATTTTAGCAAATGAAATTCAACTATGCAGTCAAAAATCATACACCATGATCAAGTGGGATTTATTTCAGGGATGCAAAAATGTTCAACATCTGCAAATCAATCAATGTGATACATCACATTAACAAAATGAAGGGTAAAAATCATATGTCATCTTAATAGATGCACAAAAAGCATTTGACAAAATTCAACATCCAATCATGATAAAAATTCTCAATAAAGTGGGTATAAAGGGAACATGTCTCAACATAATGAAAGCCGTATATGACAAACCCACAGTGAACATAATACTCAACAGTGAAAAACTGAAAGCCTTTGCTCTAAAATCAGGAACAAGAAAAGGATGCTCACTCTTGTCACTTTTCTTTAACATAGCACTGGAAGTCCTAGTTAGAGCAATTAGGCAAGAAATAAAAGTTATCCAACTTGGAAAGGAAGAAGTCTCTATTTGTAGATAACATGCTAGTACACATAGAAAACCCTAAAGACTCCGCCAAAAAAAAAAAAAAACCTGTTAATGGGTGAGTTCCGTAAATTACAGGATATAAAATATACACACAAAATTAGTTGCATTTCTGTACACTAATGATGAATGAGAAGAGAAATTAAGAAAATAATCCACTTACAACAAAAAGAATAAAATAACTAGGAATAAATTTAACCACCAAGGTGAAAGACCTGCACAATGAAAACTATTAGACATTGATGAAAGAAACTGAAGATGACACAAATGAATAGAAAGATGTTCTGTGCTCGTGGATTGGAAAAATTACTGTTATTAAAATATTCATATTGCCCAAAGCAATCTACAGATTGAATGCAATCCCTATCAAAATTTCAATGGCAGAAGATGGCGGAGTAGAAGGACGTGCTCTCACTCCCTCTTGCGAGAGCACCAGAATCACACCTGGCTGCTGGACAATCATCGACAGGAAGACACTGGACTTCACCAAGGAGGATACCCCACGTCCAAGGACAGAGGAGAAGTCACAATGAGACGGTAGGAGGGGTGCAATCAGAGTAAAATCAAATCCCATAACGGCTGGGTGGGTGACTCACAGCCTGGTGAACACTTATACCACAGAAGTCCACCCACTGGAATGAAGGTTCTGAGCCCCACGTCAGGCTTCCCAACCTGGGGGTCCGGCAACGGGAGGAGGAACTCATAGAGAATCAGACTTTGAAGGCTAGTGGGAATTGATTGCAGGACTTTGACAGGACTGGGGGAAACAGAGACCCCACTCTTGGAGGGTGCACATGGAATAGTGTGCACATCAGGACCTGGGGGAAGGAGCAGTGACCCTGGGGGAGACTGAACCAGAACTACCTGCTAGTGTTGGAGGGTCTCCTGCAGAGGCGGGGGCTGGCTCTGTTTCACTGTGGGGACAAGGACACTGGCAGCGGAGGTTCTGGAGGTACTCCTTGGCGTGAGCCCTCCCAGAGTCTGCCATTAGCCCCACCAAAGAGCCCAGGTAGGCTCCAGTGTTGGGTTGCCTCAGGCAAAACAACCAACAGGGAGGGAACCCAGCCCGACCCATCAACAGTCGAATGGATTAAAGTTTTACGGAGCTCTGACTGCCACAGAAACAATCAGCTCTACCCACCACCAGAGCCTCCCATCAAGCCTCTTAGATAGCCTCAACCACCAGAGGGCAGACAGCAGAAGCAAGAAAAACTACAATCCTGCAGCCGGTGGAACAAAAACCACATTTACAGAAAGACAGACAAGATGAAAAGGCAGAGGGCTATGTACCAGATGAAGGAACAAGAAAAAACCCCAGAAAAACAACTAAATGAAGTGGAGATAGGCAACCTTCCAGAAAAAGAATTCAGAATAATGATAGTGAAGATGATCCAGGACCTCGGAATAAGAATGGAAGCAAAGATTGAGAAGATGCAAGAAATGATTAACAAAGACCTAGAAGGATTAAAGAACAAACAAACAGAGATGACCAATACAATAACTGAAATGAAAAATACACTAGAAGGAATCAATAGCAGAATAACTGAGGCAGAAGAACGGATAAGTGACCTGGAAGACAGAATGGTGGAATTCACTGCTGCGGAACAGATTAAAGAAAAAAGAATGAAAAGAAATGAAGGCAGCCTAAGAGACCTCTGGGACAACATTAAACGCAACAACATTCTCATTATAGGGGTCCCAGAAGGAGAAGAGAGAGAGAAAGAACCAGAGAAAATATTTGAAGAGATTATAGTTGAAAACTTCCCTAACATGGGAAAGGAAATAGCCACCCAAGTCCAGAAAGCGCAGAGAGTCCCATACAGGATAAACCCAAGGAGAAACACACCGAGACACATAGTAAACAAAGTGGCAAAAATTAAAGACAAAGAAAAATTATTGAAAGCAGCGAGGGGAAAACGACAAATTACATACAAGGGAACTCCCATAAGGTTAACAGCTGATTTCTCAGCAGAAACTCTGCAAGCCAGAAGGGAGTGGCATGATATACTTAAAGTGATGAAAGGGAAGAACCTACAACCAAGATTACTCTACCTGGCAAGGATCTCATTTAGATTTGATGGAGAAATCAAAAGCTTTACAGACAAGCAAAAGCTAAGAGAATTCAGCACCACCAAACCAGATCTACAACAAATGGTAAAGGAACTTCTCTAAGTGGGAAACACAAGAGAAGAAAAGGACCTACAAAAACAAACCCAAAACAATTAAGAAAATGGTCATAGGAACATACATATCCATAATTACCTTAAACGTGAATGGATTAAATGCTCCAACCAAAAGACACAGGCTTGCTGAATGGATACAAAAACAAGACCCATATATATGCTGTCTACAAGAGACCCACTTTAGACCTAGGGACACATACAGACTGAAAGTGAGGGGATGGAAAAAGATATTCCATGCAAATGGAAATCAAAAGAAAGCTGGAGTAGCTATACTCATATCAGGTAAAATAGACTTTAAAATAAAGAATGTTACAAGAGACAAGGAAGGACACTACATAATGATCAAGGGATCAATCCAAGAAGAAGATATAACAATTCTAAATATATATGCACCCAACATAGGAGCAGCTCAATACATAAGGCAACTGCTAACAGCTATAAAAGAGGAAATTGACAGTAACACAATCATAGTGGGGGACTTTAACACCTCACTTACACCAATGGACAGATCATCCAAAATGAAAATAAATAAGGAAACAGAAGCTTTAAATGACACAATAGACCAGATAGATTTAATTGATATTTATAGGACATTCCATCCAAAAACAGCAGATTACACTTTCTTCTCAAGTGCACACGGAACATTCTCCAGGATAGATCACATCTTGGGTCACAAGTCAAGCCGCAGTAAATTTAAGAAAATTGAAATCATATCAAGCATCTTTTCTGACCACAACGCTGTGAGATTAGAGATGAATTACAGGGAAAAAAACGTAAAAAACACAAACACATGGAGGCTAAACAATACGTTACTATATAACCAAGCGATCACTGAAGAAATCAAAGAGGAAATCAAAAAATACCTAGAGACAAATGACAATGAAAACACGATGACCCAAAACCTATGGGATGCAGCAAAAGCAGTTCTAAGAAGGAAGTTTATAGCTAGACAAGCCTACCTAAAGAAACAAGAAAAATCTCAAGTAAACAATCTAACCTTACACCTAAAGAAACTAGAGAAAGAAGAACAAACAAAACCCAAAGTTAGCAGAAGGAAAGAAATCATAAAGATCAGAGCAGAAATAAATGAAATAGAAACAAAGAAAACAATAGCAAAGATCAATAAAATTAAAAGCTGGTTCTTTGAGAAGATAAACAAAATTGATAAGCCATTAGCCAGACTCATCACGAAAAAGAGGGAGACAACTCAAATCAATAAAATTAGAAATGAAAAAGGAGAAGTTACAACAGACACCACACAAATACAAAGCATCCTAAGAGACTACTACAAGCAACTCTATGCCAATAAAATGGACAACCTGGAAGAAATGGACAAATTCTTAGAAAGGCATAACCTTCCAAGACTGAACCAGGAAGAAACAGAAAATATGAACAGACCAATCACAAGTAATGAAATTGAAACTGTGATTAAAAATCTTCCAACAAACAAAAGTCCAGGACCAGATGGCTTCACAGATGAATTCTATCAAACATTTAGAGAAGAGCTAACACCTATCCTTCTCAAACTCTTCCAAAAAATTGCAGAGGAAGGAACACTCCCGAACTCATTCTATGAGGCCACCATCACCCTGATACAAAAACCAGACAAAGACACTACAAAAAAAGAAAATTACAGACCAATATCACTCATGAATATAGATGCAAAAATCCTCAACAAAATACTGGCAAACAGAATCCAACAACACATTAAAAGGATCATACACCATGATCAAGTGGGATTTATCCCAGGGATGCAAGGATTCTTCAATATACGCAAATCAATCAATGTGATACACCATATTAACAAATTGAAGAATAAAAACCATATGATCATCTCAATAGATGCAGAAAAAGCTTTTGACAAAATTCAACACCCATTTATGATAAAAACTCTCCAGAAAGTGGGCATAGAGGGAACCTACCTCAACATAATAAAGGCCATATATGACAAACCCACAGCAAACATCATTCTCAATGGTGAAAAACTGAAAGCATTTCCTCTAAGATCAGGAACGAGACAAGGATGTCCACTCTCACCACTATTATTCAACATAGTTCTGGAAGTCCTAGCCACGGCAATCAGAGAAGAAAAAGAAATAAAAGGAATACAAATTGGAAAAGAAGAAGTAAAACTGTCACTGTTTGCAGATGACATGATATTATAAATAGAGAATCCTAAAACTGCCACCAGAAAACTGCTAGAGCTAATTAATGAATTTGGTAAAGTTGCAGGATACAAAATTAATGCACAGAAATCTCTTGCATTCCTATACACCAATGATGAAAAATCTGAAAGAGAAATTATGGAAACATTCCCATTTACCATTGCAACAAAAAGAATAAAATACCTAGGAATAAACCTACCTAGGGAGACAAAAGACCTGTATGCAGAAAACTATAAGACACTGATGAAAGAAATTAAAGATGATACCAACAGATGGAGAGATATACCATGTTCTTGGATTGGAAGAATCAACATTGTGAAAATGACTATACTACCCAAAGCAATCTACAGATTCAATGCAATCCCTATCAAATTACCAATGGCATTCTTTACGGAACTAGAACAAATCATCTTAAAATTTGTATGGAGACACAAAAGACCCCAAATAGCCAAAGCAGTCTTGAGGGAAAAAAACGGAGCTGGAGGAATCAGACTCCCTGACTTCAGACTATACTACAAAGCTACATTAATCAAGACAATATGGTACTGGCACAAAAACAGAAACATAGATCAATGGAACAAGATAGAAAGCCCAGAGGTAAACCCACGCACCTGTGGTCAACTAATCTATGACAAAGGAGGCAAAGATATACAATGGAGAAAAGACAGTCTCTTCAATAAGTGGTGCTGGGAAAACTGGACAGCTACATGTAAAAGAATGAAATTAGAACACTCCCTAACACCATACACAAAAATGAACTCGAAATGGATTCGAGACCTAAATGTAAGACTGGACACTATAAAACTCTTAGAGGAAAACATAGGAAGAACACTCTTTGACATAAATCACAGCAAGATCTTTTTTGATCTACCTCCTAGAGTAATGGAAATAAAAACAAAAATAAACAAATGGGACCTAATGAACCTTCAAAGCTTTTGCACAGCAAAGGAAACCATAAACAAGACGAAAAGACAACCCTCAGAATGGGAGAAAATATTTGCAAATGAATCAACGGACAAAGGATTAATCTCCAAAGTATATAAACAGCTCATTCAGCTCAATATTAAAGAAACAAACAACCCAATCCAAAAATGGGCAGAAGACCTAAATAGACATTTCTCCAAAGAAGACATACAGATGGCCAAGAAGCACATGAAAAGCTCTTCAACATCACTAATTATTAGAGAAATGCAAATCAAAACTACAATGAGGTATCACCTCACACCAGTTAGAATGGGCATCATCAGAAAATCTACAAACAACAAATGCTGGAGAGGGTGTGGAGAAAAGGGAACCCTCTTGCACTGTTGGTGGGAATGTAAATTGATACAGCCACTATGGAGAACAGTATGGAGGTTCTTTAAAAAACTAAAAATAGATTTACCATATGACCCAGCAATCCCACTACTGGGCATATACCCAGAGAAAACCATAATTCAAAAAGAGTCATGTACCCCAATGTTCATTGCAGCACTATTTACAATAGCCAGGTCATGGAAGCAACCTAAATGCCCATCGACAGACGAATGGATAAAGAAGTTGTGGTACATATATACAATGGAATATTACTCAGCCATAAAAAGGAACGAAAGTGAGTCATTTGTTGAGATGTGGATGGATCTAGAGACTGTCATACAGAGTGAAGTAAGTCAGAAAGAGAAAAACAAATATCGTATATTAACACACGTATGTGGAACCTAGAAAAATGGTACAGATGAGCTGGTTTGCAGGGCAGAAGCTGAGACACAGATGTAGAGAACAGACATATGGACACCAAAGGGGGAAAACTGTGGTGGGGTGGGGATGGTGGTGTGCTGAATTGGGCTATTGGGATTGACATGTATACAATGATTTGTATAAAATTGATGACTAATAAGAACCTACAGTATAAACAAACAAACAAACAAAACAACTAATACTAAACTTTCATTGGATTATTTGTATGGAAATATGTTAATATAAATGTTTCAGACATTATGTGAAATTTCTAAAAATCTTATATGTTCTGGTATAATGTTATAATTCATAATTCTAGTTATTACTTTAAAATGTATATCTCAGAAAAAACTAAATTTCCTTGTCTATTGCACTATTATGAACTTTCATCAAATCTTTAACTGTGGTCATTTTAAATCTTTTGTCATTTACAGACAGTTCTGGGTGTACTCTGATGCTTTTGCAAATATGTTCCTATTAAAGGGTTTCATCTTCAAGGAATTCATAGAAAAGACTCTGACAAGTACACGTTTCTGGTAACTGTACTGCTGAACTGAATGAATAAGCATTTTCAGAACTCTAATGAAAAACTGATGAACTCATAACAGTGCTAACAAAAGATCAAGATGAAAAAAAAATTAATTACATGGGACTGAGTGAACTGATGAGGATGATTATAATTTTTGTGACTTTCTGTTTGAATTAAAAAAAAAAATCCCACAAGGACTCAGAGGCAAAGAATATAGAAATCAATTTTCACTGCAAAGTAAAGGAGCTGTTACAGTGGAGGATTACTGGACTGAATGTCAATATTATGAAATAATATGAGTGTGTTTCATGTTTGGTAATTGCAATCATTGTTGCTTTTGTTGTGGTCATCCATGTACAATGCTTGGTGTCAGTCTATTTATCTCTTGTAAAAATAAAATACAGTGTGTGTGTGTGAAAAAAAAATTTCAATGGCATTTTTTCACAAAAATATACTATCCTAAAATTTGTATGGGACCACAAAAGACTCTGAATAGCCAAAGCAATCTTGAGAAAGAAGAACAAAGTTAAAGGTATCACAGTTCCGGATTTCAAACTATATTACAAAGCTATAGTAATCAAAACAGTATGATATTGGCATTAAAATAAGACACATGGATCAATGGAATAGAATAGATAACCCAGAAATGAACCCACACATATGATCAACTAATTTATGACAAAGGAGCCAAGAACATAGAAGAGGAAATAACAGGCTAATAATGGTGTTGGGAAAACTGGATCACTATCTTACAGCATATTTAAAAATGAACTCAATATGGATTAAAGACTTGAATGTAAGACCTGAAACCATAACACTCCTAGAAGGAAACATAGGGATTAAGCTCCTTGACATTGATTTTTGCAATGAAATTTTTGGATTTGATACCTAAAGCAAAAGCAATAAAAGTAAAAATAAACGAGAGAGTCTATGTCAAACTAAAAAGCTTCTGTACAGCCAAAGAAACCATCAATAAAATGAAAAGGTAACCTACAGAATAGGAGAAAATATTTGCAAATCATATCTGATAAGGGTTAATGTCCAAAATATATAAAGAACATACACAACTCAATAGCAAAAACCACCCAAACAGTCCATTAAAAAATGGGCAAAAGAACTGAACAGACATTTTTCCAAAGAGATACAAATAGCTTACAGGTACATGAAAAGGTATTCAACATTACTAATCATCAGGAAAATGCAAATCAAATCCAAAATGAGATATCACCTCACGCCTGTTAGAAAAGTTATCATCAAAAAGACGAGAGATAACAAATGTGGGCTAGGCTGTGGAGGAAAGGGGACCCTGTGCATTGTTCCTGGAAATGTAAATTCGTGCAGACACTGTGGAAAACAGTATGGAGGTTCTGCAAAAAAATTAAAAAGAACTACCCAATGATCCAGCAATATCACCTTTGAATACATATAAAGGAAATGAAGTCACTGTCTTGAAAAGATATCTGCATGTTTATTGCAGCATTATTTACAATAGCCAAACATGGATACAACCTAAGTGTCTACTGAATGATTAATGGGTAAAGAAAATATACACACACACATATACATACAATGGAATATTATTTGTCATAATAAAAAGGAGATCCTGTCACTTGCAACAATATGGTAAAATATATCGGACTGAGAGAAATACTGTATTTATATGTCAAATTTATATCATTTATATATTGAGTTAAAAAAACAAACTTACAACACATTGGTGGTTGCCAGGTGGGGGGCGGGTGTGGGTTAAAGTGTTGAAAAGGGACAAACTCCCAGTTATAAGATTACTAAGTTCTGGGATGTAATGTATAGCATAATGACTGAAGTTAATAATACTGTATTATAATTTGTAAGTTGCTAAGAGAGTGGATCTTAAATTTCTTATCATAAGAAAAAAATTTTAACTATGTGTGGTGATAGATTAACTAGAATTATTGTGGTATATATTTCACTATATATACATGTATCAAATCACCATATTGTTTACCTAAAACTCATACAATGTTATGTGTCAATTGTATCTCAATAAAACTGGGGAAAAAAAGGAAAAAAATCATTCAGGAGTTGACAGTGTAGAAGGACCACTTTACTTGATTCAGTGCTTTATTAATTATGTGTACATTCCTTTTATTGTTAAATAATATGGCAAATTTCCTATTCCTGGGCTCTTTGGAAGAAGGAGAATTTGAGTTTTAGATCTGTGTGTTCTCAGGATTACAACATGAGAAGCATGTTTCAAACTGACCATCACAGAGTCAGGAGTGTAAGTAACAGGCATCAGGAGCTGATGCTTAGAGGTAAGGGGTCAGGGGAACCAGGAGTAATGAAAGCAATGAATGAGTTAAGGGGAGAGGCGGCTTTTGAATAAATAATGCAAAAGACAATAGTTACTATCAAGGCTGAACTTAAGTATGGTAAGACCAAGTATACTATCTAGAGAGGACAAACACATTTATATAGCCATGAAGAAATAGACAAGACAAAACAAAACAAGCCCAAAACTAAGAAAACACTTCAGGCAATCTTATCACACAGAGGCTCCAAATCTTTCATTTGTAATGATATTTGTAGTTCTCTACCAGGTTTAATAAAAAATATGATACCAAATCAGAATCTTTGAAATTGGAGATTATCTAAATATATATGGAAGTGGAAATATGTGTTGCGTGTGTGTGTATGGATATATATACATACACACACATAATCTCCAATATCACACCACATATATAGTATTATTCATATATCAGTGTGATATAAGTATATATATCAGTATGATATATGTATACACATATGATTCTGTGATTTCCATTCATATTCCAGAGAGGATTTAAGGTACTTGAATCAATATCTGTGTGTCATTTCAGTCACTCTAACTAAAGTCTCTGTGATTTTTAGGTCTTTGGAAGACACATCACAAATTCAGCTGCTCAGAGAAAACCACCCATATTGCCATAATGAAGAAAGAATGTCAGAGAAGCATTGTCAGAGCTCTTGGATGTTTCTTACCATTTGAGGAGTTAAGCAGAGTTGAGTGCATTTGGCAGCCTTTGTGAAATTCATATATTTTATGATTGAAATTGTTTTATGACTGGGAACTTATTGATAAAGTCTTGTAAAGTTATAGATAATAAATCACATTTAGTTACATATTGAATGTCATTTTCATTGAAATCACCCTGTTCTTTTAGTACACTTACCAAGCTTTGTTATAACAATAACATTTGTTTTTTATTTTTATTTATTTTTAACTTTTTATTTTATATTGGAGAATAGTTGATTAACAATGTTGTGTTATTTTCAGGTGTACAACAGAGTGATTCAGTTATACATATACATGTATCTATTCTTTTTCAAATTCTTTTCCCAATTAGGTTGTTACTGAATATTGAGTAGATTTCCCTGTGCTGTACAGTAGGTCCTTGTTGGTTATCCATTTTAAATATAGCAGTGTGTACATGTCAATCCCAAACTCCCTAATTATCCCTCCCCCCCCACCCTTCCCCCCTTGGTAACCATGAGTTCAGTCTCTAAGTCTGTGAGTCTGTTTCTGTTTCATAAATAAGTTCATTTGTATCATTTTTTTTTAGATTCCCCATATAAGCGATGTCAGACGATATTTCTTTCTCTGTCTGACTTACTTCACTCAGTATGACAATAATATTTGTAATCTTTATTCATTGTTTAATATCCTTGTTCCTTACTAGACTGTTAGCTCCATGAAGGCAGGAGCCATGTTTTTTAGTATGTCATTGTAAACCTAGGAAAGTACCTAGTACTTAATATCTAATGAATAAATTTATGAATTTAAAAGATTGAAAATTGGCAATGACTTTGAAAATGCAAGATGTATAGTTGTCATTCTTTCAGGCTAAAGTGAAATTCATTTAATATTTCTGGAAAGCTCCATGTAAGAACATTGTTTATGTTTCCTGAGGTGTCAATTGCCATATCAAAGGTCTTGTTGCCGGATAACCATGCCCTAAATTTTCATACTCAAAAGGCAGTAAACTCCCCTGTCAATCTTTCACAAAATGCAGTTAACACTAAGTCTGGGTTGACACATTCACCATCAAAATTTTAGCAACTTGATGCTGGGTAAGTTATTTAAAATACTTTCACTAAATTACAAATGCTGGGAAGGGTGTGGAGAAAAGGGAACCCTCCTACACTGTTGGTGGGAATGTAAGTTGGTGCAGCCACTATGGAAAACAGTACGGAGGTTCCTCAGAAAACTAAAAATAGAATTACTATATGATCCAGCAATCCCACTCCTGGACATATACCTGGACAAAACCATAATTCAAAAAGATACATGCACCCCTATGTTCATAGCAGCGCTATTCACAATAGCCAAAACATGGAAACAACCTGAATGTCCATTGGCAGATGAATGGATAAAGAAGATGTGGTACATATATACAGTGGAATACTACTTAGACATAAAAAAAGAACAAAATAATGCCACTTGCAGCAACAGGGATGCAACTAGAGATTATCATACTAAGTGAAGTTAAGTCAGAAAGAGAAAGACAAATACCATTTATCACTTGTATGCGGAATCTAAAATATGGCACAAATGAACCTATCTATACAACAGAAACAGGCTCACAGACCTGAGAGATCAGACTTGCGGTTGCCAAGGGGGAGAGGGGGAAGGAGAGGGATCAACTGGGACTTTGGGGTTGGTAGATGCAAACTATTACATTTAGAATGGATAAACAGCAAGGTCCTACTGTATAGCCCAGGGAAGTATATCCAATCTCCTGGGATAAACCATAATGGAAAAGAATATTAAAAAAGAATGTCTATATGTGTATAACTGAGTCACCATGCTGTATAGCAGAGATTGGCACAGCACTGTAAATCAACTATACTTCAATAACAAAAAAATACTTTCACTGAAAATTTGTATTTTGCCCTAATTAGTATTCAAATACTATTTCTAATTTTTTTCTTCATAGCTCCTATGCTGTCCTTGTTACATGATTGGCTAGTGGTTAAAAATGATTGGCACACGTGGGTGGCCCCACCCCTCACTGGCCCAGTTCCCAGCAGCCCTTAGTAAAGGTGATGCATAGAACATGATGTTTACCCGTAAGATCACTTGAACACCCATCCATTCATCTTAAATACTCCCAGTCCTGCTGCATCTGGGGCTGAGGATCCTGGGAAGTGGGGCCATTGCCTGATCTAGAGCAGGTTTTCAATCTTAGAGTTGATACCCCTCTCCACCAGCATTCCCATTGTTACAGTGCTATTTGTGGCCATTTTAGAGATATTTGGCAATTTCTTTCTTTCTTTTTTTTTTTTTTAAGAGCTAAGGGTCTGGCTTTTTATTTACTTATTTATTTATTTATTTATGGCTGTGTTGGGTCTTCGTTTCTGTGCGAGGGCTTTCTCTAGTTGTGGTAAACGGGGACCACTCTTCATCGCGGTGCGCGGGCCCCTCACTGTCGCGGCCTCTCCCGTTGTGGAGCACAGGCTCCAGACGCGCAGGCTCAGTAGTTGTGGCTCACGGGCCTAGTCGCTCTGTGGCATGTGGGATCCTCCCAGACCAGGGCTCGAACCCGTGTCCCCTGCATTGGCAGGCAGATTCTCAACCACTGCGCCACCAGGGAAGCCCGGCAATTTCTTATTGGTGTTATCTTAGGAAAATTTTTCTAAAACTTGGAAATAAAGGGAAAAAATGATTGCAAGTCCTTTCAATATCGTGTTACAAAAGTGCTTCTCCAGGGACTTCCCTGGTGGTCCAGTGGTTAAGACTTTGCCTTCCAATGCAGGGGATGCGGGTTTGATCCCTGGTTGGGGAGCTATGATCCCACATGCCTCAGGCCGAAAAACCAAAACAAAACAGAAGCAATATTGTAACAAATTCACTAACGACTTTAAAAACGGTCTGCATTGAAAAAAAAATTAAAGAAAAAAAAATGCTTCTCCAACTTTAATATTAATGACCTGAATGACCTGGTGATATTTTAAAAATGCAGATTCTGACTCAGTGCATCTGGAGTGGGGAACCCAGATTCTGCAATGCTGCTAGACGATGCTACACATTTTGAATAGCAAGGTTCGAGGGCAAATTGTTGAAAGCCCTTGTAAAATTCCGTGCCACTTTCTAGAGCAGAGGTTCTCAAACTTGGTTGCACATTAGAATCACTCGGGGAGGTTTTAAAAATCCTGCTGCCTAGGCCTTACTCAGTTTCCAAGTAGATGGGAATGTTTGGGGTAAGACCTAGTTATCAGTATTTTTTAAAACTCCCTAGCTGTTTCTAATACGCTCTAAGGGAATATAACTTTGTTTACACAACTGCATAGGGCCATTTTACAGTTCTGTAAAACTGCTAACCTGTGATGGTTTTATTGCCCTGTAGGACTTTAATTTTGTATCTAATTTGGTACTTTATTTCAGCTTTTTTTTTCCTACTAAAAAATTCCAATTTCTCAAATTTTATTTTGCCATCTTGCTAGTTTCCTCAATAAAGAGTTAAATAAAACTTGGACACATAATGCTTTGATGGTTTTCATATGTTTTATCCAATCTATTATCATAATTTCTCAGCTAGTAGCTACATTTTCTCTTTTGTTTGAGCAGCAGCCAATCTTTTTTGTGGAAGTTGGTAATGAATAGATTATAAATTCATACATTATTTTGGGGTCTCCCTATACCTCCTACCATTCTTGGAACAACACTAATCAAACCAACAATTCATTGCTAGTTTAGTAATTATTGACATACTTGATATTAAAGTACATTTCTGGAAATCAGATTTACACTGTGACCTGTACCAATTCACTATCATTTGGAAGATAGTTCCCTCTTTTATTTACAAGAGAAATGCCACAGCATAACCATCAGCTGGCTTGGACATGGAGCTCTTTTCCTACAGTGGGGATGAATTGGCTCTACGTCACCTACATTTTCCCCCAGCTTCTCCTTATGACTGATGGCTCCCATTTGCAGGATGTCAGGCCAGGGTCTGAGGGACTGCCTGTAGCAGAGTAAATTGGCCCACTTAGGGATCAAACCTGTGAACTTGGCTTCATGAGCACAGTAATCTTAGCAGAGGCACGAACCTGCCACTTTATCAGCTGATTGATTTCACTGAAAGTTATGATTCTGAAATTGTTCTGCTTCTCAGCTAAAGAAACATTGTGTTAGAGATGGGTAACGGTGGGTAAAAGGGTAAAATATACTTTTTGAGTTAAAAATATAAAATTTAAGATTTAATGAAAACTAACTAAAATGTATTTATATATTTTAAAAAATCTCATACAAGTAAGGGCATCTAGCCTGAGTTCATATCATCTCTTCTTTTTAGGCTTCACCTTTAATATGTTCTTCCAATTTAAAAAAATAAAGTATGTTTTACCTACACAGCTATATTTATTGCCAATTTTCATAACACACAGTAAATATGTAAATATTAAGAGAGACTATAAAGTAATGACATGCTTCAGATGGAAGTCTTTCCCTTCAATTTTGTCCTCTTGCAAGTTATCCACTTATTCTGAAGATTACATAAAAACTTCTTTGGATAATTTTGGACATGAAAAATGTTTTCTTATTTGAAACTCTCTGACTTCATATGGTCCAGTCTTTGAGTGTCTTCCACTATGACAAGTCACCTTTTTGGACAGATATGATTATAGGAATTGGCTGGGAGTCAGTTCAGGTCAAATCTGCTGAGTGAGATGTAGATTTAAGTTGTTTTAATTAACTGTGGATACGATATGTGACGTGATAAAAAATAACAAAACTGCTTTTCTCAAGTGGCTTATAAACTAGTCTTGAAGGCTTTTCCCAAAAGGGAGTTTCAAAATATTTTAAGATAATGGAAAAGTTAATGGAATAAGTAAAATCTGTCATGGTGAATACTATGAAGGGCATTATTTATTTTGATATTAACTTTCTGGAAGTATTTATATTTCATTTGGTTTTGTTTTTGATTCATTATACATAGATACAATATTCTAGTACTTTTTTTAAAGTAGTATTGACATGATTGGTTCTAATTAAAGTTCTTTTTGCCTTAATTGATTATTTTAGGAAAAACAAGAAGTTCACGTGCTGTCTCTAAGAGAAATAAAGGGAGCCACAGAAAGATGACGTTTTACAATTTAATTCTTGAATAATTGGAATTCATTTTTTGCAGGAAATGTTTATGATCAGTGAATTCATACATTTACTTTATAATGAAACTTTAGCTATTAATCAAATGGTTAGCTTCAATGTCTTTTGGGACTAAAGTTATTAACTGTTAAAACATAATTAACCATTTGACATAAAGAATTTTTCAATTTATATTTTCCCACCAGCAGTGAAAATTGTTTTTTCAAAATATTAACTGCTACCAATGAAGTCTAATGTCATTAATTAAATAAGGTATTTCATAGAGAATAAAGGTCAAAACTGCTAGACATTTCAAAAGCCCTTCCTTACTATCATCTACTCAGCACCCCTTCCTATTTTTGGTAATAGTATACCTCATTTCCATTGAGAAAAGATCTGTCAACCACTGATCACCTTAATGGGATTTGGGGGCAGATCTGGGCATAATCATCTGGCCAATCAGAATATTCTACCAACACCATCTATAATAATTAGCTCAGGGATGGGTCTGTAATTGAAGCTGAGCCAGTAAGAGTCAATGCCAGAATTTCTGCTGGGCATTTTGGTCATGAGGTCTTCTTTTGCATCTGGAGTGGTCAAGAAAGCTTAGAGCTTAGAGCTGCTGGTTGGTCATCTTTGTTAGTAAGTGGGGAGAGCCAGTCTGAGAAAAATGACAACCCCAGAAAAAGTGGGCTGAGAGAAGGAGAGAAAGATTACTGATGCCTTTTTTGGACACTTGGATACAATCCTACCAATGGCTGCCTTAGCCATGGTTTTTCATTTAAGAAGAAATGTCTTCCATATTTGATTAAAGTACTTTGAGTTGGGTTGCTATCACTGGCAACAAAACATCCTGGCTGTTAACAAGTAGATGATAAAATCATGACTTATTTCCTCATCATCTTATTGTTTATTTTTAAGTTAAGCACTCAAAAATTAAAGTCCATTAATACATTTTGATAATGGAAAAAAAAAAACCTGAAGAGCAAAACAGTGAACGCTATAGAAGACTAATTCATTTGCTTTTCAGTCAACAACATTCATTAATTGCATCTGATAAAGCTAGAAAAGAAATAGGAGTGTTTCTTATAATGCTAATAGAGATAAAACAAAACAAAAAATATATACAATGAGATTCATACAGCCAAGACTAAGAAGTATTTTAGAAAATATTCCAGCAGGGGCTTGGAAGATATAGTAAATGATCACTAAGATCCTTCTTAAATATGAGGGTCTGTGAATTTTTTTAAATTCCAAAATGGTAGACAAATGCAATTATTTTAAATTATATAAGTAAATTTAAGTGAGATAAGTGATCAGAGCTTTGTGAAAATAGAAGAGAGTATAAAAGATGGTAAGCATTCAGTTGGATTTTAAAGGAGGGAGGGTATTTAGTTACTAGAGAAATTGTATTTTTCTTCCATATAATTTTTATTTTATATTAAATTACTTATAGCAGCAACTTTCATGGATTAATATGATCTTAGTATCTAATATCACAAATATTCTTGTTAAATAGTTGTATACTTTCATTTAAGACTTTCTAAAGACTTTTCTACATCTTTCAATAGCAGATGTAAGCTATTATATACAGAATGGATAAAAACAAGGCCCTACTGTATAGTAGAGGGAACTATATTTAATATCCTATGATAAACCATAATGGAAAAGAATATAAAAAAGCATGTCTATATATGTATCACTGAATCATTTTGCTGTACAGCTGAAATTAACACACTGTAAATCAACTATACTTCAATAAAAAAAGACTTTCTAGAATATTGCTATGTTCATTTGGCTTGCAACGGAAGACTACTGAGCTACAAAATATAAGACAACATGATTAAATATAAGAGATATAGAGATGTAAGTGGAGATAAAAATTGGAGAAACAAGTAAAAATATTTACAGCAGTGTTTCTTAAATAGGGGTTCACTTTAGAACCATCCATGAAGCTTTTTATAAACATACAACTAAAGACCCTATCCCCAATGCTCCTCTTCAATAGATCTGAGATGTGTTCCAGGCATTTTTATGTAAAGCCTCACAGATGATTCTAATGAATAACACTGTTTGAGAATAGCCGGGCTAGAGATAATGTAACAACTTAAGTTAACCCTTATATTTAGCACTAGTACTAGATGTGTATGTATAATGCCCCAAAGTATCCTTTATGTGGGATCTACAAAAGAGTGTCCTATGATCATATATGTGCATATTAGCACAGTAAAACCATACCAAACATGAAAAGCAGTTTAATAGATTAATCTTGTGCTTTTCAGACCTGACTACGAAACCCTTTAGTAATGTTATATACCAATTATTGCTACTGATTAAACTAGTTTCCACAGAAACACACATGAACAGAAACTCAAGTTAGGGACTCTCAAATATAACTGTGTTGACTTCAAAATGAAGGTATTTTCCATTAACCACTTTTAACCTAGCAACCTGGTCATTAACTATAGGGTCAAGGTAGTGTGAAAGATATTTACTTTTAAATGCTTTTGTTTCCATAAGTATATACTTTTGCACTAGTCACTAGAATGTAATCTTCAGTGTCAAAATGGCTAGAAAGACTTTCAAGAAAAGCAAAATTTTGGTTGCTTTTCCCAACTTTTAGCTAACTGAATAATTCAGGTTATAAAAAAACATATTCCCCAAAGAACACACAGGTAGAACTCATGTGTTTCAGAACTTAATGAGAAGGGTAAGCTTTTTTTTTGTTGTTAATAGTTTTAATTTAGAGCTACCATTTTTGTTGTACTACAGCTTGTGATTTACTTACTAGATCAGAAATACATGAGTTTTTAAGAGACGTGTATTGTAAAGGATCAAAGCTCATGGTTCTAAAGTGTCACGAAAGTGATATAAAAATGGGTTAGATTCTGACTCACACTCCCCAGATAGCAAAGATCTCACTACTTTCTACCAGCGATACTTTGCTCTCTCATCCTTGATGCAGTATTACGTAGTGTTTCAAAGCAAGACCTTTTGAAGTTTCTGCCATGGTCAGAAGGTTTCATGTGGGTTGCTTCTATATGTGCATCTCTGGGTCTTCTTGGGCTGTGCTTGTTTTTTTTTTTTTTTTTTTGTGACTTCTAGTTTCACACAGATGTTTGAAGGTTACAGTTTTCTGGGTGCCAGTGAATAAAGGCAATGCTCTATTTCCTGCTGTCCTACAACTTCCATAAAAGAGGTATAACTTCAAAGAACTGTTTCCAGAGTATATAGTTCTTCCTTTTTGAGGAAATGAAACTTTTTGGTGTCTGATCAGTTTTTATTATTGTTTTTTGAATTTTGTATCTTTGCAACCCAGGTACTATTAATCAGGGCTTTACCTTATTTATGAAACCTCCAAGAAAGTCATAGGCCTTCAAATGCTTAGTATTGTTAGCAGTATTATAAAATGATGAAAGCCTGGCTACACCTGGTAAAAATACTATTTACTAATGCAGTATGTATGGTATTGTGATAGTCTATTTCCCAAATGTTTATTTCAATGCTATTACTTTTTATTAATTCCTGGCTATTTACTAATGGGATAGACTAAGCTATGTGTTGCAGCATCCTTACTTCTGCTTTTTCCAAGTCCAACCTAGACTGTTTACATCAATGCAATATTCACCTTTAAATAATTATGTCTTGAAATAGCTTCATATTCTCTCTCTCAATATTTATATACATATACACACATATATTTACACACATACACACTATTTTAAATCCTGCCTATAGCAAATATAACAGGTTAACATAATACAAAAAGCCCCACCAGGCTTTCCAGGTTTCTTAGAGCATTCTGAAGGTTTCTTTCAGCATCTTGTTGCTTTTGAAGTCCAATTTTCCTGAAATATTTTCTATCACTGAATGCCCCCATACTATAGGAACTGTGAGCCATAATCTCTAATTTAGCACCATTTTCTTATCTATACATTAATGTTTACATTAAGTGTGATATCTTTGGCAATCAATTTTAACGGGCAGGTATTAACTTTCAACAGTGGCCTGCATTTGATGGTAGTGATAAAGAGCGTTGCAACAGAATGCCCCTAAATTAATCTGCCAGTTTGACCCAGTAACTGACATGCATACTAAAACACTGATGTGAATTGAAAATAAAATAACTGCACTTGACAGATATAATAGTTTAAGTGATTTCAAATTAACCACATCCCACTGACCGCAAGTGAAGAATGTGTGCTTTCCCCTGTGATGCAACGTGCTCTGGGGGCTCATTATACAGAGTGGAGTAAGTAAATCCAGAGCAGAGTAATTGATGCTGGGAAAGAGTGACAGCTACTTAATGATTCTCAAACTTACACATAAAGCTATCACAGGCACTTTATATGTTATTTTTCTCTCTTCAATTTTGTAACATTATAAGCTTAAAACTGGATCGTGTAGTAATTTTAAAACATGATCTAGCTCTTAAGAAAATGCTTCAGCAAAACAACAAATAAATGACTTTTACATGAAAGGAAATCTAGATGTTATCACAACCTTAGTTCTCTGCTATTCCTCTAAGAACTCATGTAATAATTATCTGAATTGTTAACCTCCTTCGTTTTTATATTAAGAGTATAAAAAACTTATTTCATGCATGTGTTGTTGTATACATTTTGCTTCTCTTTTTAGGGCAATATTGTTGTTAAAATATTTTTTGAAAAAGCAGAAATGTTAAAATATCTAAAAATTAAAACCAAAATAAGATAGTTTTTTCTTCCTGAAAAATTTGGTTAACATCAAGTTCATGCTGAGGAACAGGTGAGTAGTTGAATAAACGAAGCCTTTGGCCTTCCATTTCATCTAATGTGAATACAGTGGCAGCAGAATTTCTATTTAGAGAATGAAGTTAGCAAAGCTATTTGGTTTATTCAAATTAGGTAAGATTTCTCAGGGGTTATGATTTACCACTCATTTCTAAAATATAGTTTTTTTAATTGACTATGAATAAATGGCTCAACAAAATTTGCCCTTAATGAACATGGAATGTAAGACATACTAATATATAATTTTTATTTGATTGAATGTTCCCTGAGAATTGACTTTCAGACATTTTAGGTTAATGGCCAAATTTATCTGCTCTCATCAGGATACTAAAAGAGCATACGAGTGACTATGATTTTTCGTTCCCTCTTTCATTTAATAAGCGGTACTTAGTTCTTCTGCTAGTAATTTGCTAGCTTCTCGGCTAGATGTTTGATAAAAAGATATACAAAAATATTTCCTTTAGCTTTGAGGAGAAAAATCCTATTGGTGCACCAGTGAAAAGTGCTATAATACATAAATGCTCCTACAGGTGTTGGGAACCCAGAGCATAATATGTCAGTGAATTCTGGAAAAATTAGTTTGTGGAAGAGTTGAAGGCTCAGATGAGTGATCTAGGAGAAGAGGGTATGGGGGGGACATTCTAGAGAGGGGTATTGGGATATGCAAAGGCATAGAGGTAGCAGAGAATACAATCTCCTTGGAAAACCATAAGTGCTTGGGTAACATACTATAGTGGGCTGTGTGGAGATGATAAGACCAAAAAGACCAGCAAGGTGAAGAATATGAAGGCACTTAAAAATGTTTTGCTTGAAGAGTGGCCCCCACTTGCGACAACTAGAGAAAGCCCTCGCACAGAAACGAAGACCCAACACAGCCAAAAATAAATAAATAAATAAATAAAATTTAAAAAATAAATAATAATAAAAAAATAAAAAGATAAAGGAAACCGAGAAGAGAGATGTCTAGATACTTTCCAGGGTCAACCAAATAGAAAATGTCAGGATTCAGATTGGAACCCAGGTCATCTGATTTCAAAACTCATGCTTTGGGACTTCCCTAGTGGAGCAGTGGTTGAGAATCCGCCTGCCAATGCAGGGGGCACGAGTTTGAGCCCTGGTCTGGGAAGATCCCACATGCCGCGGAGCAACTAAGCCCATGTGCCACAACTACTGAGCCTGTGCCCTAGAGCCCGCGTACTGCAGCTACTGAGCCCACGCGTTGCAACTACTGAAGCCCGTGTGCTGCAATTACTGAAGCCTGCGCACCTAGAGCCTGGGTTTCACAACAAGAGAAGCCACCACAATGAGAAGCCCACGCACGGCAATGAAGAGTAGCCCCTGCTCGCCACAACTAGAGAAAGCCCGCACGCAGCAAAGAAGACCCAACGCAGCCAAAAAATAAATAAAATTAAACAAAAATAATAATAAAGTTGCTAAAAAAAATGTTTTGCTAAGGAATTTTTAATGTATATATTCATTCATTCATATTTCAACATATATTTATATGCCATACATTGTGCCTGGCACTGGAGCACAGTGGCAAACAAGAAAGATACGGGTACCATAGTCATATTGTTTATTATTCATAGGAAAGGCAGATAATATATGTCCCTTACAGGGAAATTGCAGGGTGTAATAGGAATACATGGGATGGACACCCCAGATCACTCAGGGGATTACAGAAAATTTCCACAGAAAATGAACATACAAAGAGAGATCTGAAATCTACAGGAGGATTAGCCTGATGAATGGGGGTGAATAGTGAAAAGAGTTTTCTAGAAAGAGGGAACAGCACATGAGAAGGCTTGGAGGCAAGCAGGCATAGTACATGCTCAGGGAACTGAAATAAATTCTGTATGGCTGATGCTTAGAAGACGAGTGGAGGAGACCAATGTGAGAAATAAACCTGGAACAATAAGCAGGGATTAGGCCATGTCCATATCATGTTAGGGTGATATGGAGTTTGGACTTTTCCTTAGCACAGGGAAGAGCTGTAAAAAGCTTTTAGGCTGGGGAATGGCAGATGTAAGTTTGCACTTATGAAAGCTCTTTGAGGCAGCATTAGGTATTGCAAGGGCCAAATGAGGCAGAAAGAGCAACTGGTACTTACACTAGTATTATCTAGTTAAGAGGTGACAATAACTTTGATTAAAGGAATAATGATGGAAATGAAGAAACATGAACAGAATATTAATATATAATGGATGAAGAATTGACTGATTTCAGTCATTGATTATATATGGAGAAGGATAAAAATGAGTCATGGATTATACTCAGGATTCTGATTTAGGTAATCAGGAAAATGATTGTGACACTCAGATAGGTGACAAATGAGAAGTTGCAGCCATGGATGAGTAAGGAGTTTAGTTTTTGACTTGGTAAGCTTGAGGTGGCTGTAAACTTATAAGTATAAATGTCCAGGAGGCATTTGGATATATTACTCTGAAATTTTAGAGAGACATAAAATAGGGAAGAGACTTGAAAGCATGATGGTGATGACTATTGAAGCTGAAAGAGAATAACATTGCTCATGGAACTGGATTAGGATCAAAGCTAAAGGAACACCAATATTTAATTAGAGGAAGTAGAGGGGCCTGTGAAGGGAACACAGTTATAGCCAGAGGGGGGATGAGGATCAAGAGGACAGACTCATAGGTCTAGAGGAAGAGTATTTCAACAGCATCAAATGCTACAGAAATGACTGAAAAGGAACATTGGAATTACCAATGATGATCTTGGTAAAAATAGTTTCTATTATATAAAGAATTTGGACCAATAGCAGCGAGAGTGTTCTAGAAAGGGAACAGTGTGTAAAAAGGCTTGGAGCAAGCAGACATAGTATACGCTTGGGAAACTGCAATGCTTACAGGATGAGTGGAAGAGACCAATGTGAACAGTAAACCTGGGACAACACTCAGAGGGCAGTAGGTTGATGAGTGTGTGTGGAGTGACTGAAGACTACAAAGAAAACTTTCAAAAAGCTGTGCTACAAAAAGGGGGGGAAGAACAGGTGTTTCATATCCATCAATAACATTTTAGAATTAGTGGGTTTTTTTTTTTTAGATGAGAGAGGCTTAAACATGTTAAATATTGATGGGAAGGAGCCAGTAGAGAAGGAAAGGTTGAAGATTAAGGGTTGACCTCTATGCGTGTGGTTGCTGTTGGAGAAGGGAGATGTGAAGCCCGGTGAAGTGAAACGCATGTGCCTGCTATTAGAGTGGAAATGAGAGGTTCACAGCAGGAAACAATGTGAGTGTGGTCCCTCCCATTTGGAAGGTTCAAGCAGAGGCACTATCTCTTGGTGTAACTGGGTGGGAGCCCGGCTAGAAGATGGGCACATTTCAGAATAGAATTACTATTTTATAAATAGTAGTGTAAAAGTCATGTTAAGAGGTGGAAAATTATTTTCCCCACCAGCCTCATGTAGACTGATCAAGGTGGTCTTTGGGAAAAAAATCTCATTTATTGTATGAAGTTATTATAGTCATCAGGTACTCTAAGAAGTAACATGGCCATAGCAGTGGTATATGAGCAAAGATATCTATTTCCCTATGTCCAAGAGAAACAGAAGTCACTCTCTCCCTTGTTAAGGGGAAGAAGCTGGCGTAGGTGAAGATTCCATTTGCAACCACCTGAAACTGATGCAAAAGTTTGTGATACCCAATAAATGTTGGAGACATATTCCAATTTCCTTCGAGGAGATACATTGTCCTGACTGGGGAGGAGGACTTACAGAACTGCAGAAGTAAGAAAATAATCTGGGTTGAGGGAGAATTAAATGTTGGAGAAGCATTCACATAGGATTACTTTCCAAAGGCTTAACCCCCATGGCAATTTGTAACATAAACAAGTGGATTAGATAAACAAATGCACAGTTCTAAACAAAAGCACAAACTGTATTGTATGGAAGCTAAGTCTTCATTTAATTCTAGCATTTATTTGTTCTGTAGAAGATGGTTGAAATAACATTTAGTACAATGGTTGGTATCCCCACTTCCCTACCTTAACCATGATCATCTGGAGTGTACTTATTCCACATTGTGGAAGGCCAGGAGAAGAGAAATACCAACAAATAAATGGTTGCCTAGACCAAATACCTTAAAGATCAATTATTTCATTTTCTTCCCTATTGGAAAATTCTCCTTGGGGAACAGAATACAAGGACTTGGTTATATGTGTGATAAAGTCATGGTAGTAACAATTTGCCTGGGTGTGTTATTTTTATTTGGCCATAGAAGCCTATGTTAGGTATGGGTAATTGTAACACTTTAGTTCTTCCATCATATATTAATTTGTGTAACTTCCACTAGAACTTTCGAGTTAGGAACTATCACTATTCACATTTTATAAATGAAGAAACTGAGGCACAGAAAGACTAGGTAACTTGCTCAAGTATTACAACTCAGAAATGGCCCCCCCAGAATTTGAGCCTAGGAATGCTATTTCCAAGGCCCACACATTTAACTAATATAGACAAATTACTCTTAGCCATTTGTTTCCTCATGAGATTAGACTGGAGATAAAATTAAGAATACTGTAGAAAAAAATTTGAATTCTGGCCATGAGGAAGTGATAGGTATTAGACTTATACTCCTGTTTAAAACAATTATAAAACTAGATAATACATATATTCTGGCCAATATACATGAAGCAATTATTTTTAGGCAACAGACAGACTCTACCATAGAGCAGAGATCCTTGAGAAAGGGAAGTACATGAAGTGAACTCCACATTTATGCTGCCCTTCTGCTGAGGGCTTTCTCCATATTATGGCACAGGAAAGTAGACCCAAACACAAATCTTCAGTTCCCTTGGTAGAAGATACAGTGATTGGATTTAGCGCTGCAGAGGTGTTAGAAATTTGAGGATCAGGTATGCAGATCCCAGACTGGGGAAAGCTGTGCAGAGAAACAGCTCCACAGTCTTTATGAAAGTCCCCTTGAGCGTTCGGCTAAAAAGTGAAGTCTGGTAGAGAATAGCCACGGGTGAATTTTGAGCTGAGTAGAGTTTCTGCAGTGATCCTGTGCTACGAGGTGCTGAAGTTCTGACAAGCCAGAGTGAAGAGACCTTGTTGAACATCCTCAATGTACAACTGATTTCCCAGAAAGGCCATGCATTAAAATTAGGACTACTCTAGCACAGGTGTAACAACTATTCTAGTCTTCCTTAAACAAAAATTAAAACAATATTGGGCAAAGTAAATCTGACATGCCAGTAAACCAGTTTTCTGACATAACAACTCTTAAAAAAAAAAAAAAAAAAACTCATGCAGGAGAGGTGGTCCCAAATGGTGACATAGGACGATCCTGAACTCACCTCCTCCCATGGACATTGAATCTACAGCTACATATGGAAAAATTTCCGCTGAAAAAACCTGAAAAACAACTGAGAAACTCCTCCAATGGGCAAACAAGAAAAGGGTCACACAAAGACAAGTAGAAGAGGCAGAGATGTGGTCTTTCCATAAACCCCTGGAAAGACCCACATTCAGGAGGGAACTCACAAACTCACAGCTTCTCCCTGAGGAGCAAAGGGTTCATACCCCACATCAGGCACCCCAACTTTTAAGATCTGCACCTGTCAGACAAGCCCCCAAATCATCTGGTTTTGAAAGCAACAGAGATTGTGGCCATAAGACCCAAAATGCTAAAGCAAACTGAGAAACTGCTCTTAAAGGGTTCATGCACACACTCACCCCAGGGCCTAGTGCAGAAGCAGCCATTTGAAAAATTCCTAGACTTTATGACAAAGAGATTCATTTGCCAATCTTAAAAGTGTAGGCCTGAGGGGCAGGGTCCTGTTGGGAAACTTTCTGGGAACAGAAGAGCTGGTGGGAACCATTTTTGCACTCTCCCTCTACATAGCTAAAGCTGGAGGGTGCCTTTTTTTTTTTTAATTTGTTTTTCAATCTTAATTGGAGTATAATTGTTTACATTGTTGTGCTAGTTTCTGCTGTATAACAAAGTGAATCAGCTCTACGTATACTTATATCCCCATATCCCCTCCCTCTTGCATCTCCCTCCCACCCTCCCAATCCCACCCCTCTAGGTGGTCACAAAGCACCGAGCTCATCTTGTGCTATGTGGCTGCTTCTCACTAGCTATCTATTTTACATTTGGTAGTGTATGTATGTCCATGCCACTCTCTCACTTCGTACCAGTTTACCCTTCCCCCTCCCTGTATCCTTAAGTCCATTCTCTACGTCTGCATCTTTATTCCTGTCCTGCCCCTAGGTTCTTCAGAAAAGATGTTTTTTTTAGATTCCATATATGTGTGTTAACATATAGTATTTGTTTTTCTCTTTCTGACTTACTTCACTCTGTATGACAGACTCTATGTCCATCCACCTCACTACAAATAACTCAATTTCGTTTCTTTTTATGGCTGAGTAATATTCCATTGTATATATGTGCCACATCTTTATCCATTCAGCTGTTGATGGACACTTAGGTTGCTTCCATGTCCTGGCTATTGTAAATAGTGCTGCAATGAACACTGTGGTACATGACTCATTTTGAATTATGGTTTTCTCAGGGTATATGCCCAGTAGTGGGATTGCTGGGTCATATGGTAGTTCTATTTTTAGTTTTTTAAGGAACCTCCTTACTGTTCTGCATAGTGGCTGTATCAATTTACTTTCCCACCAACAGTGTAGGAGGGTTCCCTTTTCTCTACACTGGAAGATGCCTTTTTCTTTTTCTTTGGTGAGTGCCATCTGCACGCTCTCCCTCTGCCGTACTCCACAGTGCCAGTATCTCCCAGAGGGGAGATTTTACACGTGTCTGGTGCCCTGGTTTTTGTGGCTGCAGCCCTGGGAATGCCTCTTGATCATCTGGATCTGGAGGGCAGGGGCACTTGTGTCCCTGGGTACAGTGGGACTGTAATAATCAGAGAGAGCTCTTGGCAGATTACCACCTCCAGAGCATGGCACAGACAGTCGACTAAAACATACCCCCAGTCTTCCTGAGAAAGGGGCCCATTTACTTGCCCAGAAGCTTTGGCCTGAGGGTCAGGCTTTTGGTCTGGCATACTTGCTCTTAATGAATCTTTGCACTTTCCCTCTGCCTTGTTCCAGCTCACCAACATCTCCCAAAGAGGAGCTTATACCCTGTCTGGTGCCCAATTTTTGCAGCTGCTGCCAGGGGACACCTCTACATTTCCTGGCTCTAGTGGCCAGTGGGGTTTACACTCGCAGGTCTCACAGGACCATAATGCATGGAGAGAGTATTCTTAAATAGCTAAGGCTCTTGGGCATAGCAAGAGGCAACAGGCCCAGAAGCTCAGCCTTTCTGTGAAGAAGCTTATAGGCTTCTCATTATAGCTGCAGCCTGAGGGGAGGGCTTCTAATTAAACACATATCTAAGGGCTGACTGTAAACATTTCCAGAGACCTTGAAAGATGGATGCTATCTTTGAACTTTCCCTCTACTGTGCTCTAGAGTGCCAGCATCTCTCAGATGGGAGCTCTTACACATATCTGGTGCCTTGGTTTTTCTGTCTGGGGCCTCAGTATTATGGCTGCCACTCAAGAGAACACCTGGCTTTTGTGGCCAGGGGGCTTTCATTGCTGGGTCTCACAGGACTGTAAAAATCAGAGAGACAGTTCTTGGCAGACTACCACTCCCAGGACACTGCACAGACAGCAGATTGAAACACACCCTGTCTTTCTGTGAGAGAGGCCTATTTTCTTGTTATAGATTTTTGGTCTGAGGGGTAGGCTTCTGGGCTGACACAACTCTAGAGGCCTGCAGAGGTGCTCTCAGGAAACACAGGCTAGGGGACATCATATTTATGTTCCCCCTCTATCTCACAACAACTTGACAGTATCTGCCAGACCGGAGTGTATACATTCCTCTGTGGCCCCAGTTTTTGCAACTGTAGCCAGGAGACACCTCCAAATCACCTGTTCTGGTGGCCAGCAGGGCTTATGCTTGTGGTCCCAAAGGACTGTATATATTTGCATATTTTAAAAGCTGTTTCCTGAGGGTCTAGCTTCCAATAAGGCTGAATCTAGAAGCTGACTGAAATCCCTCCTCACCTTCTTTTGAGACACTGATAGGTCTTAACACACTCTCAACAACTGGGAGATATTAAAAATAAAATAGGCTACTTGGACAATCACAATGGCTGGAGAGAAAGCAAAGAACTAGAGTAAGGTTAAATAATAAGCTTCATCTCTTACACAAGGCTACTCTTTCAAGTCTGGGAGAGGTCGTTGTTTCATCTAATACATAGAAACAAACACAGTCAAGAAAAATTAGGAAAGAAAGGATTATGTTCCAAACAAAAAAACAAGATAAAAGCGCAGGAAAAACAACATCAAAACTAATGAAATGGAGATAAGTAATTTCCCTGATAAAGAGTTAAGGGAATTGTCACAGAGATGCTCACAGAACTTGGGTAAAGAATGGATGAACACAGTGAGAAATTCAATAAAGACAAAACAAATATAAGAAAATACCAAAGAGAAGTTACAGAGCTGAAGAATAAAATAATTGAACTGAAAAATATATGAAAGGAACCCCTTTAGTAGCAGACTAGGTGAAGTGAAAGGAAGGATCAGTGAACTTGAAGTCAGGGAAATGGAACTCAATCACAGCAGCAAAAAAGAGAAAAGAATTTTAAAAAGTAAAGCTAGCTTAAGGGACCTATGGGACATATCACATTATAGGGGTCCCAGAAAAAGAAGATGGGGAGAAAAGGGCAGAAAACTTACTTGAAGAAATAATAGCTGAAAACTTTCCTAGCCTGAGGAAGAAAACAGATATACAGATCCAGGAAGCTCAGATGGTTCCAAATAAAATGAACCCAAAGAGATAAACACTAAGACATAAAGAACCAAAAGCTAAAGACAAGGAAAGAATCGTAAAAGCATCAAGAAAAAAAAAAAAAGATTTGTTACATGCAAAGAAATCTTCATGAGACCATCAGCAGATTTTTCAACAGAAACTTTGCAGGCCAGAAGGGAGTGGCAAGATATATTCAAAGTGCTGAAAGAAAAACACTTCCAACTGAGAATACTCTACTTGGCAAAGTTATCATTGAGAATTAAAGGAGGAATAAAGAGTTTTTCAGACAAGCAAAACTAAATAAGTTCACCGCCACCAAAACAGTCTTACAAAAAATATTAAAGGGACTTTTTTAAGCTGAAAGGAAAGAGTTCTAATTAGAATCAAGAAAACATATGAAAATATAAACCTTACTGGTAAAGGTAAATATATAGTAAAGGTAGTAGATTAATCACTTATAAAGCTAAAATGAAAGATAAAAGACAAAAGTAGCAAAAACTATAACTAGAATAATTAAGAGATACACAAGATTAAAGATGTAAAATGTGATATAAAAAATATAAACACTGCAGAAGAGAGTAAAAATATAGAGCTTTAGAATGTGTTCAACCTTAAGTTGTTAACAACTTAAAATAGACTGTTAAAAATATAGGTTGTTATAATGAAGCTTCATGGTAACCACAAAGCAAAAACCTATAGTAGATACACAAAAGATAATGAGAAAGGAAATTAAGTGCACCACTAAAGAAAGTCATCAAAAAACAAAGAATGATAGAAAGTGAAGAAAGAAATGGGAACTTCAAAACAGGGAGAAAACAAGTAAGAAAATGGTAATGAGTACACACCTATCAATAATTACTTCAAATATAAATGGACTCAATTCTCCAATCAAAAGGCACAGAGTGGCTAAGTGGATTAAATAAAAAATAACCATCTATATGCTGTCTGCAAGAGAACTACTTCAGATAGAAGGACATACACAAATTGAAAATGAAGGGATGAAGAAAGATGTTTCATGGAAATGGAAACCAAAAGGAAGCTAAAGTACCTATACTTATATCAGACAAATAGACTTTAAAACAGAGACCATAATAAGAGATGAAGAAGGGCATTACATAATAATAAAGGAATCAATTCAACAAACATATATAACAATTGTAAATATTTATGCATTCAACATAGGAGCATCTAAATATATAAAGCAAATGTTAACAGACCTAAAGGGAGAAATAGACAGCAATACAATAATAATAGGGGACTTTAATACCCCACTTAACATCACTGGATAGATCATCCAGACAGAAAATCAATGAGGAAACACCATCCTTAAATGATACATTGGATCAGTTGAACTTAACAGATATACACAGAACATTCCATCCAAAAGCAGCATAATACACATTCTTCTCAGGTGCACATGGAACATTCTCCAGGGGAGATCATAGGTTGGGCCACAAAACAAGTCTTAATAAATTTAAGAAGAGTTAAATAATATCAACCTCTTTTCCAACCACAATGGAATGAAACTAGAAGTCAATTACAAGAAGAAAATGGAAAAATTCATGAATATGCAAGCTTAAACAGCATGCTATTAAACAACCAATGGGTCAATGAAGAAGTCAAAGGAGAAATTAAAAAATGTCTTGAGACAAATGAAAATGGAAATGCAGCATACCAAAATTTATGTGATGCAGCAAAAGAAGTTCTAAGAGGTAAGTTCATAGCAATACAGGCCCACTGCAAGAAACAAGAAAAATCTCAAACAATTTAACTTACAGCTAAAAAAACTAGAAAAAGAAGAACAAATGGGGCTCCCCTGGTGGCACAGTGGTTGAGAATCTGCCTGCCAATTCAGGGGACATGGGTTTGAGCCCTGGTCTGGGAAGATCCTACATGCCATGGAGCAATTAAGCCCGTGCGCCACAACTACTGAGCTTGTGCTCTAGAGCCCATGAGCCATAACTACTGAGCCTGCGTGCTGCAACTACTGAAGCCCATGTGCCTAGAGCCTGTGTGCCACTGCAATGAGAAGCCCGTGCACTGCAATGAGGAGTAGCCCCTGCTCACCACAACTAGAGAAAGCCTGCACGCAGCAATGAAGACCCAATGCAGCCAAAAATAAATAAATGAAAAGAAATAAATTAAAAATAAAAGGAGAACAAATGAATCCCAAAGTTAGTAGAGGAAAGAAAATAATAAAGATCAGAGAGGAAATAAATGAAATAGAGACCAAGAAAAAAGAGAAAAGATTAATGAAACAAGAGCTGATTCTTTGAAAATATTTAAAAAAGACTGATAAAGCTTTACCTAGATTCACCAAGAAAGAAGGAGAGAGGGCTCAAATAAATAAAATCAGAAATGAAAGAGGAGATAGTACAAGTGACACCAATGAAATATGAAGGTACATAAGGGAAACTATAAACAATCATAAACCAACAAATTGGATAACCTAAGAAATGGATAAGTTCTTATAAACATACAAGCTTTTAAGTCTGTGTCACGATGAAATAGAAAATCTGAATACAGGCATAAGTTAGAGATACTGCCATTTCGGTTCTAGACCACCACAATAAAGCAAAATTGCAATAAAGCAAATCACACATTTTCTTTTTGTTTTCCAGTGCATATAAAAGTTACGTGTACACTATATTGTAGTCTATTAAATGTGCAATATCATTATGCCTAAAAAAACAATTTACTTACCTTAATTAAAAAATACGTTATAGTTAAAAAATGCTAACCATCATCTGAGCATTCAGCAAATCAAGATAGTAACATCAAAGGTCACTAGTCACAAATTATTATAACAAATATAATAATGAAAAACTTTGAAATATTGTGAGAATTACCAAAATGTGACACAGAGACATGAAGTGAGAAAATACTATAGGAAAAATGGCACTGATAGATTGCCTGATGCAGGATTGCCACAAACCTTCAATTTGTAAAAAAGTGCAATATCTGCAAAACATGATAAAGCAAAGCACAATAAAATGAATTATGCCTGTAACCTGATTACTAAGGATATTGAATCAGTAATCAAAAACCTCCCAATTAGCAGAAGTCCAGGACAAGATGGCTTCACTGGTGAATTCTACCAAACAGTCAATTAGGAATTAATACCAATCTTTCTCAAACTTTACCAAAAAATAGGAAAGGGAATACTTCCAAACTCTTTTTATAAGGCTAGCATTACCTGGATGCCAAAACCAGACAAAGACACATCAAGAAAAGAAAATTACAGGCCAGTGTCCCTGATGAACATAGATGCAAACATCCACAACAAAACATTGGCAAACTGAATTCAACAATACACTGAAAGAATCAAATACCATGATCAAGTGGGATTTATTCCAGGGATGCACGAATGGTTCAACATCTACAAATCAATCAACACGATAAGCCACACTAGCAAAATGAAGGATAAATTCATTATCATTTCATTAGATGCAGAAAAAGCATTTGACAAATTCATATCCATTTATGATTAAAACTCTCAACAAAGTGGGTGGAGAGCAAATATGTCTCAACATAAAAAAGACAAGCCCACAGCTAACATCATACTTAATGGTGGAAAGCTGAAAGTTTTTGTTCTAACATCAGGAACAAGACACGGATGCCCAACCTTGCCACTTTTATTCAACATAGTACTGGAAGTCCTAGCCAGAGCAATTAGGCAAGGAAAAGAAAAGGCATTCAAGTCAGAAAAAAAGTAGTAAAACTGTCTCTATTTGCAAAAGACATGATATTATGTATAGAAAACCCTAAATACTCCAACAAAAAGCTGTTAGAACTAATAAATGAATTCAGTAAAGTTGCAGGATACAAAGTCAATATATAAAATTCTATACACTAATGACAAACTATCAGAAAGAGAAATTAAGAAAACAATCTCATTTACAATTGTATCAAAAAGAATAAAATTCTTAGGAATAAATTTAACTAAGGAGATGAAAGACCTATACACCAAAAACTATGGCACATAGAAGAAAGCAATTAAAGAAGACACAGATGAATGGAAAGATATTCTATGCTTGTGGGTTGGAAGAATTAACATTGTTAAAATATCCAAACTACCTAAAGCAATCTACAGATTCAGTGAAATTCCTATCAAAATTCCAATATCAATTTTTATAGGAATAAAATAATCCTAAAATTTGTATGGAATCACAAAACATTCCAATAGCCAAAGAAATCTTGAGAGAGAAGAATAAAGCTGGAGGCATCAAACTTCCTAATTTCAAACTATATTAAAAGGACATAGTAATTAAAACAGTATGGTTTTGCTGCAAAAACAGATACACAGATCAATGGAATAGAATAGGGAGCCCAGGACTAAACCCATGCATATATGGTCAATTAATTTACAACAAAGGAGGCAAGAATATACAATGGGAAAAGGAGAGTCTGTTTAAAAAATTATGATGGGAAAACTGAACCACTATCTTACACTATACAAAAAAATCAACTCATTAGGGATTAAAGACGTGAACATAAGACCTGGAACCACAAGACTCTTTTAAGAAAACATGGGGCATAAGCTCCTTGACATCAGTTTTGTTGATGATTTTTTGTATTTGACACCAAAAGCAAAGGCAATAAAAGCAGAAATAAATAAGTGGGACTACATCAAACTAAAAAGTTCTGTACAGTAAACGATCAACAAAATGAAAAGGCAACCCATGTAATGGGAGAAAATGTTTGCAAAACATATATCTGATAAGGGGTTAATGCCCCAAATATATTTAAAAACTCATACAACTCAATAGCTAAAGACAACAAACAAAATAAAGTAGGAAAAAACGCACAACCAATTCAATTAAAAAGTGGGCAGCGGATCACAATAGACATTTTCCCAAAGAATACATAAAATAGCCAACAGGTACATGAAAAGATGCTCAGCATCACTAATCATCAGGGAAGTGCAAATCAAAACTGCAATGAGGTATCACCTCACACCTTATAATGGCTCTTATAAAAAAGACACAAAATAATAAATGTTGGCAAGGTTGCAGAGAAAAGGGAACTCTCGTGTACTGTTGGGAAAACGTAAATTGGTGCAGCCAGTATGGAAAATAGTGTGGCGATTCCTCAAAAAATTAAAACTAGAATAACCCTCTCATCCAGCAATTCCAATCTTGGTATTCACTAAAGCAAACAAAAACTCCAACATAGAAAGACATCTGCACCCCCTTGTCATTGCAGCATTATTTACAATAGCCAAGACATGGAAACAACCTAAGTGTTCATCAACAGATGAATGGATAAATAAAATGTGCTATATATACACACATGCACAAACAATGACATATTATTCCACCATAAGAAAGAAGGAAATCCTGCTATTTGAGGCAACATGGGGGCATATGTTAAGTGAAAAAAGTCAAACAGAGAAAGACAAATACTGTATGATTTCACTTATATTCAGAATCCAAAAAAACATACGTATCGATACAGAGAACAGATTGGTGGTTTCCAGAGGTTGAGGATGGGGGTGGGCAAAATTGTTGATTGTGGTCAAATGCTACAGACTTCCAGTTATAAAATAAATAAGTCATGGGTATGTTATGTACAGCATGGTGACCATAGTCAATAATATGGTACTGTATATTTGAAACTTTCTAAGAGTATAGATATTAAATATTCTCATCATAAGAAAAAAATTTCTAACTGTGTGGTAAAGGATGTTAACTAGATATATTTTGCTGATCATTTCACAACATGGGCATATATAAAGTCATTATGTCATATACCTGAAACTAGTATAATGTTATATGTTGATTACAACTAAGTAAATAAATATCTCTTTTTCAGTCACCCTTTGAGACAACTCTAGAGAACCTGTAGGTTCCTAGTCTATCCCCATCTAAAACTGAAAAATGACTAAACTAAGGCTTGGACAATTGAGATATTTCGTTTGAAATCTGTTCCCCATTGACTATGAGACTGTTTTAGGCAGAATTCTAAAATGTCCCTCAAGATTACTGCTTTAGGCAGAATTCTAAAATGTCCCTCAAGATTACTGCTTTCTGTGTACACATTCTGTATAATCCCTAAGAGTATAAACATGATGAGATATTACTCCTGTGATTAGGTTATGCTATGGGGGAGCAGGGGTGGGGGTGACTTTAAGAAAGGAAGTGGGTCTGATCTAATCAGGTGAGCCTTTTAAGAGACAAAGCTCTTCCTGGTGACAGAAGTTGGACATGTGAGAGGGATTTAACAAGAGAGAGATTCTCCGTTGCTGATTTTGAAAATGGGGGTGGGGGACAAATGTCAAGGCATGTGAATAATTCCTAGGAAATATTATCTCCCACCTGACAGCCAGCAAGTAAATGGGGACCTTGGTCCTCCTGTCACAAGGAACTGAACTTTGACAACAACCTGAATAAACTTAGAAGCAGATTCTACCCCAAACTTCCAGACCAGCTTTCAGTCTGACACCTTGATTTTAGCCTTTAGTGAGACCCTGAGCAGAGAACCCAGTCATATGGTGCTCAAACTTCTGACTTACAGAACCTAAGCTAATAAATGAGTGTTGGTATGTAAGCCATTAAGTTAGTAGTAATTTGTTATGTAGCAATAGAAAACTGCTACAAAGGTCTTCGAAAAATTACATAATCATTCTTCTTCTCATCAGTAGAATGAGAGTAATAATAGTATTATGCATTTGTGTTGAGGATTAAATAAAATAATTAAAATATAGCATTTAGTTGAATGTACCATGAATGTTAATTAATTATTGTGTTGTTTTGCGGATTCAATGAAGTGATACCTAAAAAGTCCTCAGCATGGTGCCTGGTACCTAGTAACCACATAACAATGTTATCAATTTATTATTGTTAGAGATGAAAAACTTGACAGGGACTCTCCTTAGACAACTTAGCATTCCCTGTATTCTTTCATTTGAAACCTTTTAATTTTGACCGAAAGTTAGCAGCCAGTGTGCCATGGCCTTAAAGTGAGCCTGTTTTTTTTTCAAGGCACCAAAGGATGGGTTACTAACATCCAATACTTGAGTCTATAAGCAAGAAACTCAGATATTAGAAACTTTCTTCTCCAAGGAAAAGGTTAATTTGGAAACAAGATTGTGCATCATGCATTTTGAGTGGGGATATCTCCATCTGTACTTGGGGTTCATCTATTCTTCGTAAAGATGACTACAACCTGCAATCATATACTGAAAAAGACCCCTCAGATTCTACTTTTATTACTATGACAGGGCGGATGGCACTGTTTTACCATAAACTCAAGGAATGTAACTTAAGGACTTTCCATATCAACAGTATGCTTAGTATCATTTATCAAATCTCTTAAAAAAGATACACAGTAAAGTCTGAATCAGAGAAACATTCTTCCTATTTATTTGTATTTAACCTAGAGAAATCAGGGCATGTCTTTCACGAGGTTGTTGTTCCTAAGAATACAAATATAACAGCTTACTTGAAAGACAAACATGGCTGAATAAATTTGGGTTTCTAGAGTTAGAAAAACTATTACATTAAGACTCATGATTGAGTTCACACTGTCTTTAAAGCAAGCACACATTTCAATGTCACTGTCTGCCACCTTACAATAACAGAAAATATCTGTATAATGGACTACAACATTACATGGTGCATTACAATTAGAAATGTGCTGAAGTGGTGGATTGGTTTATTTATGGTCCATGAAATAAAAGATTCTATGAGCTTCTCATGAAAACTTAATAGTTTAAGGAAATAAAGTATTTGAGCACAACAATTACATTTTAAATGATATGATCACTAGAGAAATTTAGAACAGTCAAAAAAGTTGAAATATGAGTGTTAAGAGAAACCCATTACTAGTTGGCTGGAAGTCTTTATTATTGGAGAGGCAAAGAATGACAGAGAATTATGAAAAACTCATCCTGCCTTCTAGGTTCATATAATTTCTATAACAGAGGAACATTTCTCTTAATTGCTCATAAAATCAAGTCTCTGAAAGTTATGGTGAGAGCAAACAGATTTAAAAACCTTGAATTTTTTTTTTTTTTTCCCTAAAGAAGAACAGAAAAAGATCTTTGGCCGCGTTGCCATAAAACCTGGCAAGCTTGAGCAGCAGCAATTCATGAACTGTTTCTAATAGGTGTCAAAGTTACCCCACAAAAAAATCTCCATGTGTGAGAGCAAATAATTACAGTTCATGAACAACATGTACTTCATTTCCAGATTACAGGTAATTGTATACACATTTAAATTTGTTTATTTTGCATGCATAATCTCATATTCATGAAGATAATTTAATCATTTGTACTTGATGTGTGGGAAAAATTATGGTGTCTAATCATGCTCCCAGATTTCTCAAAGTTTTGCCCTGCTGTGGGAAAAATCTGTCTTACAAGATAAAAAGCTTTCATTTAACTTTCAGTTATATTGAAAATCAAAAGAACAGCAATAGTCAATGACTTTTTTTAGGTGATATATTGTATTTACGATAGAAAAATCCAACAGATCTTATTACATTTGAAAACTTTGCTATGAACTTCTATGTTACTATATCCATAGAAATCTATTCTATTTAATGTCCTAAAGGCTACATTTGTAAAACTGAGCTATATTTCCTCTATTTTTTTATTGCACTAAAAAGGCAAAATTAAATTGTCTTCTTTTTTTTGGTATTAGAGGAAACTTTTCTTTATTAACACATGATATAAAATACACATTTATAAACAGTGATTGTGTTGAAGTTCATATCTTTTAGATTGTTTTGTATTCATGATAGTTGTTCAAAATGTTTCCACAGGAGACTTATATGCTCCTTTAGTACTGATTGCTGGTTGGTTTTCAGAATGGGTTCAGGTTTCCTCCAAACTAACTTAAAAGACACATGAGTTCTGGTAATCCCTTGATTAAACATGCATCATTTGTAATGATTTTCCACATGATTATCCCAAATAGCCATGGAAGAGCACAGAGCTGTGAACATACAATGGAAAGGGGTCAATGTCATAGTACTATCTGCTGGTGATGAAGACTGCACTGCCCATTTGCCTGTAATGTACAATTTCAGGATATGTAATCATCATGTTATTACAGTCTTGATTTCAGAGAGAACAGTGAGGCTACAGCAAGATATCTGGATTTGAATATATAGCTCAAGAAAACAATACTTTTTTAGTACTTAAAAATATTTTAAAGGGATATTGCTGGACAAGTAATGGATTTGAACTAGCCATGCAATAACTTGGATTTTTAAACTTCTTTTTATTCTTTTGGGCTTGATAGCATATAAACAAAATATTATTTTACATCACTGTGACGTCTGGATTAATTAAATGGGGAAGAATCTTCTCTCTGATTTACAGAAAAAAGAAAAGAGAAAGGGAGAAATAATGGAAAGGAAAGATCAGAGGAAAAGGAGGGGGAGGAAATTAGAATTATTTAATTACTTCAAGGCCATTTAAGTGAGCATGTAGAAAACATACACTGCAAAAATCTCATGGCACCGTTAATCTAACACTTATCAACATCTGTAGGGAACATGTTAATGTATGGGAAGTCAGCCAATCACTGTGCCTCATCATGTGAGGCAGTGGCCTTAGGCAAGTCTTCTAGGGACCGCATATCTGTAGTTAAAGGAAGATGTCTTTTACACTAGTGGATTGGAGGTTAAAAAAAAAAAAAAAAAAAAAAAATATATATATATATATATATATATATACCACTGTTTTATGATAATAAACTTTCAGTAAGTGCTTCAAGGACCAGTGACTTTGCAATGACATCATTCCTATACTTAAGATATCCAGTACTTACTTTTAGGTGTAGGTTTTCTTTAGAGAATGCTGAAATCTCTGCCCAGACTCAGTAAAATGCTCCATCACTTGCATTATTAAGCACACAACTGAAAAACAAGAAGGGGTGTGTAGACATAATTTAGATGGTAAAAATGATAGCCAAGAATTTGAGTTGACACACAACTTTAAAATATTAGGTAAATTAGATCATTTGATTTAAAATTCAACCTGCCCCATTTCCTCTACTCAGATTCCTGATTTCTCTTCTCCTACTAGATATTTTATATAAAAATACAGTTTACTTCATCTATGGCTTATTGCCCATCTTTTCAGCTAGAATGTATATTCCTGAAGTTTTTATTTGTGCAGTGATGTGTATGTGTGGGCAGAGTGACTCAATGTTTCATGGATGCTAGAATCAGATTATGGTGAGCAGAGTGGTAATGACTGGGTATGCCATGCCATTTTAGTACTGTTTCTTAATGAGACTTAGTTCCCCCTGAGTATACTGTATATCGTAAAGTCACTCTCTAAAATTTTATTTTTCAACAATGTGAACCCTATGTTCACCATTGTGCATTTAGTTCGAGACAGTGCCTAATAGTTCCTCAATAAATACTTATTAAATCAGTAAATAAACCAAATACTGTAGTAAGACTGTCAAAAGGAAACATAGGATTGATTAAACAAAAACTGTAAAACTGTGAGTTTAATAATTCACAGAAAAGAGAAATAAGAGTGGTTTAGAAAGCCCTCATGAAAGAAGAAAAATTTTTCAAGAATAGGGATTCTATAAATCTTTATATACACTTCTGTAATTTTTTTGGCCTTATCCCTGAATAACTCATATTATTATTTACTGAGAACTTTTCTTTAATTGATCCTAATTTTTATTTAAGTAAATGTATATAAAATCAGTTTTACAACTGGAGGACTGGTATCACTTCTTTTAATATAAGTTAAGAATAAAATGGGCATACATGGTAAAAAAGTGCATTTACTAAGTTCTAGCTAGACACTGTTTCGTTCAAAGATCCTGAGCTTGAAGCAGATTAGCAAGTGTTAGAGATATGTTAAAAATAAGCTAAGGTCAAATTTGACATTAGTCAGAAAGACTGAAAAGAGCATCATGCTGTGAGCGAATGCTCTATAATTTCAATTCCTTGTACCACATATAAGCACCACCTGTGCAACCTCAAATCATCTTACATTCCATAGACGGTGCATGCCCACACTTCAGGAAAGGTCTACTAAGCAGCTACTGACAAGACTGTGAAGTACCATGCAAAGATGAAGAACAGGAAACTTTTACTGACATCCTATTATATGTCAAACATTCTGCAAAGTAATGAACATTTGTTCTATAATCCTTCTCTGACTCTATGGTATCTCCTGATGTGCATAATACCTCTACAGAGTCTCTGTAATTGAATATGATAGAAACAGTGGGTCAAGATTATATTTTATAATTATAATTTATAATTATTTCCTAATTTAATCTCTATTTTTAATAGATTGCATATTGACATCGTACAAAATTCAAAATCCAAATGTTTTCCATGAATGTCATTCCACAATGGCATATAATAAAATTCTCCCTTCCCTCCCTGTCTCCCAGTCATTCAATTTGCCCCTAAATATTAGCAACAGTTTTAAACAGATGGTAGCTTACAGTATACATTGTTCTATAAATTGCTTTATTCAGTTAACAATATATCTTAAGAATACTCTCAGGGAAAAAAGAAATTTTAGTTAAGAAAAGTGCTTTAGGGACTTCCCTGGTGGCACAGTGGTTAAGAATCCACCTGTCAATGCAGGGGACACGGGTTCGATTCCACATGCTGCAGAGCATGTCCAGGAGGATCCTACATGCCACGGAGCAACTAAGACCGTGGGCCACAACTACTGAGCACGCTCTCTAGAGCCTGCAAGCCACAGCTACTGAGCCTGTGTGCCACAACTACTGAAGCCCGAGTGCCTAGAGCCTGTGCTCTGCAGCAAAAGAAGCCACTGCAATGAGAAGCCCGTGCACTACAATGAAGAGTAGCCCCCGCTCTCTGCACCTAGAGAAAGCCCGCGTGCAGCAACGAAGACTCAACGCAGCCAAAAATCAATCAATCAATAAATTTATTAAAAAAAAAAAAAGCGCTTTAGTGAAAGTAGGATAGGCTACTTAATGACAAAGGAACCCCCCATAATCATTAGCTTAAAAAACAAAGAAGTTATCTCTCATTCAAGAACAGTCCAAAGTGAGCCATCCTAGTGAATTAGTAGCTCTGTGCCACAGAGGCTGGCTGTAACTATGCCATCATATATACATGACTTCCAAGGTCATCCTGATCAGTCCCATTCTAAAGGGTAAGGGATAAAGAGTGAAAGCCAATGGTCAGAGCTTTTCTCTTAATCAAATAAAACAGAGATTACAAATATCCCTTCCATTCACATGCTAATGATAGAGCTTAATCACTTGACCACAGCTAGAAGAAAGAATGGCTGGGAAAAGCAATCCCAGCTGGGCCACCATGTCTCAGTTTTAACTCTATTACTATGTTAGGAGGAAGAATGGATTTTGGTGAACAGCTTGCAAGATACATAATAAATTTATATTTATTGAATAAATAAAGAAATTTCACCCATAATTTCAGAAATATTTAAATTATTTCTATGATACCTTAGATATATAATTAGGTAAGGTTAACTGAGGTTCATCTGAAAAGTTTCAACAAGGATACACAGGCATGTAATTCCTGTTATGATATTAAACATTTCCATCATCCAAAAAAGTTTCCACATCCCCCTTGTAGTCATTCCTCTTCCTTGACCCCTACCTCTGACAAGTCATATACTTTGTGTCACAATAGTTTGGCAATTTTTAAGCATTTCATTTAATGGAATTGTGTAGTATCTTGTCTTTTGTGTCTGGCTTCTTTCACTTAGAAAGATGCTTTTGATATTCATCCACATTTTACAGTGTCTCACCAACTTGTTCCTTTTTATTGCTAGCTAAGATTCAATACTTTATCGTAATGCAATAATTTATAGTATGCACTACAGTTTTTTTATCCATTTACCAGTTGATGAGCTTTTGAGTTTTCCCAGTGTTTGTTGTTATTGTGGTAAGAACATTTAACATGAAATCTAGCCCCTTAACAAAACTTTCAGTGTACAATAAAATATTGTTGACTATAGACATGATGTTATATAGCATGCCTCTAGACCTTATTCATCCTGCATAACTGAAAATTTATACCCAATGAATATCAACTCCATATTTCCCCTTTCCCTCAGCCCCTGTAAACCACCATTCTACTCTCTGCTTCTATGATTTGACTATTTTCGATTCCTCATATAAGTGAAAACATGCAATGTTTGTCCTTCTGTGACTGGCTTATTTTACTTAGCATAATCTCAAGTTTCATTCATGTTGTCACATATGGTAGGATTGTTTAAAGTTTTTGATATTCTGAACAAAGCTGCTAGGAAAATCTGAACACAAGTGTTTTTGTGATGTATGTTTTCATTTCTTTTGGGTAAATATCTAAGATGGTGATTGCTCAGTCATATGGTAAGTGTATGTTTACTTTAAGCTGTTTTGAAAGTGGCTCTTCTGTTTTTCAATCTGCCCATCGATATGTGTGAGTTTCAGTTGTTCCACATCTTTATCAACACTTTTTCCCCCTCCTTTTTAATTTTAGCCATTTTAGTGGGTGTGTAATTGTTGTTTTAATGTGCATTTCCTTAATTACTAATATTCAGCATCTTTTAATGTGCTTATTTGCCATCAGTATCTCTTCTTTGATAAACTGACTCTTCAAATCTTGTGCCCTCTTGTAATTTTTAGAAGATAAACTTTTAAGTGTAAAAAATAAAAATAATACCAAGTATTAATAGGATATTAAATCCTCTTGAAATTCATTATTAAGAACAGGATCCCATGTAACTGTAAGAATAAATTCTAGCTAAATTTTGGACTTTCTAATGATAGATATTACAAATAAGTATTAACTGATAGCCTAAGCAGAACATATTTGGAAATATGACATACCAAAACTTATGGGATGTAGTAAAAGCAGTACTAAGAGGGAAGTTCATAGTGATAAAGCTTACATTAAGAAGAAGAAAGATCTCAAATAAACAACCTAAATTTAAACATCAAGGAACTGGAAAAAAGAAAGAACTAAGCCCAAAGTTAGCAGAAGGAAGGAAATAACAAAGGTCAGAGAGGAAATAAATGAAATAAAGAATAAAAAGACATTAGAGAAGATCAATGAAACTAAGATATGGTTTTTTTGAAAAGAAAAATAAAATAAACAAAACTTTAGCTATACTTGCCAAAAAAAAAAAAAAAAAAGAGAGAGGACTCAAATAAAATTAGAAATAAAAGAGGAGGCATAACAACTAATGCAACACAAATACAAAGGATCATAAGAAACTGCTATGAACATTAAACACCAACAAATTGGAAAACCTAGAAGAAATGGATTAATTCCAGAAACATAAAACTTACAAAGACTGGATCATGAAGAAATAAACATCTGAATAGACCAATTACTGGTAAGGAGATTGAAACATTCCAACAGAGAAAAGCCCAGGACCAGATGGTTCCTGTGAATTTTCACTGGTGAATTCTACCAAACATTTAAAGAAGAATTAATACCAATTTTCTCAACTCTCCCAAATATAATAACAAAAAAAAAGAAAAAAGAAAAAAAAAAGAAGATGAGGAAACATTTCCAAACTCATCTACAAGGCCAGCATTACCCTGATACCAAAACCAGACAAGGATACTACAAGAAGAGACAATTTACAGGCCAATATCCCTGTTGAACATAGATGCAAAAATCCTTAACAAAATGTTAGCAAACCAAATTTAACAATACAGTCAAAGGATCATGTACCATGATCAAGTACGATTTATTCCAGGGATGCAAGGATGGTTCAACAATTGCATAATCAATGTGATATACCACATTAACAAAATGAAGGATAAAAATTATATGATCATCTCAATAGAAGCAAAAAAAAAAGCATATGACAAAATATGACACCCATTCATGATAAAAGCTCTCAAAAAAGTGGCTATAGAGAGAACATACCTCAACATAATAAAGGCCATATGTGATAAGCCCACAGCTAACATCATACTCAATAGTGAAAAATGAAAGCTTTTCCTAAGATGAGGTGCAAGGATGCCCACTCTTGCCACTTTTATTTAACATAGTGCTGGAAGTCCTAGCCAGGGAAATTAGTCAAGGTAAAGAAATAAAAGACATCCAAATCAGAAAGGAAGAATAAAACTGTCTCTATTTGCAGATGACATTATGTTATAGAAAGAAAATCCTAATCACTCCACCAAAACACTGTTAGAACTAATCAATGAATTCAGAAAAACTGCAGGATACAAAAATCAATATACAAAAATCAGTTGTGTTTCTATGTGGAATCTAAAAAATAAAACAAACTAGTGAATATAACGAGAAAGAAACAGACTCACAGATATAGAGAACAAACTAGTGGTTACCAGTGGGGACAGGAAAATGGGGGGAAGGGCAAGATAGGGATAGGGGATTGAGGTACAAACTACTATGTATAAATAAAAAAGCAACAAGGATATATTGTACAGCACAGGGAACATAGCCAACATTTTCTAATAACTATGAATGGAGGATAATCTATAAAATTTTTGAATCACTATGTTATACACCTGAAAATAATAAAATATAGTTAATCAGCTATACTTCAATACAAAATAAATAGGAGGCATGAGAGAGCTGAGAGTCAACTGTGTGTGTTGCCCAACTGTTGAAACTAAGAAGTGCTGGTCACCACCACTGACTTCTGCAGCAACTAGGACTGACTCTAGAAAAAAAAAAAAAAGTTGTATCTCTATATGCTAACAACAAACTATCAGAAAACAATCTCGTTTACAACTGTATCAAAAAGAATAAAATATCTAGGAATAAATTTAACCAAGGAGGTGAAAGACTTGTACACTGAAAACTATAAGACATTGACGAAAGAAACTGAAGATGACACATATGAATGAAAAGATATCCTGTCCTCATGGATTGAGAGAATTAGTACTGTTAAAATGTTCATACTACCCAAAGAAATTTACAAATTAAATGCAATTCCTATCAAAATTCCAATGGCATTTTTCACAGAACTAGAACAAACAACCCTAAAATTCGTATGGGACCACAAAAGTCATTGAATAGCCAAAGCAATCTTAAGAAAGAACAAAGCTGGAGGCATCATGCTTTGATTTCAAACTATATTACAAGGCTATAACAGAGGAGTATGGCACTGGCATAAAAACAGACAAATAGATCAGTTTAACAATAGAGAACCTGGACATAAACTCATGCTCATATGGTCAATTAATCTACAACAAAGGTGCCAAGACTATACAATGGGAAAAACCTCATCTCTTTAATAAATGGTTTTGGGAAAACTGGACAGCCACATGCAAAAGAATATAATTGGACTCCTATCTTACACTATACACCAATATCAACTCAAAATGGATTAAGACTTGAACGTAAGACCTTAAACCATAAAACTCCTAGAAGAAAACTTAGGTTTTAAGCTCTCTTATATTGTTTTTGGCAATGATTTTTTGGATTTGACACCAAAAGCTATAGTAACAAAAGCAAAAATAAACAAGTAGGACTGCATCAAACTAAATAGCTGCTGCACAGCAAAGTAAACCATCAACAAAATAAAAAGGCAACCTATGGATTGGGAGAAAATATTTGCAAATCATATAGCTGATAAGGGGGTAATAACCAATATATATATAAAGTTCGTACAACTCAATGGCAAAAGAAACCAAACAATCCAATTAAAAAATGGGCAGAGGATCCAAATAGAATTTTTTCCAAAGACATACAAATAACTAAAATGTACATGAAAAGATGGTCAGCATCACTAATAATCAGGAAAAGGCACATCAAAACCACAATGAGATATTATGTAACACTTGTTAGAATGGCTCTATCGAAAAAGACCAGATAACAAACGTTGATGAAGATGTGGAGAAAAGGGAACTCTCGTGTGCTGTTGGTGGGAATGTAAATTGATGCAGCCGCTGCGGAAAACAATATGTAGGTTCTTCTAGAAGTTAAAAATAGAACTATCATATTCCCCAGCAATTCCACTTCTGGGTATGTATCCAAAGGAAATGAAATCAATATCATGAAGAGATAACTGCAATCTATGTCTGTTGCAGTATTATTCACAACAGTCAAGATATGGAAACAACCTAAGTGTCTGTCAACAGATGATGGATAAAGATGATGTGATATATGTGTGTGTGTGTATATACATATACACATCTCTATACACAATGGAATATTATTCAGCTATGAGAAAGAAATTCTGTCATTTGCAACAACATGGATGGACTTTGAGTGCATTATGCTAAGTGAAAAAAATCAGAAAGACAAATACTGCAAGATATGACATTTATAGCATCATACAAAAAGTCAAATTCAGAAACAGAGAGTAGAAAACTTGTTGCAGAGAGGTAGAGGAAATTGGGAGAGGCTGGTAAAAGACTGCAAACCTTCAGCTATCAGATTAATACGGTCTGAGGATCTAATGTAAAACATGGTGAGTATAGTTGATAACACTCTACCTTATAATTGAATTTTTTTTTAAAAGTAGAACTTAAATGTTCTCATCAAAAAAGAAAAGATAAATATGTTATGGATGTGTTAATTAACTAGATTGTGAGAATCTTTCATCAGGTATATGTGTATCAAATCACAATGCAGTTTAAATCTTATAATTTTGTCAATATACCACAATAAAGCCAAAAAAATGTTTGTTATATGTTAAACATATTTTTAACACTAATAATTGCTAAACTTTCGTAAATCAGTTTTCACCATGATGCTAAGGATTTTGTTTGACCTTCCATGATTTCACACTAAAAAGGCCTCTCTGGTTAATGACATGGGCATTAGTCCCCAAATGCCTGAGGCTGTCACTCACTCGATATTTTCGTGAATGGAATACCTAACATTCAGTAGCTCTTACTAAGAATGATAGATTTGGGTATAGTTTACCACTGCAATCCCTCTACTTTATTTTAAATGTTTTAAAATGTTTATTTTAAATTTTATTTTATATATTTTATGGTATGACAACCATTCTTAGATATATTGAATAGGAACTAAAAGGCTAGTATACTTTTCCACATGCATATGTGAAATACTCATGTCATATTTGAACAATGATTAAAAAGCTTACACTCATTCTGGACAGATAATTCAATAAGCTAGTCAAAATCACATATTAGTTTTTTTCTATCTTAGAAATTATTGAAAGAAAATTTTAGAGCATACTTTTAGGAAAAAGCCATTCTGTATATATTTAATAATATTGAGGACATAGTCATGCCTTTATTCTAGCTATCTGAGGGTTTTGGATACATTTAAATCTCTACTTGTCTATTGGAAGGCCACTAATGTGAAACGATTTTTAAACAATCAGAAAAAAAGGCAGAGCAAAGATTCCAAATAAAGTGTTCAACTACATGATCCAAATTCCAGATTGTCATCTAATTAGCCAGATAATCTCAGATAAACCAATTTATCTGGATTCAGTTTCTTTATTTGTAAATGATAGTTTTGGATTAGACAATCTTTAAGGAGACATTCAATTCTAAAATCCCATAGTTAAAAGTACATCTTTTAAGACAAGTATATTTTAGAAATTTATGTTTTGCTTTTACCATTGATTTTCTTTTCTTTGTATTATCTTGTTCTACTATAAAGTTTTCAGAAATTATATGTATTTCCCTTTAATTCTAGAGAACATGGCCACCACTATCTCAAATAATACCACAATATACAACCTTGTTCATCTTGATCTTGTTAGTACTGGAGAAGTTTTTCATGAATGCCCTGCTAACAAGGGCAAGATCATAATTTTAATTTTTGTTCCATTATTTCATATTTTAATATTGAATCCACTGTTCCATATCACTTCTGATATCTGTACATATTTCAGTGATCATTTGGTTGAGTGTGGGTAGTTTATATGCGCCATTAAGAAGCAATAACCATACTTTCCATTTAGTCCCTCAATCTGGGTCTGTCTGATGTTTCACTATGGTCAGATTCAGATTATATATTTTTGGCAGAAATACTGTGGAAGTGATTCTATGTTCTTTCTAGTGTATCATGTCAGAGTATCCTAGTGTTAGTTTGTCCTATTATTGGTGACACCTGTTAACTTTGATTACTTGACTGTTTTTCTGAGATTCATCCCTTCTAAAGTTATTATATTTATTTTTTAAGTAATAACTAATTCATGGAAGAATACTTTGTGATATGTAAATTTCCTTACCAAACTTTTCTCACTTATTTTATCAATCATCAATTTCTGTCTAAATCAATAATATCTATTATGGTCACAAAATGATGATTTTCTAACTTTATATTCTTTTCCCCCCACTTATTTATATATTTGTTTACTTATTTACATTAGTATAGACTCATAAATTTTTATTTCATGAAAGCTCTGTTATTCTCATTTATTCATTTTCATGAAATTGTCCCAAATTTGCCCAGTGAGAGCCACTTCAAGCTGGCTTCAGTGTCTTTTTGACATATTCTCATTATATTATTTAACAATTCTTTCCTTTACATCACGACAAGATGCTCCAGGCTCATTTTGTACTCTCTCTGCCATAGCCCTGGACTCAGCCACTTCTCTAAGGTGCCCCAGCTTCCTTTAGTAGCCTATGGTATATAATAAGTGATATCTAAGAACTAGGTTTGCTCATCGCAACAGTGGTAGCTTTACTTCTAGGACATTTCAGTAGGAAGAACTACTAAATATGCATATATTTAAATCTTCCTATCTCTAGCTATAATTTTATTTCTATTTCTCTATTTTAAAAATATGCATTTGTACTGCTATATTCAATTTTCATTTATTATAACAGAGTTCGCTCTTGTCTTCTCCCTTTTCATATTTCTAACTCCTTTCTCCACAGGCAGAAATATGGCTTTCATTATTCTCAATATATTTACTCATATGCTCAATCCTAAAATTCATAAATAGTAAGTTTAGAATTGCTAACTCATACCACTGTGAACTGGGCTCCTTTTAAACCCTAACCCCACAGTGGTCTTTAATTCAAAGAATCACAAAAAAATTATATATGCAGCACAATCTTTTTCTCACTGTTCTAAATGTGTAGAAAATCTGTCCATTCACGCTTCTCTTTTATTGCTAATAATCGTCTCTGAAAAGGTGCCATTTGGTTTAGGAAAAGGGTATATATATTTGTTATCTGTGTTCAAGTATGTCTTTCATTTTGTTAGACAATGACCGATGCTATATGAGTATCATTAAAAACATTAGTGACACTTTTTTGGTCACATATACGAAATGACTAAATAGTATTCAAAGCTTATAATTCATCAGATATAAGCATAGTGCATACTCCTGGGCAATTACTGTATATCCTCAATGTCAGCACAGCTTATGTGTCTCTCTATTGTTGCACATAATTTTTTGAAGACCTAATTTAGATTAAAGCTTTATTATGTTGGAAGGCAGTAGGAGAAGGCAGCCTTAGTATTATTTAAACCTGATAGCTATGAATTTCAATATTAATCTCTAGGCAGGCGCTCTTTCCTTACCTACAAATAAAAGCTAACAATTCACTAATGTACAAAACATGACAATGGTCACAGCCTAGGGCTCCATCTATTAAGATATAATAAGGCCCTGACATACTCTCTGCACAAAACTTCACACAACCTGTGACCCTTGATTGGGAAACTACTTCTGTGATGTCTTATTTGCCCCTCACTATGATTGGGCTAAACAATTCATGAAATAAGTGTCTATTTCCCCCAAGCATACATTCTTCCCTCAAATCCACATCAGACTAGCTTTTCTCTCACTCAGCAAGTTGTTTATTTCTAGTTGCTGTGGAATTTAAATCAAAACAGCCCACAGAATTATTTCTGTCTCATATGGGGCCATACCACAGAGTAGAAGCAGCTTTATTGAGAGGACAAGACTCATATATTCGGCCAAGTAACATTTAAATCATTTTTAGGCAAATGTTTCAGCTGAGGTTAAGTAGACAAAGATTTTTTTATGACTGATGGGTGGGACTTAGGCTGTAAATTGGATAGGACTTGGAGAGTGAGGAGGGGCCAAGAGGGCGCTCTAGGTAGAGGGGTTATTGTGGGTAAGGGCAGAGGAGAAGATCCAGCTGAACTTCTGACTTTGTATTTCCCTCAGGCAGCACAAATTCAGTATGTCCCAAACTGAATGTATTCTCCTCACCGCCCAAGTCTGTTTCTCCTCCACTCTCCCATGTCTGTGAATCCAACATTGACCCTGAGGTCTATGTCAGGAAACATCATCCTAGCCAAAATGATTTCATTTCTGTTACCTCCCACCTCCCATATTCTATCATCCAGACAACTAAGTCAATTATATAGTCTGAAGGAATCTTCACACTTTCTTTCTTGGCATGGCTCTACAAATACATCCATGTTTTCTCTCTAGCCTCATCTCTCACCATTACTCTTTCTGCCTTGTCTATACAGAACTAGAGCTACGACTTGTTTCATACATTCTCTCCATTTCAAACCTTTGCAGCTGATTCTCTTTGACTTTCAGGACTCAGCTCATGCATTTTATCAGCTGTGAGAAGCATGTCCTTCCTCTTCATTACCACATTTTGATTCATTACATTCCTCAGTACATTCTATCGCAGTCATCTGATTACTTCTTGGGCTTCCCAGCCGTCCCATGAACATTTGCAAGTCTTACTTGTCTTAGCATCCCCTGGGAAACTGGCATAAGACAGGTATTGACTAAAGACTTTTCCCATCGAAAAAATGAATGAACTTATGGATGTTGGGGAAGAATAAATAGTTCAAGCTGTTTGGAGTCCAGGAATTGTGCTAGGCAAGTTATGGATGGGATATACATGTGAAAGGATTGTGTAGAGTCTTAGGATTTTATGTTGCAGATCTTAAGGTGTCACTGAAGTTTTTACAGAGGAAAACTGACTTAATAAAAGCAGTGCACTTGGAAGATGAATCATGGTAACAGCAATGCCTGGAGGAAAGGATACTAGTGTTAGGAGACTAGCCAGGAGGCCAGGTCAATAATTTAAGTGCAAGAAAACAAAGGCCTCCGATGTGGTGGTAGCAGGAATAAAAGTTTGAGTATGTCTATAAAGTAAACAAAGTTTTTTTTAGTGTTTATTAAGATTTGAAAAGGAAAAAGATAAACTGGAAATTTTTTTCTTTGCATATGTTAGTCAAGTCTTTTGTAAAACTCGAAGACAGTCATACAAATTAGAAAAACAACTTATACAAATAGACTAAACAGATGAGAAAAGAACTCACAGAAAAGGAATAAACATAAGAAAAAAATTCAACCTCATTAGTAATCCAAATAATAAAAATCCTGATAGTTCTTTGGCCATAATCCTAAAACATGGCAAGTAACAAAGCAGACTGGAGGTTAAACTCATCTTAGTTGCTCAGTGACACTTTGCACTGGTAGCCCTTGCCTCTAGGAATTCAGACAATGGATGACAGTGGCACAGTTTGAAAGACAGCCAATCAACAATCACACTCCTGTAACCATGCTTCCACAGCTGAAAGCCATCTAACCCTCTCATCTCTGACAGCCTTCCAGTTCCTCAACTCCACACTTCTCAAAGTTGTATCTATAAGGTCAGCTCTGAGACACTGTGACTTATAAGTACATCTCACCCATGCACAAACAAGCAATAAAGCCAGCTTCTTTTGATTTTAAATAAATGTTTTCTTCTTTCAATGGATGAGCAATTCTCTCTAATGCACTTCAGGTGAGAGGGTAAATTGTCAGCTTTTCTGTAAAGAGATTTACTAATTCATTAAGAGATTTTGAAAGTTTGAATTCTTTCACGCAATAGTTTGATTCTAGGAAAATATCTTAAGAAGACAATCAGAAATGAAGTATTAATTATAGGGATATTCATTGCTAGATTATTTTGATTAGTGAAAAATTTTAAATGGCTTCAGTGACCAATAATAGGAAAATGGTTGAATAAATTACAGAATATTACTTGAATGAGGTATTATATAGATACTAAACAATGTCTTCAGACTTTTTAGTAACATTGGAGCATGCTCATGTAATAAATAATTGGAGAGGATTTCAAGATGTTTGTGCAATGTGATTATAGATGTGGACATGTGTGACTGTTAAGTACCCCAAGGTTTCCATGGTTACCACTCATTGGTGGAATTACACATTAATTTTTATTTTAATAATCCTACATATTATCCGAATCTTTTCACAAGTATTTACTTAATATCATAAAAATACTTACTTAAAAAGATTACAGAAGATTCTTATTTTAAAAGTTTCTGGTTTCTGGTTCCTCAAGTAAGGAGCTTAGAAGTTGCCCCTCCATTCTAAAAAGTAAAAAGCTGAACAGGTTGAAAAATTAACAACTCTTCTTGGATCCATAAGAGAGGAGAAGACACAGAGGAAACCATTGTCTCCAAGATTGCAGAAACAGACAAGGGAATACAGGGAGTCAAAACTTACCAGAGCAGAGAGTCATGATTGGAAATACCGCTGGAACCAGTGCCCAGGTAGGAAAAACAGAACCGTAATTGACGAATTGCTGGAGGCTCAGTGCAGACAACTCTGAGAGTTAAAAACTCCAAGGGAATTCAGTCATGGAGGGTACCCACAATACTGTGACATTTACCCCCAGGAATCTGACCAGATTCCCACAGTATACATTGGAGAGAAATCCGCTTGGTCTTCCTTCAGGGGGAGAGGGAAAGGAGCCATTTTAAAATACACCAGAACAATGAGAGAAAAAACTCGACTCTTCTTATTAAGGCCTGTCCTCAGGGGAAACTAGTTAAAGTGATCCTACACTTAATCTAACTGGCCTGGGGAAGGGAAATAGCCAACTCCAGCTGGCTCTAATCTTCCATGAGAGAGAAGTGAAATACCCAATTCCAGCCCGGTCTAGCCTTCCTATTCCACCTAAGGAAGGAGGGAAAAAAAGAAAACTTAAGAAACATTTGTGAGGTTCACAGTCCAGAGGCATAAGCTCGCTAAAATACTGAAACTTAAACATAGAACTACAGAATGCTTCCCCTCCCCTGACACCTCACCACCTCCTTATTAAAGGCCTATTTACAGCAGTTCCTTTTACTTTTACATCATGTCCAGATATAAAGAAAAATTACAGGGCATACCAAAAGGCAAAAAACACAATTCAAGAGACACAGCAAGCATCAGGACCAGCCATGGCAGGGATGTTAAAATTATCAGACTAAGAATTAAATAAAAACTATAATTAATATGCTAAGGGCTCTAATGAATAGATACCAGGAAAGAATAGATGGGCAGTGTAAGCAGAGAGATGGAAATCCTAAGAACCAAAAAGAAATGCTAGAGATCAAAAACACTGTGACAGAAATGAAGAATGCCTTTGATGGGTTTATTAGTAGACTAAACACAGCTGAGGAAAGAATCTCTGAGCTACAAGATCTATCAATAGAATCCTTGAAAACCAAAAAGGAAAGAGAACAAAGACTGAAAAAAAAAAAAAAAACCCAGAAAATCCAAGGTGTAACATATATGCAGTAGAATACTAGAAGAGAAAAAGGGACAGATAAAAATATTTGAGCCAATAATGACTGAGAAGTTCACCAAATTAATGTCAGACACCAAACCACAAATCCAGGAGTCTCAGAGACTACCAAGACAGATAAATGTCAAAAACCCCCCAATACTTATCATTTTCAAATTATAGGAAATCAAAGGTAAAGAAAAAAATCCTGAAAGAAATCAGAGAGAGGAAAAAATCCTTACCTATAGAGGAACAAAGATAAAGTTTACATCCAACTTCTCCTCATAAATGATGCAATCAAGGAGAGTGAGTTAAAATATTTAAAACATTGAGAGAAAAAACTCACCAGACTAGAATTCTGTACCCTCTGAAATTACCCTTCAAAAGTAAAGGAGAAATAAAGGACTTTCTCAGATAAACAAAAACTTGAGTGAATTTGTTTCTAGTAGATCTACCTTACAAGAAATGTTAAAAGAATTTTTAAAAAGATATAAATCAGAAACTCAGTTCTACAGAAAAAAAGGAAGAGCATTGAGAAAGAATAAGTGAAGGCAAAATAAAAACTTTTATTTTTCTTATTTTAATTGATCTAACAGATAACAGTTTGTTCAAAATAATCATAGCAAAATGTATTCAATTATGTATGTTTATTTGTATATCAAATATCATATATATGCTTATGTATGCTTACATATAAGTGAAATGAATGACACCAATAATAAAAGAAATGGGACAAAAAATTTAGGCTTATTTTGTTATTATAAGGTACTCACACTGCCAGGAAATGATAGTGGTATTTGAAAGTAGACTTAGATTAGTTATAAATGTATATTGCAAATTCTGGGGCAACAACTAAAAAATGTCAAAAATAGAAGTATAAGTAATATGGCAAGAAATGAGAGAAAGGAGAATCATACAAAATGCAGAATTAAGACCACAAGAGGCAGAAAAAGAGTGGAAGACAAAAATAGGAATAAAGAACAAGTGCAACAAATAGAACATGGTAGTGAATATGGTAGATATTAATTCAATTACTATATCAATAATCACTTGCGATGTCAATGATATAAGTGCACCAATTTAAAAACAGTGGATCAAAAACACAACTCAACTATATGTTGTCTATAAGAAACCCACTTTAAATATGAAGACACATATAAATAAAAAAATCAATGGATGGAGAAAAATATACCATTCTAACATTGATCAAAAGAAAGTAAGAGTAGCTACATTAATTTTAGACATAGTACACTTCATAGCAAGAAAAGTTATTAAGGATAAAGAAGGGCATTGAATAATGATAAGGGTCAAGTCTCCAAGAAGACATAACAATTCTTAACATGTATATGCCTAACAATATTGTCAAAACAGATGAGGCAAAAACTGAGAGAACTGTAAGGAGAATACATAAATCCACTATCATAGTTGGAGACTTCAACACCCCTCTCAGAAACAGACAGATCCAGCAAGGCAGAATATCAGTAAAAACAGAGCTGAATTCAATAACACCATTAATCAACTGGATATAATTAACATCTATAGACTAATACATCTATCAACATCAGAAAATGGCATTTTTCTTAAGGTTTCATGGAACATTTATCAAAACATACCACATTCTGGGCCATAAAACTCACCTTAACAAATTTAAAATAATAGAAATCATACAATGTCTGTTCTCAGACCACAATGGAATTAAACTAGAAATCAATAACTGAAAAATAACTGAAAAAATCCCAAACCACATGGAGATTAAACAACACATTTCTAAATAACATATGGGTTAAAAAATAAATTGCAAGAGAAATTTTAAAAATAGTTTGATTAAATGAAAATAAAAACACAAGCTATTGAAATTTATGGGATGCAGCAAAAGCAGTGCTTCCTTCCTTTTCTTCCTCTAAAGAAAAATTTATAGCATTGAATATGTATTTAAGAAAAGAATACCTAAAATCAATAATCTAAATTTACACCTTAGGAAATTAGAAAGATAAGAACAAATTAAATCCAAAGTAAGCAGAAAAAAGACATAAAAAGAATTAAAGCAGAAATCAATGAAATTGAACATTGAAAATCAATAGAGAAAATAAAATGAATACTGATTTTTTGAAAGATTAATAAAATTGATAAACCTCTAGCCAGGCTAGCTAAGAAAAAAAGAGAGAGGATATAAATTACTAATATCAAATAAAGAGAGGGGTCATCACTACAGATTCCATGGAAATTAAAAGGTTAGTAAAGGAATACTATGTATAACACTATGTGTACAAAATTGATAACCTAGATGAAAGGAACTAAATCTTTGAGCAGCCAATCTGCCAAAAATCACACAAGAAGAAATATATGATCTGAATAGGCCTATATCTGTTAAAGGAATTGAGTTATTAATTAACAACCTTCCAAATCAGAAAGCACAAGGACCAGATGGACTTATTAATGAATTCTACCAAACTTTTAAGGAAGACATTATACCAATTTTCAACAATCTCTTTCAGAGGACAGAAGCAGAGGGAATATTTCCTAACTCATTCTATTAGGCCAGCATTACCCTAATCCCAAAACCAGACAAAGACGTTACAATGAAGGAAAACTACAGACCAATATCTCTCACGAACATAATGCAAAAATCCTCAACAAAATATTTGCAAATTTAATCCAAAAGAGTATAAAGAGAATAATACACCATGACCAAGTGGGAGTTATTCCAGGTATGCAAGGCTGTTTCAACATTCAAACATCAATTAATGCAATCCATCACATCAACAGACTATAAAGGAAAATTACATGATCTTATCAATAGAAGCAATAAAAGAATGTGATAAAAATCCAACACCCATTCATGATAAAAATTTTCAGTAAGCTAGGATTAGAGGGAACTTCCTCAACTTGATAATGAGAATATCTACAAAATACTAGAGCTTTTATCATATTTTGTGGTGAGAAACTTGAAGTTTTCCCACTAAGATAAGGTACAAAGCAAAGATGTCCCCTTGCCTTGTACTGGTACTTACCACTTCTTTTTAATATTGTACTGCAAGTCCTTGCTAATGCAACAAGGTAAGAAAAAGAAATAAAAGGTATATAGGTTTTGGGAAGGAAGATATAAAACTGTCTCTTTGCAGATGACATGATTGTCTATGTAGAAAATTTGAAAGAGTAGACAAAAACACTTCAGGAACTGATAAGTGATTATAGCAAGGTTGCAGGATCCAAGGTTAATGTGCAAAAGTCAGTTGCTTTCATATATATATATATCATTAATGAATAAATGGAGTTTAAAATAAAAAACACAATACTGTTTACATTAGTACCCCCAAAATGGAATACTTTGGTAAAAATCTAACAAAATATGTACATGATCTATATGAGGAAAGCTACAGAATTCCAATGAACAAAATCAAAGAAGAATTAAATAAATGGAGAGATACCCCATGTTCATGGTCAGGAAGCCTGAATATTGTCTAGATGTCAGTTCTTCCCAAATTTCATCTATAGATTCAATGCAATCCCAATCAAAATCCTAGCAGGCTACTTTATGAATACCAAAATTTGATTCTAAAGTTTATATGCAGAATGCGAATGACTCAGAATGGCTAACACAATATTGAAGGAGAAAAACAAAGTTGGAGGACTGATACTACCTGATTTCAAGACTTACTATAAAGTTACAGTAATTAAGACAGTGTGGTATTGGTGAAGGAATAGACAAATAGATCAATGAAACATAATAGAGCCCAGAAATAGACTCCCATAAATACAGTCAATTCATCTTTGATAAAGGAACAAAGGCAACGCAATCGAACAAATATAGTCTCTTCAACAAATGGTGCTGCAACAACTAGACGTCTACATGCAAAAAATAAATCTAGACACAGACCTTCCACCCTTGACAAAATTAACTTAAAATGGATCACAGACTTAAATGTAAAACACAAAACTATAAAACTCTTAGAAGCTAATATAGGAGAAAACTTGGATGACCTTGGGGATGGTGATGCATTTTTAGACACAACACCAAATATATGATCTATTTAAAAAATTGGTAAGTTTAATTTCATTAAAATTTAACACTTCTCTGAAAGACAATATCAAGAGAATTAGAAGTCAAGTCACATACTGGGAGAAAATATTTGCAAAAGACCCACCTGATAAAGATTATTATCCAAAATATACCAAGAACTCCTAAAATCCAGCAATATGAAAACAACCTGATTAAAGGTGAGCCAAAGACCTTAACAGACACCACTCCAGAGAAAATACAGATGGCAAATATGTCATCAGGTGAATGCAAAATAATACAGTAGTGACATACCATACACATCTATTGGAATGGCCAAAATCCAAAACGCTGGCAACACTAAATGCTTGTGAGATTTTAGAGCAATAGGAACTCTCATTGCTGGTGGGAATGCAAAATGGTACTGGTTAATTGGAAGACAGTCTTATGGTTTCTTATAAAACTAAACATAATCTTACCATATGATCCAGCAATTGTACTTTTTAGTATGTACCCAAATGAGTTGAAAACTTATGTCCACACAGAAAACTGTACACAGATGTTAATAGCCACTTTATTCGTTATTGCCAAAACTTGGGAGCAAACAAGATGTCTTCTAGTAGGTGAATGGATAAACAGTGGTACATACAGACAATGGAATATTATTCAGTGCTAAAAAGAAATGAGCTATCAAGCCATGAAAGGTGGGGAGGACACTTAATTGCATATTAATAAGTGAAAGAAGCCAATCTGAAAGAGCTACATACTGTATGATCTCAACTATATGACAGTCTGGAAAAGGCAAACTTATGGGACAATAAAAAATCAGTGGTTGCCAGAGGTGGGGCATGGGGGATAGAGAGAGGAATGGCAGAGCACAGAGGATTTTTAGGACAGTAAAAATAATCTGTATGACATTATATTGATGACTATGTCATTATACATCACACATTTGTCCAAACCCTTGGAACCCTAATATAAACTATGGACTTTGATGATTATGATGTGTCACAGTAGGACCATCCTAGGTAAACATGTAACATTGTGGTGACTGATGTTGATAATGGCGGAGGCTATGCATGTATGGGGCAGTGGATATGTGAAAATCTCTGTACCTTCCTCTCAATTTTGTTATAAAACTAAAACTGTTCTAAAACAGTCTTAAAGATAAATGATTATAGATGGAATAATTGAGTGTAAAATGTCAAGTAGAAAGATAATTCCCAGATGATTAAACCACGATGTTTGTAATGAGTAGTACAGCATGAAGGGGAGCTGGCTTTGGGCAGAGGATGATTGGCAAATATCCTCCATTCTCTTCACCTATGTTTTAGATGTATGATATATAAGCCTGGGCTGTTATTTTCTGATTGATATTTTTCTTCTAGAATTTCACAATAGGTCATACAGTAGTCCTTCAGGCAACCATGGCTGACAGCAAAGTGGAGGGAGAAGAAACACTAACAAGTTTTCAAATATCGCTCCAACTTTTTTTCTCTAGACTGGACTTCAATAAATGTTTAAGCAGCTCAGTGAAATTTCAGAGAAAGTTTCCTAAACCACACATGATTTGTGTCTTTGTTTCTCTCACCCCTATTCTTGCCTTTGTGGTTAAAACTTTAGAATGTAAATTCTTACATAACTCTTCTGTCCCTTTTCCCATCCTGCTGTTCTTTCTGCAGTCCTTTATTTAAACTTTTCCTTTAGGACTCAATACCGATGATAGAATTTGGATCCCCATCTGTTCTTGTTCCTTGCAATCTTTGCTTCTTTAGGCTTAAGATAGCTCTAACTGGAGCTCTCACCTGCACTGACTTCTGATAACCCTAAAGGAGGGAGGTGCTAGCTTTCTTCTTTTCCAGAAGAGGCAGTTGGTTTCTTCTATCATGAAATAGAATTGTGGCCAAGTTTTCTTCTAAAGTACCTCAAAATATAACTTACCACCAGAATAATGAGCTTTGAGTTTAAAGACTGCCTAGTCGATTGGAAAAACAGAATTCTGCTCTTTAACATTACTTTGTTCCTACTCCTTATACAATAATAATCCATGCATTATTGTACAAAAATATGATCTTATCTTGCCTGACTTCACCTCTAAGTTAATTAATTAACTGGCTTCTCTGCTTGACTCCTCCAAATGAGAAAAGCCATACTCATACAGTTTCCCTCTGGGAGTTACATGTTTCTTCCCTAAGAGCAAAGGTGGCTGTTACAGATTATTTCAAGCAAAACTCATGATCTCTAACCTCAGTCATGCCCTGATGTTTCCAGGTGACCCCTTGAAGGTATCTTATCTACTGTGCTTTCAGAGATATGGTAACTTCTGAAGGCAGATTTCCTGGTTTCAAATCCTGACTCTCTTAACTTATAAGATGAACAACTTTGGGAAGATGATTACAACTTCATCATCTCTATGACTATGTTTTCTCGTCTATTAAAGTAGAATAATAATTCACCCTAGTATTGAATGATTTATTTTGAGTAAAGTACCTAAAACAGAGCTGTGTATAAAGTAAACATGCTATGCTGATATCAGTGCTATCTCATTATTAATTTTGAATATTTCTTCTTCTCTGGCTCCTTCCCATTCACATTTGAACACAGTATGTTTCTTCCATCTTAGAAAAAACAAACAAAATCTTCCTTTATCCCACATCTGTCTCCAGTGACAATTCTCTTATCTCCCTTTTATAGCCCAACATCTCACGTCTGTATTTACAGTCTTTAATCACTTACACCCTGCCGTTAAGATCGCTTACACACACACATTTAAAACATTTCAATCTAGTTTTTAAGTCCACCAAACTCCTGCATAAACTTTATCTAAGATCAGCAAAAGCTCCTTGTTGGCTAAAAGAATTTTTGCCTTACTGATCTCTCTGCATCATCTGACACTGTTGAAACATTATCCGCTGTCTTGCTGACTTGGTTTTCTCACTATGTCACAGGCTGTAGTCTATCCTTCTTCATGGGCCCATTATCCTCTGCCTTTCTTTTAAATATTCATGTTCCTTCCTAGGCCTTTTTTTCTTATAGTCATTTGTTGTTCCATTCATTCACATGGCTTAAAAAACCATCTATAGATGACTCCTAAATCTATATATCTTAACTCTATCCTATAATCTCTTTCTGAAGCTTATGATTCATATATCCACATGTCTATTGGGCAACCTTACTTTCATGGCCCTCAAGCTCAAAAGTTTAGACTTGATTGAACTCAGTATTGTCACTTGTCAGTATCTTTCATTGTGTTCCTACATCTCAGTGAATGTCATATCCCTCCTCCCATGTGGAGCCAGAACCCTGGATAGAATCTGTGACTCATTCTTCTGCCTTCCTACCCCCCAAATTTTAATCAATGATGAAAACTTTCAATTCCTCCTGAGAGAAGCATCATTTAAATCTGTTCATCTTTCTTGATCTCAACTGCTAGTATTTTAGTCAATGCCACCATCATTTCTTAACTGAGCAGTGGCTTTTGATTGGTATTCTCTCCCCCAGCTTTGTTCTCCACCCCACCTCCCCAATCCACTCTCCATTCTGCCATCAGGGCACTTCTTTTTAAGTTCAAACTCACTCCTGCCAATCCTCCTCCCCTATATAATACCCTTCAGTGGCTTCTCATTGATTTAAGCAAAAGCCCAATCTCATTTTCATTCTCACAGTCGTGGATGATCTCGTCCCTGGAGACAGTAATGCTCTAGTCTCATTTCTCAATGTTTTCTTCTTCTACGTATCATCTAAGCTTATGGAACACTTTTTAGTCCTCAGACATAACTTACCTCCAAACCTACTCCTACATCATTGCCTCATTCTAGAATTCTCTTCCCACTACCCACCTCCTTTATCTGGCTGTATTAGTTTGTTATGGATGTCATAACAAAATATCACAGACTGGGTGACTTAAAGAACAGAAATGTATTTTCTCACAGTTCTGGAGGCTAGAAGTCCAAGAGGTAGGTGCTGGCAGGTTTGGTTTCTTCTGAGGCCTCTCTTCTTGCCTTGCAGATGGCCACTCTCTTGCTGAATCATCACGTGGTCATCCCTCTGTGCTTGCACACCCTTGGTTTCTCTCAGTGTGTCCAAGTTTCCTGTTCCTATAAGGACACCAGTCAGATTGGATTAAGGACCTCCCTAACAGCTTTGTTTTAACTTAATTGCCTCTTTACAGGCCCTATCCCCAAATACAGTCACATTCTGAAGTACAGGAGGTTAGGTATTCAACATATGAATTTGAGGGGACACATTTCAGCCTATTACAGTGGCTAATGCCTGTGTGGACTTCAGATTTCTCCTTTGATTTCAAATTTTTGCAAAAGTGTTTGTTAATTTTCCAAGTCTGATTTTTAGGCTTGCTTCTGGGCATTCTCATACCACCTTCTACTTCTCCCACTATATTTTAAACAATATGAGTGTAAAACCTATACGTTTTTGGTCACTACAGTGTTCCCCAGAACGTACTACAGTGTATGGCATATAAAAATCATTGCATTAATGTAAGAATAAGTGTATATATGTATAAAACCCCCCTTGCTTTCTTTCCTTGCCTCTATTTTCAGTCTTATCATTTGTCAGAGCCCTATTGTCAATTAATTGCAAGAGGACCCTAACTTGCAGTTTTCCAAAGAGATTACATCCTCTACGAATTCTGTGCCTTTGCTTATTCTTTCCGCCTGAATTCCTTCTTAGCCTTTATAACCCTTGCTAATCCTTCAAGGTTGAACTCCTCTGGGAAGCTTTGGCATCTACAGTATGTACAGACACATATTCTTCTGGGCTCATAGCTCCTTGTCCTTATCATTGATCACTTCCACTAGAACATTTGCTCCTTCAGGAAAGTGATTTCTTTTTTTGCATATTTGTATTTCATAGTTTTATCAGAGTAGTTGGCAATTAGTGGGAACTCAATACACATTTGGACAAATGTGAGACAAAGCTGACTGTAGTGACACTTACAAGGTTTTGTTGAACCTGATGTGAAGAAAACATTTTGTTTACTCCTTTAGATGCAAAAGTTTTGAAGGGGGAGTAAATCTGGTGTGCCACAGGAAGAGCAAGGAGTCAGCGTGGCTGAAGTAGGAGAGAAGGGAAGATTGGTAAGAAATGAGGTCTGAGAGGCAATGGAGGTCAGATCATTCACAGCCATTTAGGCAATTGTTAAGACGTTGATTTCACCCTGAATGAAAAAAGAATGGAGAAAATTGATTTATATTTTGACAGTAGGTTGAAAATAAACTATTAGGGGTGGAGAATAGGGTATGGGGGTGGGCAAGGACAGAAGACCAGTTAGGAAATCCGGATAATAATTCAGGTGAGAGATAATGTGGTGCCAGTTGGGGGACAATCATGATAGAGATGGCGAGAAGTGGTTAGAGTTTGGATATATTGTGACAGTAGACCTTACAGGATTATTGACCAGTAGGATATAAAGATGTGAGTGAATGAAATGAATGAATGAAATGACTCTGGATGGTGTGTATCTATTCATATATAAAGTACATCTTTCACTATCTATTAACTTAGATAGCCCAGAATTTAAAATGGATACTTTAAGAAACTTGATAAAACTGGAGTCAGAAATATATTTTAGGACAGATGGTAGGATATTGAATAAGACAAAAATTAAAGTCTTTAGGAGAGATTAAAAGGAAAATATTTTTTGATATGCTGTGGACATGTGTACAAACAGGGCCTAATTACTATTGAAGGCAATAGTGGAGGAAAAGATGGTGGCAATTATTTAGAAAAAAATAACTTACATCCTCTACAATGCCAAATTTTTCACAGCATAAAGAAATAGTAATTTGAAAGAAGAAATGAAAAATCACTCTCTAAAAAAAAAAAAACTGAGGTAAAATTTACCCAAGTCACTAAGGAAATTGTATGTTATTTGCATGAAGTGTAAAAAAATATTGCCTGCAACTATTCCAAGAATACTTTTTACTTATGGAAAGAAATACTACAGAATTCAAGAATTTATTTTTCTAAAATAAATATGTACAAAACTAATCAGAGAAAAATCTCCCAAAGAAAAGTGATTAAGTAGTAAATATAAATAATTTGATGTATGGCAAAGTATACATTTAACCAAAATATATCTTAATATTTTATTTACAAAATAAAACAGTAATTCATTATTGGAAGAATTTATTATTTCATGCATGATTTCTGTTAAAATTTCTTTTATTCTAGATACACTGTTCCTATGACAAATTTGTTTAGATAACATAATTTTATTTCTGTTCACTTCTACAATAGAGATTTTCATTTATTTTTAAAACTGTCTTTTACATCATGAGATGTGATTGAGATAAGAATAGTTTTAAGTCAGAAAGAGAAAAACAAAAACAGTATGCTAACACATATATATGGAATCTAAAAAAAAAAAAAAAAAGAAAAAAAAAATGATCAGAAGAACCTAGGGGCAAGACGGGAATAAAGATGCAGACCTACTAGAGAATGGACTTGAGGATACGGGGAGGGGGAAGGGTAAGCTGGGACAAAGTGAGACAGTGGCATGGACATATGTACACTACCAAACGTAAAATAGTTAGCTAGTGGGAAGCAGCTGCATAGCACAGGGAGATCAGCCCAGTGCTTTGTGACCACCTAGAGGGGTGCGATAGGGAGGGTGGGAGGGAGGGAGATGAAAGAGGTAAGAGATATGGGGACATATGTATATGTATAACTGACTCACTTTGTTATAAAGCAGAAACTAACACACCATTGTAAAGCAATTATACTCCAATAAAGATGTTAAAAAAATAAAAATAAAAAAATAATTTAAAAAAATAATAGTTTTAAACATTGATTTCCTCTTTAGTCTATCTCTTTCATTTTCAGATGATGGATTTTTTTTTTCTATTCTGTAGCTTTATACCTTGCATTTTGGGTTCTGTATGATTTTTTTACTTTTTTGACATTTTGTTCAATTAAATTTATAAATATGGTCAGAAGACAAAGAAGAAAAATAGTTCTTATTTTGAGTGGAAGTGTCAAATGTTAAGAATAATTGTGCTGTCAAAAGAAATAACAACATATTTCACAGCCTGAAAACCCTATAGAGAACTACATCTCTCTTTCTCATTTTTTTAAAGATTAAACAGAACCTTTCTCTTTCTTCTTTCTCTTTATATTTTAAACAATCATAGCATTAGGGATCAAAACACAATAACACATATGTACTTAGCAGGTGATTATATAATTATATTACATAGATATTCACTACAAATACTGTTTTTCCCTATAGCACATTTAATATGGGCAGGCATATTCTTCTTCAAATGCACTTTAGCGCAAGACTGTAATTTCATCCAAAGGTTATAGTGGTATAAAAAATGTTAGAGAACATTTAGTTTAGTTCTTCATTGTCATTAGAATGGCAAGATGGAATTACAGCTCTATTTGTACTGTTTTGGAGCATTCATCAATTTAAATTTTAATAAATATCAGTTTCAAACTAGTTTTATAAAAAAGAGTATTATTTCTTATTTACTAACCAGTTTCTACAAACCCTCATTCTGCCTAACAATTTCTGCCATTCTTACTCTTTCCATGATTCAGAGTTTAATGTATTGGCACAGAATTGAGCTGTAACTCACCAAGTGTGATTTCAAATGAAAATATTTTACTTTATTTTGAAAAAGAATAATAAAATAATCATAATACTTTTTGTAATTTTTTATAGCACTATTTTGTATAGATCACTAAAAACACTTATTCGATTCGGGTCAGTATACATTTATCAAACAAAAACATGTATGCAAAATTTTAATTATTGCATAGGATATAGAAATGGAAAAGACACTTCCTATCTTTAATAAGCTTAGAGTATATATATAGAGAGATTGATTATAGTGAAAGGAAGAAAATGACTGAAAGAGAGGTAAAAGTTTGATAAAGCTATGGGACCTATGAAGTACATGTGAACTAGATGCCCAGGAATGTACTCAGTGGAAGATTCATTTTGGCAGTTTTTTCAGGTTTAATACCTTGTTGGCATTGGAAAGATCAGATAAGGAGGTCTGAAAACTAAAGATCAACTTGGGGAATTGTAAGTAAGCAATGTAACTCATCATTTTTCTGAACAGAAATGAGTAAGTGAAAGTAAGGATAGAGATACAAGAAAGCATAAAGTGAAGAATCTATTCTGAGGTTCTCCTGATGCAAGACCTCAGCTTTCCAATATTAGAGGTTAGAAAGGAGGTTTTATATAAATGAAACTCTCTGGGGATTAATCAAAAGGGGATAATAGGGGCTTTTAGTAGGAAGAAGTATGCTTGTCCTGGAAGAAGCACTTATAGAAGAAGGCGTTAATGTGCAAGGAACAATTTCAATATGGTGGGTACAGACCATGAAAAGGCAGGTCTGGATTTCTACTCAAATATAAGGTAGGCATATGGTTCTGGAGAATAAGCCTGAAATTTTAAGTTGGGATAAAACAATGGAGACTTTTAAATGTTAGGAAATACAATTTTTATTTAACTTAGTAGGTATCAGGGAATAATTGAAAATTTTGTTGTTGTTTTTGAGGTGTGGTTTTTGGAAGCTTACTCTGGTTGTAGCGCATAGGATTGATTGGAGAAGGGGATAAAATAGAAGTGAGAGACTCACAGACATAGAGAATAGACTTGCCAAGGGGAAGGGGACGTGTGGGAGGGAAAGAATGGGATTTGGGGGTTAGTAGATGCAAACTAGTATATATAGAATGGATAAACAACAAGGCCCTACTGTATAGCACAGGGAACTATATTCAATATCTTGTGATATACCATAATGGAAAAGAATATGAAAAAGAATATCTATCTATATCTATATCTACCTGCCTGTCTATCATTTATGTATAACTGGATCACTTTGCTGTACAGCAGAAATTAACACAACTCTGTAAATCAACTATACTTCAATAAAATACATTTAAAAACAAAGAAGTGAGAGACCAACAATGAAACTCTTGTAATGATTCTGTGAGAGAGATAATGAGGTCCTGCATGATGGTAATGAAGATGGCCATGGGGAAGAGGAGATGGCAGTATTAATTCTGATTGGATGGGAGGGGCAGGAGAAAAATGACTCAATGCATTTTAGTTCAGATACTTGGGAGAATTCAGGTGCCATTAGAGAAAAGTAGGTAAGCAATGGATAGAGAATGTTTGAAAGAAATGGGAATGGTAAAGAAAGATGACAACTATATCTTTAGGGGCCAAACAACTCTACCGATGAAGATATTCATCACTTAGAACTGCAGAACTATAGCACAAGAGAGAAGAGCGGTGAGTATGGCCTAAAAGTTACCAGTGCATAATTAATTGTCAAAGCTAATGATTCTCAAACCTGTTTGAGAACCACTGACATATATTGTTCCTGACTTTATCCCACATCAATTAAATCTAAATCACGGGGGCTGTAGTAGGGAGTTAGGAATCAGCGTTTTTTTCTGTTGTTTTCCCCAAGCATAAAGTTTATTATCTATTTTTATTTTCCTCTCTTTTTCCCACTATTTGACATTTTTTTGTGGGGGTGTGGGGGATTTCTAACCCATAGAAACATTAAAAGAACAGTGCAATGGAAATATATAGCCTCTTATCTTAATTGACTATTAACATGTTACACTAGCTCCAACTCTTCTTTTACAGAACGCAGACATGCACACCCCCACACACACACACACACAATTCCTTTTTGTCAAACAATCTAAAAGAGGGCTGAATACATTGTCATGCTTTATCTCCAAATACTTCAGTATACACATACATATCTTCCAAAAACAAGGACATTTCCCTATATAACCATGATTCCATCATCACCCCTCAGAAAATTAACATAATTTAATAACATCTTTCAATGTACAGACCACCATTATATTTCCCTAATTCTCTGAAAAATGTTCTTTATAACTAGGAAACAAAATATCCTAGTTTGCCTGGGACAGCCCCATTAGTTCCTGTAGTCTGGTTAACTGTTTATGGTATACTTACTATCTTCAAATATGCACTATATTGGATGAGATGTTAGAAATGAGATGTGTGATTATAAAAATGACATCCTTGAAGGTGGAAAATAGGATAATCTTAATGCCTGACATGCAGTGGCTTAAATTACTTAGATGAGCCCATGATTTCTTGGAATGAAATGCGAGTAAAAGGCAAGGCTCTGGGAAAGCAAGTAACAACGGCTCCATACCAGTCTGGTGGTAATGATAATTTCAAGTACCCCCCTTGGAATACCTGCTTCTGACAGCTTTGAAGAATTTACAGAAAGAAAATTACAGACTCCGGTTTTCGAGTTCTTTGTTCATGTCATAGTTAGAGAACCAGAAAAATGTTATGGGCATCTTAGAATAATATCTAATCTTCTGTAGAAGCAGAGAAGACATGACAGAGGATCAGACCCAAAGTCCAGTGGAATACATCACAGAATTATAATGATAATTGAATTGGAATATATAAACTTGAAAAGTGTCTATGTTAAGGTTGAACATGTGCAGCAGCAGTACATTATGAAATGGAATTGGCATATAAAGTTTTGCTCGAACAGATTCTGAAGGTACAGTAGCAGGAAAAGACAAACATGTTTGCATGACACCTACTTCTGCGGCATTGCTGCTGCTCTATTAATCAACAACTATGGCCTGTTACGAGCTCTCTATGACCAGCTGCTGGAGGAAGAAATTGTTGGTCTTGGTTTACACAGAATTTGCACAATATCATAGCACAGCCTGCATATGGACTGTTGCCAGATTACAGTCCCACTTAGGGGTGATCTTGGAGGATGGTGGTAAAGATCAACCTTCCCATCGTTAGTTAAGACTTTGGACATTATAGCTGGTTGTTCATTTTTAGGTCCAATGAGAGAGATAGCTTGAGATGAAGTTCTATTCTGATTCATGATAATGATTATTTATCCTCATTGGTCAGAGACTTGAGAAGAATAAGATTGAAAACTGATGGCAAGCAGGTCGAGAGGGGTTAACAGACTTTGCGAAATGGGTATGCATGTCTCATGCATGTCCCCCTGAGGGCATCTACTGCAAAGGAGAATTTCGGTAATCATGAGGGCAAGACATCCTGCCACAGAACTGGCAGCCTAGTCTCTTACCCATTCTGAGTTTGTTTGTCTGTATGTCCATAAAAATGGCCATATCATTAGGATGTAGGCTATGTATGTCCTCAACAACATGGACTTTACCTCATCAAGATTGATCTCGCTACTGTCTCTGATAAGTGTCCAGTTTCTGAACCATGGATGCCAATACTGAACGTTTAGTATTGCACCATTTTCTAGAGGTACCCATTGGTCTACCCATTGCAGGTGGATGACATTGGCCCTTTTACATTACAGAAGTAAATTTTACTCACTGGTATGAACGTTTATTCTCTTTTTTTTCTATAATGTCCTTAAGGTTCATTCATGTTATAATGCATGACAGTATTTCCTTTTTTATGGCTGCATGGTATTCCACTGTATGTGTAGACTACATTTTCTGTAGTCATTTTTATCCATCAATGGACATTTAGATTGTTTCCACATCTTAGCATTTATGAATAATGCTGCAACGAATGTGCAAGTACAGATATCTCTTTGAGATTCTGATTTCAGCTATTTTAGATATATACCCAGAAGTGGGATTACTGGATTAAACATCTGTTATTGATATGAATTTTCTTCCATATCCACCATGCTTCTGTCAGCACTGCCATCTGTGGACTGAGAGAATTCCCTATGCATTATGATGTTATTCCACATAACACTGTTTCTGACCAAGGAACATATTTTTCTGCAAAGGAAGGGCAATAGTGGGCTTACACTCAGGGAGTTCTCTGATCGAATCACAAACCCTATCACCCAGACACAGTGGACCTGAAATAAGGGTGGATAGCCTACTGAAGACAGTTATGATATTTGATGGAATAGCAGGTGAAATTGAGATGTTCTTCTATAGCATGTAGTATATTCTTTGAATCAGCCACATTTAGTAGGATGCTAGTTCTTTCATAGCCAGCATCCATAAGTTCTGAATCCAAGAAGTAGAAGTGAGAAGGGCCCCTCTCACTATTACACACAATAACCCATTCACAGACATTTTTCTTTCAGTTCCTGCAACCTAGTCCAAGTGTCTACTATGAGACACAATAATGGGCCCATTAAACAGGAAGTTGACTCTACCAACTGACTATTTTCAGAAGCACGAAGACTAATGCCTCTGAAATAAAGGGCAGTGATGAGGACGAGGTTATCATATTAGTAGGGGTGACTGTTCCAAATTAACAAGGGAAAATTGGGTCGCTGCTCTAAAATAAGAGCAAGAAGTACCGTGGGATTCTCTGGAGCTCATTACTTCCCTGGCTCATTAAAAAAAGGCTGGTCCAATAAAGGCAAAACCATTAAGGATTCAGACACTTCTGGAATTAAGGTTTGGGATTCTTCTCTATGTAAAGAACACTGATCAGCTGATCTGAGAACAAGGGTAACATAGAATAAGTAGTGAGAAGAGGAAACGATAAATATCAATGACACCCTCATAACCAATTTCAGAACTGAGGACTCTAACAGCTGTTCATGCATGTGTCTGTGTGTATTATATATATATATATATATATATATATATATAAATTCAATATATATAAATTCAATTTATATATTTTATATAAATATATATATTCAATGATTTTATATATATATTTTAAAATTTCCCCTTCCCCATTTCTTACTATTTTGTATAAGGAGAGTTAATGGTGCATAACTTTACAATTTCAGTTCATATGTCACCAGACCCCATGAGCTGTGACATCTGGACCTGATGGGCGGAACTAGAAATTTCCTGTAGATCCTGGGTATGATAGGGATATGATGTTGGAGAAAGGGCAAGAGCATCTCAGTTTGTATGATGGATGATTGCCTCATATTAGACAGAAACATGACATTATAATATGTAATTTATATATAGGCAAAGCAATCAGAATGGCTGCTGAGTAACAAAAAGGAGGAGCTAGCTGGTCCTGAGTTTGTTTTCATTCAGATTCAGTACTGTTTTGTATCATTTCCCACCCTCCCCTGTGAGCTGATTTCCTGCCTGATTCAGCCAGTGGAAGGCACTGAAGACTGGGCTGAAGAAAGGGAGGGAGACCAGGATATTTCTGCCCCTTTAACTCAAGCATCTCTAGCAGCACTGGGGCTTCTCTGTGGCCCCAGCTCCCATTTGACAGTTTTAGCTCCTACCTCGTGACGTGCTGCTATGACACATCCAGCTCCTTTTTTTTCCCCTCCAGCCTGGGAGGCAGTGGCTTCCAGCTGTTGTTAATCTGCAGGGTAACTCACTGTCACTTGTTTGGTTTTTCAGCTTCCTCCCTCATGTGTAAAACCAATTCTCAGTATTAAATTCTCTCTATTTTAAATATGCTGAGTGAATTCTGCTTATCCAGTTGGAAACTGAGTGATACATAAGTCTACTGGGTAATACTGGAACACCAAATCTTCTCTTGTGACCTTGGTAAAGGCTATCTATTCTTACACTGAGGACAATATTATTGTGGTAAGATATAAGTTCTGTCTTGGTAGCCTCCTTATCTTCATTGCTTTTCGCTTGTGTTGTTTTAAAAACACTATTTGTATTAGTTGTACTTATTTGCTTTTTGAAATAGGTAGTACATACATATGGTAAAAAAATCAATAATTACAAATGGATATATGATGGAAAAACACTTTTTCCCCTAGTTTCTTATTTATCCATTTCTCCCACTGGTGACATACACTGTCATCAGTTTCTTGTGTTTTCTTCCAGAGAATGCACATACAAACAGCCACACACAGAGTAATTTATGATGAACACTCTTCTGCACCTTGTTTTTTGTCCTACAGTATATTGGAATCTTTTTTATATCACTACATAAAAAGCTGCATTATTCTCTCTAATAATAGCACAATATTCTATTATATTTAACAGTCCCAATACTTGGTCCACAGTTAAGTTGTTTCCATTATTTTGCCATTGCTAACAATGCTTCAGGTAACATCCTTGCACATTAGGCAACTTGCACCATCAGTTGGAAGGAGACAATATCTCTGAATTATCAGTTGGAGAAGCACTCCCACCCATATGCTTCCTGCAAATTTTTCTAAAATAAAGGGTTCAAAAAGCCACCTGCAGTGACTTGTGACATGAGTGAGCAGGAAACTTTTATTAACCAACTATGTTTTCTGGGTTGTTTGTTAGGTAGCTGGAAGTAATTACCCCAACTAATACAAGTGAGACCAGTGAGTATAATTTATAGTTTGAAGAAGTTTGGGGCTAAAGGAAGAAAGACACACAACTAATAATGATGGAAATATATAAAATGCAAAACAAAACAAAAAAAAAGAATATTGGCAAAGCGACAGAGGATGAGATCAAAGATATAGGAATCTAAGTTCTCATTCCTCATTACTAGGAAGGAAAATATAAACTATTTTTTCCCTCAAGAAAAGGTAGGATGAAGAGGAAGGGGGAAAGTACTGAAATACTACTAAACATTATTTTGATCTTTTGGGAGAAGTGGTAGGCAAAATAATCTCTGGTAGAGAGTTAGAAATAATAGAGTGGGAGGGTAGTGACATTACTGGTAAGAATGGAAAATGTTTGGATACTGAGAAACTTAGAAAAAGAATATTTTTTTTTATTAGGTGCACGACCGTATCATGGAGATTAGATAGCCTAAAAATGTAATTGACCGAATTATCATGATTTTCAGATATTCTGCAAAAATGGAAGTACATAAAATATGCAAACAGGCTGGGGATTGACATGAGAGGGAAGATCACAGAAGTAAAAGATTCTAGGTTGGTGGTAAGGCAATAGTTGAAATGAATAATCTCAAGGTTCATGCATTCAAGTTGAGTTGGGGTGCAAGTGACCTAAAAACTGGAGTAACAGAATAAAGTACTATGAAAGGGGTGAGGAACTAGAGGTCATGAGAAGATGAAGAACAAAGTAAATAGGGCATGAAATAAGTTTAGAGAGAGTATCTTATAGTCAGAGAGGTATTTCAGAATTCCAAATTTTATGAGCCAAACAAGATGATGAAACCCAAATTGTGACTGAAATGGAATGGAGTCTAGGTCATTGGAGTTAAGAATGTTGAGTGACTGAGAACCCAATATTTGCATGGCTACTAGGACTGCCAGATAAAATTCAGGAAGAAGTTTACAAGCTTTAGGGAAGACGGTAGAAAACAGATGTAAAATATAGGAGAAGAAACATGGCTTATCTCAGCTTTACAGAAATAAAGGTGGTGGGGTGAGAATGGCAGAATACAGATCTAGAAGTATCAGTGAGTAGCAAATCGACGGCTCATCTTGATCCTTGACCTATTAGGAGTCAGGTTTAGTTAAAGAAAGGGAACGGAAAGGACACTTGAAGAAAAAAGTTAAACTGGAAAGGACACAATGTAGAATTAAGACCCAGGACTCTATATATGGCAGACCAAAGTTGAGTATCAGCTCCATCATTAACTAATTGTGTGACGATGAGCAAGTTACTTTAACTCTATAAAGCCCAGCTTCCTCATCTCTAATGTTAAGATAATAATAATAAATACCTCATGAGATTTTTATAGAAATGAAATATAGTTTAATAAACAACACCAGTGATCTTTGGGGAAATAATAACTAGTGACTATAGGTATTATGGAGATAGCCTGTGGAGAGAAAAAAAAATAGCATAGAAGAAAATATGGCAGATGGGCAGTATTGATTAGGGCCAGGAGTCCCAATGGGAAAGAAGGAAGAACTAAGTTAGGAAGAAGTTATATTTAATAAAGGGGAGGACTGAATATGCAACAGCTTTTTATAGAAGATAGTAGGAGCAATATGCATAGGCAAAATTATATCTGGAAATTGTTTTGGTAGTGTTTTGGTAGTGTGGGACACTGTAGAATTGTCTCATGCTGGGAGATTTTGTGATTTCTTCCCAGTTTGGGGATGAAGCCAGTGCAAGGGCAAATGAATATGCTGACTGATATGTTTACATAGTAGTTGTGTTTATATTGATAGGCATTCACCTTACAATGGCCTGAACCCTAATCAATGCATAACAAAAACCAACCAGTCAGCTAGTAAACCAGAAAACCATTTAGGGGCAGGGTTATCTAACAGACATGAGAAAATAATAATTTGGGTTACTTGAATCTTGTCTGTAGTTCACTGATTCTTTACACATAAAATTTGGAAATAGGAACATTTTTATGAGTATTTAGAAACATGATATTGTTACATTCTGTCTTAAAGTATAAAATTGTATAGTTTCCCCCTCCACTTCCTCCAAGAATGCATCATTTCATTTATATTAATAAAATTAGTGCTTCCATTGCTGTTCTTTTGCAAACTCTGCATGCTCTTAGAAGAATTAAGAAGGCCATCCCTGGGATGAGTAGCAGTATCCTCTGGTCACCTAAATTGAAGCTCTTCCTTTCTTCCTTCTTCCCTTTTCCCAGTGTGTTTCTCAATTTCTCTTCCTTTGATTGCTGGAGAAGTCATTTTCTCCATTCTGTCCTCTTCTGGGTATGAAAACGTAAATTCTGAATTACTCCAACTTAGGTAACCCTTAGGATAATTTTTTAAGCAGCAGGAAACAGGGCTATCTGGCTGTGCAGATAATGATATCAGCTGCTTCCTTCCAAAACAACAGGTGCTTTGGCATAAAAATGTATATCATCATACTGAGATGATGACATCAGTTCATACTTCAGCTTAATTATAAACTACCTCCATTAATCCTCAAATAATTAAACATTTTGTGTGTGCTGCAAGGTGAAATGTAAAGTTAAAGGTGCCTGGATGCTTATTAAAAGGTTTTGAAAATGTATTTTCTCTACTTTGTACTTCTTTGTACACGAGCAGAATAATATTTGAAATGTATTTTAAAAGGCATATTTTGCTTCTATCAGAGAAAATAAAGGATAAGATAATTAATGCAAGGTAATATTTTAAATGTTTGTATGAGCTCAGAACCACCACAAGGAATGCTAAGAGTTATGCAGGCTATATACAATTAATGACAAAATAATTTTAATTAAAGTTGTTAAATATCTGAAGTACCCTCATTAATATTACAGTTCTGTATGTTGAATAATAAATGCCAAATACTTGCATATACATTGCATAAAAAACAAATATTCAATCTAGTAGAGTCTGATGTGTATCATTAAAATTAGCTACATCAGATGTTTTCGGTAAAAACCAAACAGTATTTTATGAAGTAACATTTGGCCCATTGCTTATATTTTCAATATTTAGAAATTTCATTTAAAGGTTTTTGCTATATTATTTACATCATAAAACCCAAGATGAACCTATGAAACCTAAAACTTTTCTTGATTCAGTAAAGAAGTGTAACAAATAAGATTACTATATCCTCCTTTAACATTAAAATATAGAGCTGACCTTCTTTAAAACATTTGTTACCTTCATGAGCCAGATGTGTTTCTAAGCAAATTACTTATATGGAATACATCCAAGGACATAGCCATTTATGAATCAATAAATTATGCATTTGTCATTTATTACTGGGTAAGACTTAAGCTGACATTTTGACATGCATACAAGTGTCTCAGCACTTCGTAATCACATTAACAATTTAGCAGAGGTGATTTTCTGGGGAAATGAGAGAACAGTGGTTTATAAAACTGTTTTTATCATAGAAGTAGGTATTCCCACAGATTTTAGTTATTCACTATAGATCACTTTAAAAGTCCACCTTCCTTAGGTTATACTACAATTGAAATAAAGTAAATTCTGTGAATTCCCAGGAGTGCATCATTATCTGTTTATCATGAAGCCAGCATAACAGCTGTATCAAAGTTGTTCTTAAGCGGATTATTTTTTCCATTTTTTAAAATGTAACCAGTGAACAAGACTTTTTCTCCTGGTAGGCACATAATGATAAATTTATACAAGGAAAGTTTTATTCTTTCCAAGTAAAACTCAGACTGGAAATTTTCCGTGGATTTAGCTGGAACATTTGGGTGACCATATGGAGCTCTCCATGGCGCCACGGGACCACGCAGCTATGAAATCTGATCACTATCTCCCCAGTGACAGCTGGGCCTTTACACCATCAGAAAATTTTCAGACTTCTAATTTGTCATAACTGCCTCCTGTGGAAAGGAAATATGTTATGTAGCCAGATACAAAAATTCTTAGTACCCAGCACTATAAATGGTTAATTCCTTAACTGCGTTTTGTGATTCACTGATGCAACTCCTGTACCAAAAACATATGGAGTCTTGTTCAGTTAAGGTTAGTCCATTGCTCCACCCATTCAAAAAGCCATTTCCACAGAAATGTATCCAGAGAAAGATTCCGTCACAGAGCTTAGCATTTTAAATACATTTAACTTTTAGCTGCTCTCAAAAAGTCAGTTATGCCACTGAGAGGTTTCATCTGAGTTCCATTGGCCCTACTGGTCTATTTAAGTCTAATGACTCTTCATTTGAGTAGTTGAATATTATGCTATGGCTCCCAGCCCCTGCTTCTTTCTACATAGTGAGGCTGAAAATATTTGCCTGCTGTAATTCTTTCAATCTATCAGTAGCTCACAGGCTTATTAAGTATCCCTCCAGCCATCCAAAGAGATAGAGATGTTTTGCTACTCCCCCTTTCTGACCCCTTAGCTGGAGTTTCTGCTTGGGAATCCCCTCATAACCATTCCCATCACAGAAAGAGGTCCTAGGATGAAGTTTGTATTTTTCCTCAACCCACCTGTCATTGAAGACTTTAAGAGGGGACTTCAATTTCTACAGGCCAAATCTTTTGCTTTGGTAGTTTTTAAATGTCTTAATAATTCTTTAGAGAAAAATCACGTATATTTGACTTTTTAAATGTATGCCCTATCACAATCTTTAATTCAATACAATGAAAAAAGACCTTATGGTGTCTTTCCTTCATCCTCCTGTTTATCCATCCTTACATTAGCAATGCAGAGAGTAGGACTGTAATTTAAACTTATCACTAGGTGCTCCATATCTTTTGGAATCGAAAAGTCCAGAATCTATCCATGCTAATTTCATCGTGCAGTTCACATAATAATAATAATAGCTAACATCTACTCAGCACTTACTTGCGTAAACAATCTCATTTATACTCTACAACATTCCTGTGAGATTGACACAGTTGCCATCATACTCATTTTGGGGATGAGTAAGCCAAGGTACCATTTGACTAAGGTCACACCACTTATAAGTGTCAGATTCAGGATTTGAAGCCAGGTTGTCTGGTTTGACAGCCAGTGCTGTTAATCACTACACCATGCTACCTCTTAAACTAGGAACGTGGTGATTTAGCTTGGCACTGAAATGAAGGGAAAACAAAGATGTATTCTATTAGTTCTGCCATTGTGAACTTGCTCTGTGATGCTGACAATGGCACCTGCTCGGGGCCTCTGTTCCCTCATTTTAAAGATAACAAGATGAGACTAGTTCTTTCTGTTGTAGCAATAAAATGCTAAGGTACAGGTTCTCTATGGGTGACTACAGTTCACAAGTATTCAGATAGGTACTGGTTATTTTAATGAACACTCTTTGTATTAATACTATTTTCTTTAATTTCCATATTGCTGGTACTAGTACTCCATATACAGCTTTTAAATCCATCCAGCACTTTGTTTTCTATTATTCTTCAGTACTCTATTCTTCACTAGTTTTTCTTCATGCTCTACATCAAAATCAATGCCAAGCAAAATCTTGTTTTTAGTTCCATGCATCTACTATCCTCATATCCCAAATCACCCCTTCTGATTTATCCATGTCAATCTTCTTTCTCTGACCTCAGCTAATTTGTTCTTCATAACAATCATTATACCCTATAGCACACATTACTTGTTCTCTACTTCCTTTCTTCAAGCAAGCATTACATTCTACACATGAAGTACTAAATCAGGGTTGAATGGAGTCACTCAAAGCATTTCAGCTCACCTTCTAGCACTGCCTTTAAATTGTACTCCAGACACCCCATGCAGTTCTCCATTTACAGAAAATACTCAGTTTTGCAGCTTTACTTAATTCTTTCAGAATGTCCACTTTTAGCTGATTATGGACTTTAAGCACATCTACAAAACACCTGCACTGCAATACCTAGGTTAGTATTTGATTAATAGCTAGGGACTGTAGGCTAGCCAAGTGGACACATGAAAAAGACTATCACAGTCTACCCCTTGTCAAGGCACCTATCTCCTTGGAACATATCTCCTTAAATCTTATTTAATCTCCAAATAAAGACAATGACAAAATCATATTTCTGCTGAACATGATGCAATATCTTGGCCACAATGAATAACAAACTAACCCTTTCCTTAAAAGAGGATGAAAAGTCCTTGGGTGATGTTCACTCTTTTCCTGTGACTTCCTGCAGCTTAAATACTGTGAGATAAAGTTAACTATTATTAATAAGTTTTATGTTAGATGATAAAGGGACAATAGATGGAAGAAAACAAAAATATTTGGTTAAGATATATAGAAATATTCATAACAAAATGAGGATAAAATACTCAATGATTATAGTCTTTTTCCTACAGTGATCATGTGGCCACAGCTAGTATTTATAATTACTTTCTTCCATTACCCATTCTATATTTCCTTTGTCCTCAGCTGGGCATAGTTCTTTACTTGGTGGTATGATGCATTCCATGATTTCATTCCTGAAGGGTTTGAGCCATTAGTAGTCCTGCCTGAATTGGGTTGTCATAGTTTCCTATTTACTTTACAGAACATGGTAGTACTGAGAGATGCCCTAGGGCTCTTCTGTATTCCAGACATACTCTTCCTTCACTCCATTGTGTAGTAGCAAACAAATTTACCTTGCACCCCAGCTAACACTGAAACCCACTTCTTTGTCTGTTGTTTCATAGGCATGAGGAGCCCAAAGTGACCCTCGTAATTTTCAATTCAATGGAATCATCATTACGTCTGCAGGTAAAAGCTATTTTCCCTCTGGAATTAAGACTTCTAGACCAACAGAGCATAAGATCATGGATACAGGAAGCAAACATTTTTGCCAATGAATCACTATGTGTAATAGTGAATGGTGCCACGCCCATTTACACCTTTTGACGTTGGACCTGTGAATCCTGGCTATGGGAGAAAGAACATCAAATTTTGGATGCTAATTAAGAGTATATGCAGCATCCTGGAGCTTGTCGAAGTCCCTAAGTTATTGCCACCTAGGTGGCACTATAACTGAGTCTTCAAAGCTATTCCATTTTTTCTGGCCAGCCAACTGCTTCAGGATGATGGGAAACATGGTAAAACCAAGGAATTCCATGAGCCTGGGCCTAATGATGTACTTCATTTTCAGTAAAGTGAATTCCTTGATCAGAAACAATGATATGTGAAATAACATGATGATGGATAAGGCATTCTGTAAGTCCATGGATGGTAGTTTTGGCAGAAGCATTGTGTTCATGGAAGGCAAATCAATATTTAGAATGTGTCATTTTTAGTAGACTAAAACAGTGCTGCCTGTTTTATGATGGACTTATTTCAATGTAGTCAACCTATCACCAGGTAGCTGGCTGATCACTCCAAGGTATGATGTCATATCAGGGACTCAGTGTTGGTGTCTAATGCTAGTTGACTGAACGCTCAACAGTAGCTGTATCCAGGTCAGTTTTGGCGAGAGGAAGTTTCTGTTGCTAAGCCTATGCATAATCTCCATCCCTGCAACCATGGCCACTTTGTTCACAAGCCCATTGGGCAATGAAAGAGCACCTGGGGTAACAGACTCATTGGTATCCTCAGAATAGGTCATCCCTTGCAATTGATTATTAAAATCCTCCTTTGCTGAGGTCGCCCTTTGGTAAACATTCACATGGGATACAAATATCTTCACATTCTTTACCTATTCAAAGAGGTCTACTCACATATCTCTCTGTCAAACCTCCTTGACACCAGATTTCAAGTTGTGTTCCTTCCCAAATGCCTGATTATTCAGCCAGACTGTTGGCAAAAAACCATGTATCAGTATGGACTCTTACCAGACTTAAACAACACAACTTTATTATCCTACAGTACTGTAGGACAAAAGTCTGATACTGTCTCAACAGGCTAAAATAGAGATTTTAAAGTAGGCCAGCGTTCTTTTCTGTAATCTCTGGATAGGATCTGTTTCCTTGCCTTTCCTGGTTCTGGAGGTTGTTTGCATTCTTAACTTGTAGACCTCTTCCTCTATCTTCAAAGCTAGCAAATGTGAATCAAGTCCTTATCACATCCCTCACATGGCATCTGACCTCCTCCACAGTCACATCTCTTTCTGACTCTCTTCTCCCTCTTTTATCACTTTGAAGGACCCTTGTGTTTACATTGGGCCCACCCAGATAACCCAAGGTAATCTCTTTATCTCAAGGTTCTTAATCTTTAGGTCACACTTGCAAAGTCCCCTTTGCCACATAAGGTACCAGGTTCACAGCTTCCAGAGAGTAGGATGTATACATCTTTGGAGAGTTATTATTTTATTATCACAGCTTATCATTTGTACCTCAAAGATTCAAATACATCCTATGTACAAAATATATTCACTCTGTTCCAAGGTCCATGATATCTCGACCCCTTATAGCATCAACTCAAAGTCCAACATCTTATCTAACTATCATCTGCATAAAAGCCCCGAAACTAATCATCATTGAAATCATCTAAATTAGGTGTAAGTATAATGCATCCCGGTGCAAAATTCTCTCCATTTTTGAACCTGTGAAACTAGAAAATTAGTTGTTCCCAAAATACAATAGTAGGACTGGCATAGGATAGTGGTTATAGACATTTCATCTCAAAAAGGGAGAGAAGAAAACAAAAATGAGTCACCGATTCCAAACGATTTCAAAATCCAGCCAGGCAAACACTATTAGGTTTCAAGTTCTGGGAACAGTGGGTCCACCTTCTGGACTTGAAGCTCTGCAGTCTGAGCTTGTGGTTCTACCCTCTTATCTTGTGACTCCACTTCGTGAATCATCTTTTCTTTTTTATAAAATGATAGCATATGTATGCTTCTGAGTAGTGTTATCAACCTGTTTCCTCCCTGGAGAGTTTTGGGGATCAGAAAGCTTTCTTTTATTTTGTCCTTTCAACCCAAGCTGTCAGTGTCTCCCTTGGTATAACATTCTCAAGAATCTTGTGGGTTTCTTGTATATGTCATGGAGATTCACTCCAGTAGATAAAGATATCCTCCATAAATCTTTCCTAGAAAATCTCATATCTATTTTTTGGCTTCTATCTAGTTGACTGAGGGTGTCTATGAATCACACACCTTATCTCTTCAGAGAGCATTTGTGTTACTGAATGTTCTGGTATTTTTATCTTCTTGAGGTATTAGCTAAAGATTGTATAACCACACTTGATTTTTTTCTCTAGAGTCTGCTTTTCTGATGGGGAATGTCTTAATTTTATGATCTTTTGCAATTGGATAGGCTGAGAATCTCCCAAATCATCAATTCCTGGTTCCTCTCTGATTAATATTTCTCTTCTCAATTTATCTCTTTCCTTTTGCATTTTACTTTGAGCAGCCAAAAAAAAAAAAAAAAAAAAAAAGCATGCCACAAATTCCACACTTTGCTTGGAAATCTCAGCTAAATGTCGAATTTCATTGTTTCCATATTATACTTTCCACATAACTTCAGAATATAATTCTGCCACTAAATAATAAGAATCTGCCCTTTCTTTAGTTTCTAATGTCGTGTTTCTCATTTCCTCCTGATCCTCACCAGCAGCACCTTTAACATCTATGTATCTGCTAAGAGTTTGTTCATCACAATTTAGGTATTTGCAAAGATGATTTAGGTTTTCTCTTTAATGGTCCTCATTTCCGTCTGAGTTCTTAATAGTAAACTTATTAACACCCATGTTTCTACTAATAGTATATTCAAGCAATCTAGGTGGGTTTTTCTCTTTTTTTAATTATGTTCCTTAAAATTCTTCCAGCCTCTTCTCATTGCCCAATTACAAAGCCACTTTTACATTTTTAGGTATTTGTTACAGCAGTTCTGTCATCCCCAGATACCAGAATCTGTGTCAGTCAGGGTTCAACCAGAAAACTAGAAACAGTAGGAGATAAATATTAAGAGATTTATAATAAGGAATCTTTTTACATGATTTTGGGGGTTGTATAGGCAAATCTGAAACTCATAGGGCAGGCTATCAGGAAGGACAGGTTATAATTCTTGGGCATGGGCTGAAGCTATTGTTCACATGTAGAATTCTTCTTCTACAAAGAATCTTCAGCTCTGATTTTAAGAGCTTTCAGCTGACTGAATCAAGCCCACCTGTATTATTTAGGATACTCTTAAAGTTACCTGTTTACGGTCTATAATCACATTTACAAAATACATTCGCAGCAACACATAGACTAATGTTTTATTTATAACTGTGGATGGATGGTAGCCTAGCCAAATGGACACATTGAAAAGACCATCACAATATGTTAAGTGTCAATATGACCTTCCTCATCTTAATCCTTGCTCAGGAATTTACTAACTGAAACACCAAGGAACTTAATAAAAATTTCTAGCCACAATTTTCTGGCCTTTAAAAAGGAATAGTAATATCAGTATGGCACAGTGTAAGGATGAACAGTATAAACTCTTGACTATGGTACCAGGCACATAGTAGTTGTTTAATAAACGTTAATTTTTGTGGTCTTTTTGCTTCTCAAAAGTAGAAAATAGAGTCTGTGAAACTTTTTGTTGACCAATCCCAGAACAAACTGAAGTTAGTTATGGACATTTAATTAGGACCTATAACATCATATTGCAATTCTTTGTTTACTTCTGTCTCTTTCTGATCAGTCTGCAAAGTTGTAGAGTTCCTAAGCCATTTCCCAACTTAGTTCCTCCTATTTCTAATCTACCCTTAGTAAGTATGTAGCCTATGGACTAGAAACTGAGTCTCTTTTGCTTCCTTTGAAGTGTAACTATTAAAGCTTCATATTCATAGCAATAATAGTGAGATATATTTCATGATGACAGTGACGACAATGATGATGATAATGATGACTATTTGCTATAGGTTAACAAATATGATTGAGCACAATATATCTGACAGGCACGGGGGATACAAATCAACAGGGCAAGTGACCACAAGTGGATCAGAGTCTAAGGGTGAGACAAATATTAAACAAATAAACTGACGTGATTAGTTCAAATAGTAGCAAAACTAACAGTTCTTGAGTATGTATTATGTTCTCAGCACAATTTTGAGCACTTTAACTCTATTAACCCAATTAAAGAAAGAGTATGAAGTACTATGTTTAAAGAAAGATTAATGGAGACAAAAAAGATTCCAAATACATGAAAAGTTAATGGAGCAAGAAATTCTACTAATCTACTTCAGAATAATGATTTCTAATCTCTATTTTAAAATCCTGTTAAACGTAGCTTGTGGTTCAAGCAGAAACAGCTGTATAGTTCTATAGTTTCTAAAAATTAAAGTTGAATCTCTTCAACCTCATCATTGAACCCTAAGAGAGGAACAAAAATGACAGAAAAACATTTATAAAGGAAAAGATACTCATAGAAAACCGTACATTGGCAGTGTAACCAAAGTTCAATCTTAACGCTTTTGTTGAGCATGGCAACTGAGTGCAGAGTCTTGCTGCAACATTGGAGCTTGGTATGATATGGGATAAATCAAGCACACCCTATGTACAGTGATTAAAATGAAATCCATTTACTGGTATATGTTTCCTGGCTTCCACCACTGCCAAGATAATTGCCACTGCCAAGGCTTTATGTTCAATGAACTCAATCAGCCAGTCCAAAAAGTCACATGTTGATGCTGTATGGTGCCAAGCAAAGGGGAGCGTTTCTAGGGAGCCTGGGGCGGGGGAAAGCTCATACAAATGAGCTTTTTGGCAAGATAAGATCCCCTTTGGAAGAACCCCTACCTTGCAAAGAGCATACTGCATTTTGCTAGGAACAAGTCCCGACTGTGTTCCTTTTTAGAAATCCCGGTAAGCTTTACCATTACTGATAATATGGGTCTGATGGTGGTAAAATTTCTACTGAGTGCCTACTATCTCTAAGATGAGTTTTCAAGATGATCACTTATTCTCAAAACATCTTTTGTTGTGATTTCTCTCTTCAAATAAAAACTTTCCAAATTCTCTAGTGTCTCAGCTAAATATTCCCATAATCCTTCTCCCACTTCAAGGTTAGAATTTATAAAGAGTGTAAGAAAAGAGTATATAAAAAAGAGTGTGTAATACAAAACAATGAACAGATAAAATAAAGGCTTTTTATAGTTACACTTAAGTTTATTTTAGGGAGCATATTTATTTTGTCTTTTACATGTAGATGATTTGTTCCCTTAATTTTCACCCAAGGGGCATTTTATTCCCCTTGTACCTTTCCATAAAACTGAACACAAAGTTTCCTATCTTCTTATTCCAGCTTTCCCAGAATAGATATAATTTGTTCCACCAAGTTTCATTACTCTATTGCTTTGGCATGTCACACTTGCTTTCTTGAAAGCATGAGAATATGGTTGCTACAGACAGCACCAAATACGTCTTTCTTTTATTCAGCAGGTAGAAGGCAGAGAACAAGAGGTGAGCCTGTGCCCCGCAACGGGAGGGGCCGCGGTAGTGAGAGGCCCGCGCACCGCGATGAAGAGTGGCCCCCGCACCACGATGAAGAGTGACCCCCGCTTGCCGCAACTAGGGAAAGCCCTCGCACGAAACGAAGAGCCAACACAGCTAAAAAGAAATAAATAAATAAGTAAATAGAGTAGCTATTAATTTAAAAACAATTAATACTTCTTAATATTTTATACTACTACAAGAAGAAAAATAAAAATTTACAAACCACTGAATTAAAAACATCATTTCCCAAGGAAAAAGATGCAGATCCTGTGTACTTCCTTGTTGTTTTATAATCTTTTCTCTCTCCTTCTTTACCACCATCGTCCCAATAGACACATCAAAAAAGAGGCAAGGCTTTCTGAGATCTATGGAAGTTTTAATAACAATGTTCCTGATTGAATAATTTCTAGTAGTTTTTAAAGTTAAGGAAAAAGTGGGTCAACCTACTAAAGAATTTAGTCATCTTACTGAGGTATTAACAAAAAAAGACTGAAGAGATATTCATATCAGCTTTCTAAGCAATTTCCCCCTTTAATTCTATAGCCAAGAGATGGAGTGAACCTGTGAGGGAGACTTTCTTTCCCCAATTCTCTCTCTTTTCTACCCCACCACCCCCAGTGGTCTATGCCCATCCACGTTTAAATTGCTAATCCCCTTCTCCCTTCTTTTCAGGTAAGCCATTATTTAAGAGGCAATCTTGAAAAAAATTATGCTTATAAAGAAAAATGTATCTTCGTGGTTTTTGTTTATCCTAGATTGTTGAAATTCCTGGGGTGCTCTATCACTGTTGTTAAAGTTAGCCATTGCCATTAACCTTGTTTGTGTTTTTATTGATTATTTCTTGAGATTGGTTTGAACATATGTGCTTCAAATAAATCTTCTATTCTCCAGCTTAATTATCTTACTACTTTATATCTTGAAAATGGAAGATTTTTGTTCCCTTCATTTAAATATCCTGTTCTCTGTTTTTACTAATCAGATCCTCTTGTCTTTCCTGAGGTGGTGCTCAGACACCAAAACACAATTTCCCACCATAAATTGACAAGATATTCATGTAATTAGAATGTTCATATTTTTCCTTTGTTTCAATCCTTGCAAACACAATTGTAACCTTTATTACCTTTTGTCTGGGGTTAGAGAAGTACGGAAAGTATGTACATAGAAGGTTGAGTGCATTAATGTCATCATTGCACTTCTTAAAGTAGTTATTACATAAGGGTCTCTGAAGTCTTGAGGCACCTCAGCTTCTACATCCTGTTGGTTAGTAAGTAATATTGGCTTTCCATCTAGGATGCTCGCCATCCATTGTGACTAGTGCCCTTAATACAAGCCTCCAGTATTGGCCACCTAGCCTCCAAATTGCCCTCACCTTCCATGCGTGGCTCCTTTTACAATCCATTCCACACATGCGGTCAGGGAGACAAGTTAGATCACGTTACACTCTAGCATAGGATCTATCAGCAGCTTCTCCATCACACTTTGAATTTCAGAACTAAAAAGCCCTGCATAATCTTGCTGTGATCTTCCTACCTCTCTGATTTCACCTCATACCAAGCTCTCCTGTGCCCTCTGCCCTCACTGGCTACCTGTCTATCCCTAGGACATACCAAGCATGGAGCTGACTCAGGGTTTCTTCATGATCTTCCTTCTGGTTGGCCCTATCTTAGCCCATCAGCCATGACTGCCTCCTCATCGTCATTCAGAAATTACCTAATTTCTGCATCCCAGAGGGTTCTTTCTGATGATCCAGCTGAACTGCTCTCTACAAAGAACAGCATCACCCAGTTTTGTTGCCTTCATAGCTTGTATCACTAGATCTTTCTTTATCCATTCACTTTGTGCCTGTCTTCTCCTCTAGAATAGAAGCACCATGACAGCACAATCCACCTTCTCACTGTCTACCCCCACATCTGACATACAGTAGGTACATTATAAATGGAACCTGAGATTATGAAGCCAAGAGGTTGGGTCAAAAAAATTAGAGTAAGAAGCTGTATGTCATGATTATGGCTACAATTATGAGTACAATGAAATACTATTCTAAGTCAGCACTAAAAAAATTGACTCTGTAGTTGACATTAAGAAAATCTACAACACATAATGTTTAAAATTACGTGCATATGTGATAAAATTAAAGAGAACTAGAAATCTGGAATAGCTAATAGATGATCATACCTTATAATGTCTTTTTGAATTCCCCTTTGAACTGATGGAGCCTAGTAGAGGGGGATGGTGGGAGGCAGGTGAAGCCCCTGTAGAGTGTAGAGCTGGAAAGAAGCTTCTCTTGATACATGGGACAGGGTGGGAGAGGGCCTTCCCTCAAGACTTGCTCATTGCCTGGAAATTAGTTTGCCTTATGTTCATCCATCTGGGGTATGACAGCTAATTCATTTTCCCTTTAAAAGAAACTACAATTCTGGCACAGGTCTTAATACTTTGCTCCTAAATCTTCCATTTTCAATCTTGATGAATGTTGATTTTTCAATCCAGTCTGAAAAGATATGGCAGATATTTCCAAACCTAGTTAACTTGAAACCTTGATTTTCTAAGATGCATTTTAAGATGTATAATTGTATCCAGGCCTCTGGTTCATTCTTCCAAGGGTGAGGGAGGGAACTAGGGTAATATTGTATTAGATAACAGAAGCATCTGTTCTTCATGAAATTCTGAAGACTACAAGCCTAGTGATCTCCTCCTGATAGGCAACTAAAATAAGAAAGAGTTCATGGTAGACTTTTCCTCTGTAGCAGGCTAATGGAAGCATTCTTCAGTGGGATTCAGAACATTAAATGCATCTTGGAAAATCTGTTATCAGCAGCGGAATGGGGAAATATTGTTCATCTGAAACTCACATAAGGTCCCAATACAAATCATTTTGGTAGTATAGCTGATAGGCCAGATTAATTTATACCTGAATTTCAAAGAATGACCCCAAATTTCTTTATTACACTACCTTTTATCATTATGATGGGTAGAGAACGTATGTATCTTGTACTATTTTATTTAGATTGTTTTCTTCTATCGAATGAGCATATAATTATGTAGTTCATACCCCCTTAAAAACCTCTTCTCTCACACTATCCTTAAGTCTAACCTCCTTTGTTAGTATGGAAAAATAATTTCAAAAATTTCTCTAAAATATCTAACAATATATACATCTTGTTTGGATGAAATGTATAGAACATACCTGCTTTCAAGATTTAGTTAACATATACTGCATCTGCACATGGTGTACTCTGTCCCAAGTCCACCTGCTAAAGTGCATTAATACCTAGAAAATGACCATTGCCAGCCCCAGCTGAGGGCACACTGAATGTAAAGAATATGCAATTATAAGATAGGTGCCTAATATCTTCCAAATAAACCTAGAAAAGGTAAGCCTTCCAAAACACTTATTATCATTGAAGATCTTTCACTCTCAGCTCCAGGCTTGTGAAGAGCAAAGCTCCAATTCATGGCTTATTAACTTTCATCCTTCAAGATGTGCTGAGAGTTAAGTCCCGATACTCATCAGTAATTGATTCCTTGAGCAAGATGACTAGGTGGCTTTTTTATATTGGATAGGGTCAGCTTTTATATAATAAATACATTTTAAACATTATTTTTAATCAGTTGAGCAACAAAGATGCCATTCTATTACATTTGTTTCACTGTTTGGAACCTCCACAAAACTCAGAAAATGATAATAAAAATCACCCTTAACACAAAGCTTTTCCAATTGAAGCAACTAAAAAGGTAGAAAAGTTACTGCCTGAAATCAGATGTTATTTAATTCATTGATCAGTTAAATGTTCAAAAAGGTCCCTCCAGCAGGCCGAATATATTTAAAATGTTTGCATTTCATATGGGGTGAGGCATTGATATGACTACAGTTTTGGCTTCAAAAGGCTGATGCTGTTATTCCTCTCACAGTCAATCTTGTGTGTGTGTGTGTGTAAAGATCCCAGTGATTTCAGGCTTCCAGAAGAGGAAGGAGAAAATACTCTTTACTAATCCTCCATTGAGGGATTTAAAAAATGAATGTACAAAAGCAGGACATGTAATAGGAAACATGGTGGTCTTCATTTCCCAGGTCTCTTTCTACCTCCCTTTTTTTTGTCTGTTTTTGTTTTGCTTTAAAAAAAATAAATACAACATTTACTTTAGTTTCATATGATCTGGTAAATTTATGGTATCATCAGATTGTTCTGTCATAGGATTGATCATTAAGAAAAAAAAAAACTTTTATCATTTTCCAAAATAACAAAAATCTTAGAACTACTGACATAAAAACTCATTCATCTTCAATTAATTTTGACATGACCTGAAAAAAGGAAAACTCCCTTTTCTTCTTCATCTACAAATATTTCCCATCACTTATTCCTTTCCTCGCTTCATGTTGGTGATTGTTACTTAAATTGTAAATGGTTAGCTTATTGATCAGGTTGTTTTCTCAAGATGTTATAATTTTAATAAAAATGTAATGGAGTGGGTTAAGATCATTATTACTAAAAATAATGGTTCATTTAATAATTCCTTTAGATGTTACCTTGAAGGGAACAGTTTATAGGTCACCTACTCCATGAAACTTCTCAGGCCTCTCTGCCCTAGTACACACACACACATAGTTGATTGTGTTCTTTCTAGTGTTTAATAAATACACATATTGCAATACTCATTATAGTGATTATAATGGTACATCTTCATGTCTGTCTTCCCCATAAGGCTGAACTCTGAATGGTAGGGACTTTTTTTTTTTAATATATCTACATGTAGATACCTGAACAAGGCCTAGCATACTAGACAGTAATAAGTATATATTTGTTGAAATAAGTGTTCTAATTTCTTTCATGTCACATTTTTTCTGAGTATAAAATAATAAACCTTGTTGTAGAATATTTGAAAAACACCTAAAAATAAAAAGAACATTTATCACTTTTAACCCTATCATCCTGAAATAGCCCCTAATATTTGTCTTAATTAACTGTTATTAATTGAATTTGATTCATGGTTTGATATGAATAAACAAGGGTTTCCACAACCCCAAAATGCCCCTTTTTCCTGCCCTTGACTGTGCGTTTCACATCTTACTTAATAGATTATATATTTTTTGAAGTTTCTCTTATCTGATGGCTCTGTTGCTGTCATTTGGGGTTCATTTTGTCTGCCTTCTTTAATTAATTTATTTATTTTCATGCAGTAAATATTCATTGACTTCCTGCTATGTTTCAGGTACTATACCACCCTTGGAAAAGTAATATTGAGCAAACACACATATCTCTACCTTCATGGAACTTATAGTTAGAGAAGCCAAAGATAACAATTTATGAAAGACTCAGGTTTCAATTTAAAAATGTGAGTCCTATTGTAGATGGATAAAAAAAAATGGTTAACCTGCAATGTTCATAATCCCCCCCACCACCCAAATTAGGTAATCACTTGATTTTGTTCCTGATTTGTTATTAATTTATTAAACAATTTATAGGTATTATCTAACCATCAGAATACTTTCTTTTGGAAGAAATCATGGATTTTCAAAGGTTTAGAACATTGAATAAATCACTTTTAAATTCTAATATTTTATATGTAGGAATCACATTAATAGTCCACATACATTAAAAAATAGAAACAAACCAAAACCAACTGAATCTCAGAAAATCAGGATAGTTCTGCAGCTGAGAGCTGATTTTCTGATATAACATTCTCTTTAAAAATAGAACTGATAAAGGAAGCATTTATCCTTTGATTTCTTTATCCCCCCAAAAGGTTTCTAGTTTATTAAACTATGTTTTAAGTGACATTTCTTAGTAATATTAAAAATTAATGATAAAGATGAAAAAGAAGTGAGGGCAAAAGAGATTAAATTTAAGCCATCTCTAATGGATTTCCAAAATATATTATTAATTTTCTAAACTATCATTATTAATCATATCTGTGTTATGTCATAATTTTAAAAAAGTAATCCTAGGTAGCCTTTCAATTTCATATGCCATAATACAAATTAGAAGCGTCCATGTACTCAGTTATAGCTCTACTCAGTCCATGTGAAGAGTAAAGGGGGAAATTGGTATTAATAAATGTAATGGTTTCTTTTAATTAAGTCTGAAAAAGAAAAAAATCCTAAACAACTCTAAATATTCTAAATAACTTAATGGAGGTGGAAATATCAAAGAACAACCTCAAAACAACATGGTTTTGTGTTGTTGCTGTTTGAGGGTTTCTTCTAGAAATGCAGTGATTGGACACTTTAGAGGGTGATTTTGTATGTTGTTTGGAAAATAAGTAGAAACCCTCAAGAATTATGAGTAGGCAAAAGTAGCATATATATATCTTTGATTGTATAGAGGTAAATTGCTACTCATGATAATGTGTTCATTTTCATTTTCGTGACTCTCAACTTTAAAATATGCTGTATCCTAATCCCACTCCTGGGCATATAACCAGAAAAAGCTATAATTCAAAAAGATACATGTACCCCTATGTTCACAGCAGCACTATTCACAATAGCCAAGGCATGGAAGCAACCTAAATGTCTATCGACAGAGGAATGGCTAAAGAAGATGTGGTACATATATACAATGGAATATTAGTCATAAAAAAAGAGTGAAATAATGCCATCTGCAGCAACATGGATGGATCTAGAGATTCTTATAATAAGTGAAGTAAGTCAGAAAGAGAAAGACAAATACCGTATGATATCACTTATATGTGGAGTCTAAAATATGACACAAATGAACTTATCTACAAAACGGAAACAAGTTCACAGGCATAAAGAACAGACTTGTGGTTGCCAAAGAAGAGTGGGGGATGAGGAGGAATGGAATGGGAGTTTGGGGTTAGCAGATGCAAACTATTATATATCGAATGGATAAACAACAAGGTCCTACTATATAGCACAGGGAACTATGTTCAATATCCTGTGAAAAACCATAGTGGAAAAGAATATTAAAAAAAGAATGTATATATGCATAACTGAATCACTTTGCTGTACAGCAGAAATTAATACAACATTGTAAATCAACTATACTTCAATAAAAAATAAAATATGCTGTATCCATAATGTCCATGGTTTCATTTTCCGTTAATGAGCTTTAACATTTATTTGCTCTCTTCTGTACAAAGAAGACTATAGGGAGATAGGTAAAATCTTGAAAATATCTTAACTAATCATCAGCAAACATAATATTGCCTCCATTTTTCACTTTTGGTTAACCTATTTTTGACTTTTTTAAGCAAAGTTTCATTGAAATATATAGAAAAGTTCACAAATGTAAGTGCATTTACAAATGAACATTTCCACTTGGAGATGGAACCAGAAATCTCCATCATGCTCTCTTTTAGTCCTTAATCCCCTCACAAAAGTAACCATTTTTCTGACATTTATCATCCTAGATTAATTTTGCCGGCTTTTGAACATTATATAAATGGAATCAAACAGTAAGGTCTCTTATTGTGTCTGCCTGTTTTCACTCAATATTTTATTTTTGCGATTTATCCACGTTGTTAACTATAACCATAGTACTTTTGTTCTTATTGCTAGAAAGCAGAGGTCAGCAGACTTTTTCTATCAAAGGTATATACAATAAATATTTCATGTTTTTTAGGCCATATGGTTTCTGTTGCAACTACTCAATTCTACCATTGTAGTACGTTATAGTATGAGAGCAGACATAGACAATGTGTAAATGAATCGGTGTGTCTGTGTTCTAATAAAACTTTATCTATAAAATCAAATGGTGGCCAGATTTGGTCCATGGGCCATAGTTTACCAACCCACACTGTAGAGTATTCTACTGTAAGAGTATACTGCAACTTATTTATCCAATCTACTGTTGGTTAAAGGTGCTAAAAAACTTCTAGAACACATCTTTTGATGCACATGCATATGTATTTTGGTTGTGTATATCCTGAATTATGTAATTGCTGGGAGATAGGGGAAGCTTATGTTCAGCTTGGATAGAAACTACCAAACAGCTTTCCAAATTTACACCCATCAGCAATGTATGAGAGTTCCAGTTGCTCCACTTCCCTACCAACACTTGGTATTGTCAACTTTTAATGGGGTGTAGTGATGATTTACTCCTTATATAGAGATGATACTGGAATTTAAACCTATAACATGAAATATATTTCCATGGGAAGTATTATTATAAATTTAAGTTTAAACATTTAATTTTAGTTGATATGTACTTTCCTCCCTCAGTTTGGCATGTACACACAATCACAAATCCACCCACACACACCAACAAAACAACAAAATCTGCATTTTCTAGTCCTGAAAGACCCTGTGATTTTATACTGTACTTTAGAAAAAAGATCATGCATCATATGCCTAGAGAAATAGAGAGAAAAAGTGATGAATCCTATTATATTTATGAGCATCATTTTAAAACCTCAGAAACCATCCCTAGCCAGTGCTTTCAAAGTCAGCTCCAAGTGCAGTGGGATGTGCAGAAAATGTTCATTAGTCAGGCACACCGTGAGTTAAGTCTTTACTTCTAGGAATCATTTCTAATCATTTGTAATTAGAGTAATGCTTTTGAAAATGTTTGCATTGCTAACCATGAGAAGTTGAAACTCTCTCTTCTGGGAAAGTGAGCAGATGGTGTCACTTCATTTACTTTTTCCTGTTCGGCAGGGAGGACTAAGGGATTTAATGGGTTCTCTCCATCTCTCCTGCCTAGGATTTGGATAGTTGTCTAGTCTGTGGTCATAGCTCTTGGCTCAGCTATTTCTTGTCCAGTTCCTTTTGTTTGCTATTACTTTGATCTTCGTCCAACATCAGCAATGCCTTGCTTGGATGACTCTCTCACTCCAGCTCTTACTCTTCCTTGGCAGGAGTATTCTTTTCTTTTGGTTGTAAGAATCTGGCCAGTAATGAGGTGGTAAGCTCCTGTCGAAGCAGCAGGAGTTGTCAGTGCTCCTTTCTTTCATTAACTTTGCTGGGCTGTAGCCACAACAGCAAGACTTCAGGGACTGAGAATTTAACCTTCTCCAGCACTGATCATTTTTCCACATGGATTCACATGGCCCCCTAGCCCCTTAGCCCCTTTCACCACCCCCTCCCTTCACCCTGCTTTTTATAGATTATCCTGAACTTTCTGTCCAGTGCTCTCCAGGGCCACCATGAAATAATACATTTGAAGCATTTCTTTTTTTAGTTAACCACCTTTTATTCATTGTTGTTAAATGAAGAGTACTTTCATACAGCTTTAACAAAAGGTGCTGAAACTTCAGATAACAGCTGTGGCAAATTATCTGTTTCTCATGAAATAAGCAAGTAATTGGTAACCATACTTTGTAGCATAATGTCATTTATTTTAATCCTAGTAGAAGAATGAAAATCTTTGTATTCTTCTACCTAATGGTAATGATTATATATGTATATAATTAGAAATTATAAGTAATTATATATATAGTATATATTAGAAAAATTCATCTCTCTTTAAGTAGTGATCATTCAGTTAAATATTCATATCATCACTCACCACTCATTTCATTCTAAAAGAAACAATGTATTGATATAGTCATTGGGCACTTTTTCCAACTTAATGTGATAATAATGATCATCATCATAATAATATAATAAAAGTAATATCAATACAATAATGATGGTAATAAAACTATTTTTATTACTTTAGATATTGCTTCAGATGCCTAGTATGTGTCAGATACAATGCCAGACACTGTGTGTGTGTGTGTGTGTGTGTGTGTGTGTATGTGTGTGTATAAAATTCCTAATTCCCAGATAAAACTTGTAAGATGATTCTGATCATGTCCAGTTTAAAGTAAGGAAAATGAAGCACAGATAAGTTTCCTGCCCAAAGTTGGACCTACTCCGGATGGTTTATCTCTTCCCCCAGTACTCACAACCTCCACTTCCAGTCAGTTTGCTGTTTTCTTAGATTTGGCTGTCTCACATATCATCAATATTCATTTACTATCCCTGATACAATATGAGTATTCATTTGTAAAAGCATTTCCAAAGTATAGATGGTTATAACCTATTCTTGGACTTATAATCATAAGCCATAAATGTTGAAAGTCTAGATTCACGTGATATTTCAAGCTTATTTTTAAATGATTTCTGTGTATTGATGGAAGATCCACCCTTACTGGTGCTTTATCTTATTATAGACAGATTTCTTTATTTACAAGCACTGATGGATTATGCTCTTTTATAGGATTAGAGGATATAGAGCTAATTGCAAATGTACTATTGGCTAGTTTTGATTTATATTACTTCCACTAATTTCCAATTTGCCATTAGTGACTAAGATGATTTTCCATTCTTTGAATCTATATTGACACTAAGTTTATATCAATGCAGAAAAATGTCCATGTTGGGTACTACTTTCTTAATATGTGCTATTATGTGCTTTATTATAGTTTCTCATTTCCTGCTCTATCAGTTACTCTAATGTTCCTTCATTTTTATTCGATAGATGCAACAACTCTCTTATACTCATATTTGCTGATGGATATGTTTCTATCCTCTTTCCCCACCAGTGGCCATGGGCTTTTAGTTACCCCTGGAAAATTAAAAAGCAACTTCCTCAACATAGTGCTCTTTATCTCTTAATATTCGACAGTATAAGCAAAATGTCAATCTAAGTCAATTCAGTTTTATCAGATATTCTACTAACGGCTTATGCACTGTGGCAATTCCTTTCAAGGCCAGAAAATGAGTTCAGAGAAAAAGCTTACGGGGAGTTTCAGATAATAAAGACCAAAATTATGAAACAAAGATAGAAAATTGTAGTCAAAATAATTCTCTTTAGCTGATGAAGATGTTTCTTGTAAGAAGATGTAAGGTGTTAAAATAGTTCATTTACTTCTGTTCAATAAGACATCAATTAAACGAATGTAGAAGAAACAATTCATTGCATTTCTGTATTTCTAAAATTAGTGACTCCAAATTTTAAAGTGATTCCAAATTTTAAAGTGATTCCAAAGTTTAAAACAAATTTTAAACAAACTTATAACAAATTTTAAAACAAAACTATTGCCAAAATTAAAGCTTTTCAATGGTTAATCCCTTAAATTCATTTCCCCAGAGTAATCCAATCTGTTGCAAACACTGGAGCTAAAGACTTAACACAGCCGGGCACAATGGAAAGAGCCTTGGATTGACAGCAAGAGAGCTTGGCTGTAGCCCTTGATCTCTACTCTGCTCTTAACATCCTCAGGTGACCTTGGGTAAACACCTCACCTTTACGGTCCTTCTTTTTCTATGCAATAAGGGATTTTGAGAAAATAATCTATTATGTCATTTCCAGCTCCTGACATTTGTGATTATCTGTATCAAGACTGGTATTTACTAAAATTATATGAATAAATCATGCCATATATTATTCATTATGGGAGAGGAGCAGAAACCTGGGGGAAATTATCTAAATTATTAGAAACAACAACTTCTTCAATTAGATAGCGCTAATTGAAGAGAACAGGTTTGTGATCATGACACTTCCCAGCTTAAAATGTGTCAGTGGTTCCCTATTGCCCTTAAGGTAAAGAGCAAACTCTTTAACGTGGCCTGCAAGGCCCCCCGCCATTTAGTTCCTGTGTTAGTTGAGGTAGGTCAAACACAATGGATGTGTATTTCTGTTTAGATAATAGTCCATAAAGGCGTTCCTGTTGGCAGGCCATGCCCCTGTGTCTCAGGAACCTAGTTTCTTCCCACATGGGACTCTGCTTCCTCCAGGAACTTGTATTTTTTGTATCTAGTTGACAAAGGGAAAGAGGGAGTGGGCCTTGGCTCAGAATTGATATACATCATTTCTGCTCCATTCTATTGGTGGGAAAGAGTCACGTGACCACATCTAAATGCAAGGGTGAGAAGCCAGGAAATACAGTGTTGGTGGATAACCAGGAAGAAGACAAAATGAATTTTGGTACACAGCTAGCAGGTTCTACCAAAGCTCGCTTCATCTTTACCCTTAAGCCATACTTAACTTCTATCAGTACCTAGAATGCCTGTAACTCTCTTCTGCCTCTGGGTCTTCACCTAGGATCCCCTCCCTGTTCACCTGGCTCCAACTCACCCCTCGGGTCTCAATTGGTGGTGACTTCCTCTTTGGCCTCCTATGACTTTGCTTCCAGCCTATCTTCTACCCTATCATAATACTCACTGAAGTTTATTTTAACTAATTTTCTGTTTTCTCTGCTGGGTTCTAAGCTCCTTGAAGGTAGAAACCATATTTTCTCCCTGTTTGACTCAGGAGTGATAAGAAAAGGGAGAGAGTAAGAAGGAAAGGGAAAAGATAGTGCTTAACTGTGGTGGCTGGAGAAAAAGTAGCAGCTAGGCTGCAGTGTCAAATCTCTTGTGTTTTTTTCTTCATTGAATAAACGAGTTATTTTGGCATGGTATTGTCAGACTGAAAAAAAGGTCCATCATTCTTTGTGGTTATAAAAATGGACGTGATGTTACAATATTTTGTTATATTAGTGTAGAATATAACAACTTCGCTGGGATGAAACAGAAACACTAATTCTAAAGGAAAGGGGCTGCATCTGGAAATATTTTCGGTGCCTCATTCTTGCTTGCATCTCAGCAGTGTTCTTTTAAGCACAGTCTTATTCACTCTTAAAGAATTCACAGGGCTTCTCTAATCATCTTCACTGAATAGCAACTTTATCATCCTCGCTGTGAGTTTCTCAGCCTGTGAGGTGAGAATCTATATAAGAAGAATGGAACAAAGATCGGATTCATTTTGGTTTGCTTTTGAGAGAATTATCTGGAGATCTGAAAACACAAGCAACTGAACCAACCCTTGAATTACTATGAATCTGTCTCCTTAAAATATCTTAGAAACAGAGAGCTACAATGTTTCCGAATTCTATATTTACAAATATAGGTGTCAAATTCTTTTTTTTTTTTTTTGCTTTCATAGGGAAATATATCAATAGAAATTGCTATGTAGTGAAGCAGGTGTGTACTCTTTCAGAAATAAATATGGAGAGAATTTAGGAATGTGTCAAGCAGTATTTCTGAAGCCTGAATTGTAACACATATTAGGAAGCACACGTAGATGTAAGAAAATAAATCAAACTGTACATTGATAGAATCTTACTTTGCTATAATGGATGCAAGTCAAACAATTGCAAACTATGGGATATACAAATTAGACTACATGGCTTCATGGACTTCTGGAAGAAAGAAAACACACAATCATTTAAAAATAATTTGAGAAGTGTTTTGCTTCAGATAGGAAATTAAATTATTCTATATAACATATCTTCTGGCATCCAATTCTCACAGAAACATTTGAGACATAAATCTTGGGAAAATGTATCAAAATATGAATATTTTTAAAAAATGAAAATTCAGACTTCATGAGTCACCAAAGGTTTCCACATCAGTGCATGAATCTGCAAAACAGATTAGGCATGGCAGACCTCTCTTGGTGCTGCCCATATAGAGTCTATGCCTGGCATGGCATGGATTAAAAGTGTAATGAAAAACATCAGTTTATAGATGTCAGCTCTGTAAGTACTAAAATTATAAAGAAATATAGGTGGTCAGAGTATTTAAGTACCCAAACACTTGCAGGGTCTGTTAATCTCAGAGTTTTCATTGTTTACAGTTAATTAAAACTTGACCTCCATTTATTGAGTTGTCAGTCTAGCTGCATTCATCTCTTGTCTGAATCTTTATTACTTGGCTACCTTGGGTCCAAATGAGAAAGTTGAGCCCTTATATTTCTTTAAAAAAATTACCCCAAGTCTTAGATTTATGCCATATTTTTTAATATGGAGAGACCAAATTGTCTCCTGTTTTTACTTGGGAGCTGAGAAAACTGAGGCCTGAGTAACAGAAGTGGTCAGCCTGAGATAAAATGGAAACTTCATCTGAGAACCAGGATTTTCCTTTGATTTTTTAAAGGCTGTTTTTCTAATATGTCTTTATTGTTTGGACTTAGTTTAAAACAAAATTTTAACCCCTTTTAAAGGAAAGAAAAGTAGTCTTACATTTTTAGACTGTTTTTTTCCTCCATTTAATCTGTCAGCATGTAGACAGTTGTTTCAGATATTTAGCTACTTTGATAATGTATTATTTACATTTATTTTGAATGACAAAAACAAAACATGTATACAGTGATATTTTAATTAGAATAATGTCATCTCAAAGATTCTAAAAAGAAAAAGAAAAAGAGGAAGCTCTTTCATACTTAACACAATGGAACAGATTTTGCTTTGCCCTTGCACCTGCTTAAAGGAATTTATTGGAAGAAATGGAATTGGAGGTATTTGCCCTTTTTATTAAAATCAGCTTAATAGTTCTTAGCACCACCTGTTACCACACTGTATAATCCATCTTGGGGTACTAGATTTTCTCCAGATGTTTAGCTTTCTGTTGTCTAGGGGATCATGTTTTTTGTTTTTTGTTTTTTTTTTTACAGTTCAATGAATCATAGGTCACATAATTTGCCTGTGGCAAACACACAGTTTTAAAGTGTTTTATGTTAAGAAAGAAAAAAATCTACTGTTTATTTTGAAGATTCCAATTTTAGATTTAAATAGTGAACTAATACGGCATTTGTGAGGACAGGCAATACCTTGGTAGAAATTTACTGGTGTTAACAAACTTTATCAAGCCAGACATAGAGGTTCCCCCGTGAGTCTTTTTTTTTTTTTAATTTTTCATCTTAACCATATTATTTATTTATTTATCTATTTATTTATGGCTGTGTTGGGTCTTCGTTTCTGTGCGAGGGCTTTCTCTAGTTGTGGCAAGCAGGGGCCACTCTTCATCGCGGTGCGCGGGCCTCTCACTATCGCGGCCTCTCTTGTTGCGGAGCACAGGCTCCAGACGCGCAGGCTCAGTAGTTGTGGCTCACGGGCCTAGTTGCTCCGCGGCATGTGGGATCTTCCCAGACCAGGGCTTGAACCCGTGTCCCCTGCATTGGCAGGCAGACTCTCAACCACTGCGCCACCAGGGAAGCCCCGTGAGTCTATTTTAAATTCTTCATTTCTTTTTCTGAAATTGTCCAGTTTTTATGCAAGGGTAGTACTGTGTAATTTTAAGTTAATTATATAATTATATCAAAGCGTGAGATAAACAATCTGTTGGTTTTGTCTACCATTTGGCAGTGAAGGCACAACTCAGCAGACAGACTATTTTCACAAAATAATCTATGGCATGACCAGGCAACATATATTTTCAGTGAGTTTTGGCCAGTATGAAACTCAAGTTGTACCTACTTTAAAACTGGACTGTTTCTGACAACCCTCAGAATGGGAGAAAATATTTGCAAATGAAGCAACTGACAAGGGATTAATGTCCAAAATATACAAACAGCTCATGCAGCTCAATATCAAAATAAACAAACAACCCAATGAAGAAATGGGCAGAACACCTAAATAGACATTTCTCCAAAGAAGATATACAGATGACCAACAAAGACATGAAAAGATGTTCAACATCACTACACATTAGAGAAATGCAAATCAAAACTACAGTGAGGTATCACCTCAAACCGGTCAGAATGGCTGTCATCAAAAAATCTACAAAAAATAAATGCTGAAGAGGATGTGGAGAAAACGGAACCCTCCTACACGGTTGGTGGGAATGTAAAGTGATACAGCCACTATGGAGAACAGTGTGGATGTTCCTCAAAAAGCTCAAAATAGAACTACCACATGACCTAGCAATCCCACTACAGTGCATATACCTGGAGAAAACCATAATTCAAAAAGATACATGCACCCCAATGTTCATTGCAGCACTATTTACCATAGCCAGGACATAGAAGCAACCCAAATGTCCATCAACAGAGGAATGGATAAAGAAGATGTGGTACATATATACAATGGAATATTAGCGATAAAAAGGAACAAAATAGTGCCATTTTCAGAGACGTGGATAGACCTAGAGACTGTCATACTGAGTGAAGTAAGTCAGAAAGAGAAAAACAAATATCAATATAATACCACTTATATGTGGAATCTAGAAAAATTTTACAGACGAACTTATTTGCAAAGCAGAAATAGAGACACAGATGTAGAGAACAACTTACGGATACCAAGCGGGGAAGAGGGGGGTGGGATGAATTGGGAAATTGGGATTGACATATATACACTACTATGCATAAAATAGATAACTCATAATGAGAATCTACTGTACAGCACAGGGAACTCTATTCAGTGCTGTATTGTGATCTAAATGGGAAGGAAATCTAAAAAAGAGGGGATATATGTATACGTAAAACTGATTCACTTTGCTGTACAGCAGAAACTAACACAACATTGTAAAGCAACTATAATCCAATAAAAATTTAAAAAATAAATATAACCAGGTTGCTATAATAAAAAAAAAAAAAACTGGACTATTTCTTTCTATGAAAAGGAATAAACTAAAGATGTCAGGAGAATCCTCTCAGGCAATTAAAGTCAGTCTCCTTATAATTCTGTCCTCCTGGCATTCCTTATTTCTGCAGGGCAATTATGTTAAAGCCTCACTGTAGAGAAAGAGAGCTATTAAGAATGTGGATATATGATTCAAATCAGGGCATGTCAGTGTACTCGCCATTTGCCATTTCTTGAGGAATTTGAATTTCTGGACACTAGACTAGACCCTTATCTTGGTTAGTGAGACTTTAGGGTTTGAGATGAGTATATCCCTACTAGATGGGGTGTAAGGGGGCCTTTTTAATGCCTTTATTGAGCTTTAAATTAAAGCCAGGCTTCTTTGGAATAGAATGAAAACCAGGCTGATGAACTAGGCCAACCTACAGGGTCCGACCCAGGTTTAAGATCTGGAAGGAAGATAATTCAGACTCCTTTTAAAGTCACTTTCCCTTTGATGTACCACTAATTTAGCCAACATGTAGCACTTTATGGAGGTCCCCTGAAATTTGATGGCTAATGTCCTTTCTGTGTTAGGAGGATTCCACCAGGTCCCAGGAGCCTCAAGTATCTCTGAGTACAACTTGCTGCCCTTTACAGCATTGGGATGGGGGCCATGGCAGTCCTCAAGTGACTAACATATTAGATAATTCCTGGTTGCACTTCTTTATTCTGTTTCTATCATATTTTTACTGTTTTGTTGAAATTAGCTTAAAGGTGAGCATTGTAGGTAGATGAGTTATGAAGGTATTTGAGTTATTTACTCTGATTTGCAGAAAGATTAAGAGGCTTGATTGACTTAGACTTTTCCTATTGTGTAAAGAATACTTATTCCTTTTTTTTTTTAAGATTTTATTTTTCTTTTCTTTTCTTTTTTTTTTTCTTGATGTGGGCCATTTTTAAAGCCTTTATTGAATTTGTTACAATATTGCTTTTTTTTTTATGTTTTGGTTTTTTAGGCTGCAAGGCATGTGGGACCTTAGCTCCCTGACCAGGGATCAAACCTGCACCCCCTGCATTGGAAGGCAAAGTCTTAAGCACTGGACCTCCAGGGAAGTCTCACGTATTCCTAATTAAGCAATCAGCTTTCAACTTTGCTATGTTCATCTATCATCCAAGTTTTCTAATTTAATATCTTGGGTGGGGGAGTGAAACTTCTCTCGAAATAAATTATTGAGGAAATATAGGTATATATTCATATATATATATATATATAGTCATTATATAAAAAACATATAATATGTATATACAAAATATATAAAATGAAAAATAAAGACAAAACAACATTTAAGAAGAATACTTGATGAGATAAGAGATCTCTGCTAATGTTCTATAAAATTTTTTTTTTTAAAAAAAGGAAAGCATTTTTAGCTTTGCTGGTTAAAAAAAGAGAAATTACTTTTTTCATCCTAAATTTTGCATTTCAACTGAGGAAACAGGACTTGTATTAAATAAGATTTGTTATTACACAGCTGGATGCCAAGATTTAGCTCTCCTCTTCCCTTCAAACTTGTTTTAGTAAAGCTTTTCAGGGAGAGGGAAGCAGGAAACAAGCTGCAAATTGATAAGGGGAAACAACTCATATAAAATGATTTTTACATTTTGATCAAAAAAATTTATTGAACACATACTGTGTCTTTATGCCAGGCCCTGTGCTAGGAGTTGGGACTGTGAACTTCCATTTAGTCAACAAATTTATGTTGAGCCCATCCTACAAGCCAAGCACTGTTCTAGGCACTGAAGATAATAATAGAAGAAACAACGATTCACTAAACTGATGTTCTAGTGGGCAAAGTCAGGCAAAAACACAGTATATAAGTAAACTCTAAAGTTTATTAGGTGCTAATTGCTAGTGAGAAAAATAAAGCAGAATAAAAGAGATTGGGAGAACTAGGGGTTGTAATTTTAAATGGGGCAGTTTCAGCAAGTGATGCAAAGCAAAAGGAACAACCGGGGTCAAGGCTCTGCGGTGAGAGCATGCTAGACAGGTTCAATGTCAGGAAATAGACTGGAGAAACTGCAGTAGGGTGAGTGAGGGGGAGAATATTAGAAGTTGAGAGAGAATAACATTGGGCCAGATGATGACAGCATTGAAAGTTATTGAAAGAATTTTAGCTTTTACTCTGAGGTGAAGTAACACTATCTGAAGGTTTTGAGCAGAGTTTAATCTGATTTAAATTGTAAAAGGACCTCTCTGACTACTGTGGTGACCTTAGTTGCAACAGGAGGAGCTGGGGACATCTGTATAGGGGTGGAAGCAGAGACTTCATGCTCTTGAAGGGTATTGGGTCTAATTCAGGAGCCAGACATGTTCACAAATTGTAAAGGTGGGTATGGAAGAGAAAGTAGGAGGAAAGTGTGGTCTGAGAAGAGAAGCAAGGTGTCTCACGGTCAAATGCACCCATTTTCAACTCTACCCTTTCAGTGTTCAGTGTTAGTCAATTTTACAGAGTTGTTCTGGGCTATGGAGGCAGGAAAGGACAGAAAGAAGGTGACTTTTTTAATAAGTATAATTGTAATACACATTCATTATAAATAAATTTAGAAAAATACAAATTAAAATGTAAAAATTTAAATTTGAATTAAAAAATTTAAAAAGCAACTATAATGCCATTATCAAGAAATTGTCATATTAATATTTTTATTTATTTTATTCCAGGCTTTTAGCTATCTATCTACCTATCCATTTATCTACCTACTTATGAAGAATTAGAAAAAAATACTCTATTTTTAGTAGTGGATTCTGTTTTTCCCTCAAATTATACCATTAACATTTACCTATATCATGGAATATTACAGAAACTATGATATTTGTGGCAGCATTTCCATTGTAGATATATATATATATATATATATATATATATATATATCTTATTTTACTACAATCATACAGTTAGAAAGATAGTTTTTACTTTTACATTCTTAAAAGGGATGACATTTTCATCATCCTTCAATATAAATATGAGAGTCTTTAATGACCTTTTAAAGATACATTGGTAGTAGCAGTAGTAAAATTTTAACATCAAAAGTACTATTATCAAAAAAAAAAAAAAGTACTATTATCTTTAATGCTCCTGGTATAGCATCAGACTATTTTCCAGAAAGGCTACAGGTGCAAAAGCCTTATCATAATCCCAACTTGCTTTGACTAATGTAATTAATATACACACAAATTTATTTACTACTGAGTTTTACATTTGTTTCTTGGTATCATGTTTGCATTTACCCTCATTTTTCCTTTACTGAGATGCATAAAACACTTCTTACTCATTCATAAGATCTTATTATATAAGATTATGCAATATTCTGTCACATATATTGCAAATATATTTGTCATTTTGCCTTTTAATTTTCATGCTATTTTAAATTTTAGATGGTCAATCTTTCCTTTTGTTATTTCTTTCCTTGTTTTTTGGAAATGTTATTTCCTATCTAGGTATTTTTATTCATGTCTAGCTTTTCTACAGGCTCTTGTGTTTTTTTATTTTCTTTTTTTTAATTCATCCCCCGCCCCAAAAAAAAAAAAAAGAAAACTCATTCTCCATTTGAACTTTTTTATGTAGAGTCAGAGATGAGGATCTAAGCTGAATTTTGTTTTCTCCGTACATGGCAGGTTTCCCAAGAATGTTTAGAATAGACAATTCTTTTCCCAATAAACTGTACTATTTTTTACATATACTAGGCTCTGCTTCCACTGATCTGCTTAAAATTTTTTATGCTACAATACATTTTGATATGTAGTAGGACATATCACTGGGACATTTCAAGTCTTAAGCATGATTTAGTTGGTTTAAGGAAATCAATCTAGTCAAAAAGGCTCTCTTGTAGGCCAATGAATCATTTTTGCCTATTTTTATTTCCATCTAAGTACAAACAAAATGATTTTTATCACCTATTCTGTCATTTATCATTTATTCTGAATAAACTCTCAGAATAAACTTACACTCATCAGAATAAACTTTCACCAATGTGAAAATATTTGGCCAGAAACCAAACTTTTAGAATTTTATGTTAACTCAAACCAAATCCCAGATTTTGTATATGAATACAATATAAAATATGCAACATTTCTGGTAGGTTAGATGCCTGAGTAGATGAATGAATTAATAAATGAATAAATGAATGAAATATGGTATGAAAATAGATACACAAATAAGACTTTCATGATGAAGTTACATTGGTAGATATAAAACTAAGAAACTATCAACCGCTTAGGATATCTTTCTTGTTATACAGTAAATTAGATATTACTGTTTTGACTTCCCAGTCTCATGAGAAAGACTTGGCTAAGAAAGCCTACAACAAACATTCATTAGTATGACATACGGCAGAAATAATGGAAGTGGGACCCAATAAACCCACTCAGGTTAAAATCTTGAAGCTGTAATTGTAAGATCATTGCGTAGTCTTATTGTCAAGCAGTTACAGCATGAGACTAATAGGATGCCAAGGGAAATGTTGATCAGTACTTGAGAGCCTTAATTTTCCCCAAATTTTATTCACCAACTTGTTCAATGAATAGAGCTCTCTTCTGAAGTTGCTATTCATGCATGAAGAACTGAAGTTAAACTCTTAAAAGTGGTGGCCAAACAGAGCTGATTGAGAAGGCTTGGAGCGGGCACTCAGATGAGAAAATGAAAGATACACTCTTCCAAAAAGTTTCTTCCAAGATAGAGGGAATACTCCTAACACCTAGATTGCATTTCTGACTGTGCCAACGATGTGACTCATTATGAGTCATTAATTGCATTAATTTTTTCTTTTTCTTTTTCCAATTTAGTCTACTTAAAGAAGCTACTTTCATGTTTCCAAGCACAATTTGTAGAATTGATCAAATGCTAAAGTCTGTGTAGATATTCTTTTATGAGTTGCTTTATGATCACAAATTCACATATTCTGGTGTAGGATACTTATAAACATAATAATATCTCAGGAATATTGAAATTGTAAGCATTCAGATCTCTTCAATTAATCTATTTTTAATAGAAAAATGATAGATGTAGTATTCCGTTCTTATTTTAAGTGAATTATGCACAGTTTTTCTCCCAATAACTGCTTATGCTATGAGTTTATTAATAAACTTTATAGTGCACAGAGAAAGCAAGAAAGAAATATCTGCATCTGCCATAGGCAACCAGCATATGCTCTATTTTAAGTAGCACAATAATTTCACTAATATCAGAATAAACTGTTAAACTTTTGCCAGAAGGAAATTACTGATTATCAGAATTACTTAAAACCTATAAATTGGATGGAAAATATTCAAAATGAGTTAAAAAGCAGAATAATTCAAGAAGGGTTTTAGGGTACATTTTCAATAACTTTTCTACCAAGTTATGATATTTGGCCACTTAGTCTAACAGGTTAATTTTAGAGATAAAGGGCAAAAAAGTGCAGTGAGATCAAGATCAAGCGCCTTTTTCAAAACTATGTATCTACTTGGCACTAGAATCAGAATTTCTTCCTCCCAGTCCACTGATCTATTTATACAAACAATAGTTATTATCCAGAAATGATACTCTCAATGAGAATCCAAGTAAATTAAGACATTTACTTAAAGATATCTGCTAGCTCTTCTTCTATTATTTGTCATGATTCTTTTAACACATAAAAGTGATCACGACAATCCTCTGCTTAAAATCCTCTAGCAACAATTCCCCACACCCGTTTCACTCAGATAAGAAGCTTGTCCTTATAATGTTCTTGCAGAATCCTGCTGCTTTGTCCCTTCATTATTACACTCTGACCCCATCTCCCCCAACTCACCCCCAATTGCTCTGTCTCAGCTCTTGGTGTGTCAAGTTTGTCAGGCATCCTTGTTGTTAGAACCTTTGTAGTTCTCTCAGCCTGGAGTGTTCTTTCCCCAGATACACCCCTCTCTCTCCCTCACCTTCTTCAAGTTGGGCCACAGGATGACTCCTAAACATGGGAAATGGATGCCTCTTCCCTTTGTCTGCTCATTTAGAGGTACTAGTTCTGCTCCCCTTCTTGCTAAGCCCCACCTCCCACAAAACAAAGAGTTGGACAAGCCAAGGGGAAATCTACTGAAACTGACAGCCCCTTTCTAGAGTGCCCTGTCAATTCCAGGGAAACCGACAAATGTTATGGGTGAGGCTGCTTTACTTGAGTCACAGCACCAGTAAAGACTTCCCTGTTTATCTTATTTAAAATTACACCATCATTATTCCCCAGACCTCCCTCTTTCCCCTTACTATAGTACACATCACCTTCTAACCTAGTGTATAATTTATTGCTAATTGTGTCTGTGTCCTCCAACTAGGATGTAAGTTCCAAGAAGCAGGGATTTTTGCCTACTTGTTCACTGCTGTAGCAGCTTGCCCCAAACAGTGCTTGGTACACAATACGTGTTCAAAACTTTTGCTGTCTGAATGAATACATGAAATGAAGGGCACAGATTTACCTTCTGTCTTCTAAAAGCTGTAAAATGATGGAAATTAATTTGGAGATGTTATGTTGTTTTCACTTCATCTTTCTTGCCTGTGAAGCCTGTTCTAATGATTCAAATCTCTCTTCTAAAATTCATCACATACTATCAAAGTTTTTTAAAAAATGTCTTCAAAGTATCAGAGTTCAATCAAAACTCCAATGCTTCATAAAGTTGATTATAAATGGCCTCTTTTCCTTAGTTTTGGAACTCTAGTTGAAAAGATATGTCTTAGCAGAAAGCTCAGTTCCAAACAATTGTACTTATCAGTTTATAAGTTCTGAATTACCCCTTCTGGAATAGTCTGAAGTCTTTATATCAAACCTAAAGAATCCAGCTTTCCAAAGATGTGTGAACAGTTTTCTGGTCATTTCCCACTGTGTTTTCTAAATATTCCATAGTTTGCTAAATATTTGCTGTTATGACCTAAATAGAATATTGATTTAAGGATGAAATACTCCCCAAGTGGGAACTAGAATTTTTAAAAAGCGTTATTAAACTTTTACTCCTTGCTTATTATGTTTAATAAGAGCCGGGCCATGCCTTAGGTAGGGTGGGAAAATCAAAAATCATGGTACCTTAGAAGACTATGGCCATCTATAACTAGCGCCCTTTTCAAGCATTAAAGCAAAACTAAAACAAGCATTGGCAAATATCCTTCAAACAGAACCTTTATGTTACAATTTCATCAACAGAAATATTCACCTTTTGTCATGACATTTTGAGTGCCTGGAATACAATTTTTGATCTTCAGGATCCTTATAGATGAACTAAATTCAATCTCCTCATTTAACTAGTGAAAATTCTAAGCTTCAAATAATTTAAGACAGAAGTAAACTGCATATGAGCATTAAAAATTAAATATTCTGATATTAAAAAAAGAGATACTATTAGGAGGGGTTGGAGAACATCAGTGTGAGGAGATGGAAGCAGTATGCTCAGGTCTGACATCAGCAAAAGAGTGAAGGGGATGCTTATATGGTGTGAAGGAGAAAAGTGAGTGCTCCAGTTTGATGTGTGCGTCAGGGAGAAATGGGGCATGGATGAGAAGTAGGATCAGATTATAGTAGTTATAGTTGTAGACTTAAGAGTTTGGATTTTACTCCATAAGCAATGAAGAATTATTGATAGTTTTGTGGGAAGGCGATTAGATTTATGTTCAAGACTATAACTTGTCAGTAGTTGGGAAGGTCAATGGGAGAGAAGAGGACTAGATAGTTGAAGGTCATTGGTGTTATTAAATGACAAGTGTTATGTGTAGTTAAACTAGATCATTGGGCTATATAGTTCAGGGAAAGAAAAGTCCATTTGAACTCAAGTTATGGTGGTAGAATGGAGAAGACAGAGTAGAAAGGGGAAATGCTTTGTGGGTGGGTTTAAGGAAACATGACAGCTAAGTGTGCATTTCAGCAATCTCTCTCATGTGACTGTAGCACCAAGAGTATCCAACTTCTGGTATTATGGTTGAATTGGAATCATGAGATGAACAATAGGAATAAAGCAGAGAGGGGTATGTTCAACATTTCCCTGTCACTTTTCTCATTTTAGAGCCGGATTAAAATTTTCTTAGCTATTGAGCACTCCAGGCAAAACGACCTAAATTTTCTCTCCTTGATCTTAACTGAAGGAGGAACCCACCTGCTATGATGTAAACTAAATTTAAGGGATTAATAATGAGTTAAGATATTGTCACAAGCTACATATCAATGGAAAAATTAAGAATAATAGAGTTGATCTTCAATACAAGAAAATATTAATAAACAAGTAATAAGATAATTTAGAAGAAAGGGAAAGTGGAAATGATTTTGGGCAACATTATGTACCGAATGGTCATGTTAGCATCTGTAGAGCAAGCAAGGTGTACTACAAACCAGCCACACTGTTTGTGGAGAGTATGATCATAAAGATATTTCATAGTCTAAAGAATTGATAGTATTTAAAGTCTTATTTAATTGATCCAGACAAAGGCTATGCGATTAAGGTATTATTTTTTTTTTACATCTTTATTAGAGTATAATTGCTATACAATATTGTGTTAGTTTCTTCTGTACAACAAAGTGAATCAGCTATATGTATACATATATCCCCATATCCCCTCCCTCTTGAGCCTCCCTCACCCTTCCTATCCCACCCCTCTAGGTGGTCACAAAGCACCGAGCTGATCTCCCTGTGCTATGAAGCTGCTTCCCACTAGCTATCTATTTTACATTTGGTAGTGTATATATGTAAATGTTACTCTCTCACTTCGTCCCAGCTTACCTTTCCCCCTCCGCCCCCATGTCCTCAAGTCCATTCTCTACATCTGTGGGATGTGGCACATATATACAATGGAATATTACTCAGCCATAAAAAGAAACGAAATTGAGTTATTTGTAATGAGGTGGATGGACCTAGAGTCTGTCATACAGAGTGAAGTAAGTCAGAAAGAGAAAAACAAATACTGTATGCTAACACATATATATGGAATCTAAAAAAAAAAAGGTTCTGATGAACCTAGGGGCAGGACAGGAATAAAGGTATTATTATTAAAACTTATTTATAGGTATGTAGAGCATTTTACAGATAAGTTTTTGAGTATTATTTTAGTAAAATATTTCCTCTCTGAGTATGTGATCTAAAAATATTATGCATTTCTAAATTGTGTTATTTATTCATCTTGGGTCAAATTTCTTCCCATAAGGATACATCTCTAATGTAATAATGTAAGTCAATAGAAAACATGATTCAATTACCAAAACTTTTTTTTTAACAAATGCCTTACAAGATTATATTTTTGAAAGTGTGTTATATCTGTAGTTAAATTATTTTCAAAAAAGTAATTTGTATTTGATTTAAGAGGACACTTTTCTCATTAAGATACACTACTGACAAATCACAAGACAGCGTGTTTGGAGAGGCTAGGTGCATTAAATTGTACATTGTCACTTAGGGAATTGCTCAAGGATTTACTAATACTAACAGTATAAGCCCATAGTTATTATGGCAAGTACATCCATCATGTGAGAACAATTGTCATTGATAAAGCCTTATTGCCAACTACAAAGAGCTTTAAAGTATTTTCCACCTGGATTACTGTATTGTGTTACAATACAGTAATCTTACAGATTTTAAAGATTCAGTTGTTGACTTATGAAATTGAAAATAAATGTCAAAATCCAAAGTGTGAAGTTCTGCAACAACTATTTAGGTTTGACTGATCCCTGCTATAAGAACATAAACAAAAATAAGACGCGTGTATAGATGAGTTTAACTATTTGAAAACAGTAAACCAAATAGAGTCATGTAAAAAATATACCCCCCCCATTTATTAAACCAACAGCATTCATCTGGCACCAGTTCTGTGAAACCTTGTGACTTCTTGTCTCACTACATTGAACTTTATTTATCTCCTATATTGTCATGTAAATTTTCAAATTTTAGTCCAGCCTTCCCAGAATAATCAGAAGCTCCCTGACTTTAAGAAACATGCTTTAAATTTCTTTAAACATGAAGAGTTTCTAACAGGGTAAGTATTTGATAAATCTATAATGCTTGATTATAAATTCTCTATCATCTATTTGAAACTTATTAAAGATTTCACTTGAATTAATAGCTAACATCTGCTAAACACTGTCTATGTACCAGGCATGTAAGTGTTTCATGTGGATTATCTAATTCAATCTTCAAAACGTACCTAATTATTAAATAATTTTAGTAATAATATTATCAGTATTCCCCTAGAAAAATATGACACAGAATTAAGTAACTTATTCAGGATCCCTCAGTTATTTGTGGTAGATAGAGGTAGGATTCTGAGCCCAGGAATTCGGGCGCCAGTGTCTTACTATGACGTTATACTGAGTTGACACTTTCTTAGTCAATGTCCTATCTTTTACATAAATGACCTGGAGAGTTTGTGAATTCCACTAATACTGTAATTCAGAAATGTGCAAAATGCATGTCTAGGATTAATTTTCAGGGTACTCAGCTGCACAGCCACAAGCAGTAAGCGACTATTTTGCATACTCACACATGGATCCTGAGTTTCATCCTGTGCTTTGAAGGATGTATGGTGTTGGAGGAGGAAATTGAGAAGACATGACCAGTGGTTGACCTGCGAGCTGGACCCAGGCAATCAGAGATCCCTCATCCCCTCCCCTGTCCTTCAATGTACATTCTGTGTACCATTCCCCAGCTCCCTGGGAGCTGTTCCAAGGACACTGCCTTGAGAGAGTAAGGTGTTGTTGAGATCATCTGGGCAGTATACATGACTGAACCTGGTTAAGACCTCTATATAAACTTTGAAGATTCCGGCAGGTGAGGGAAAAATCGACTTGGCTTGAAGGTCCCAAAGACAAGCCTTGTAAGTAAGTTCTCTTGCTTATTAAAACTGCCACCTACCAATCTGGAGTGGTTTGCCCCTTTCTTTGGTTTCTCCTTGCCTTCTGTGTACAGGGACAGTTTACAAGCCAACCTATGGCCTGAGCTTCTCCTTCTCCAGTGTCATTACTGAGCCTTTCAGGTAAGTCATTCTACTTGGTGGGCCTCATCCTCTAAATGGGCTTTTGGCAATAGCCACCTGTTCTCCCAGCTTCATCTTTAGGAGCCTCAGGTTCTAGCCGGCTGATGCTTGTGGTGCTTTTAAGATTCTTAAAGAAATGAAATGCTACTTTCATTTCCCTATACATGTCTCAGTGCATTTTGCTTCATCCAATAACCAATCTAATAACCAATTCCAAACATCTATATTTCTCTAAGAATCTATTGCTTGTAACTCCATTTCTGTATAAGCTAAAGTACTTTGATTGCAAGAAGCAAAAAATGACTCCGAGACACAAGAAAACAGAAGACGAGAGGAGAGGAGAGGAGGGGAGGGGAAAGGAAAGAAGAAGAGAGCAAGAGATTAGAAAGACACTAAGGTAGCTCACAAAAACCAAGCAAAAGTAAATCAAGGAGACAGGTCTCTCCTCTTATCTCATCAATTTGTATCTTGTTTGTCACCATTAGATTACTCAAATCTTACTGTCTCTCACCCAACACATCAATGACCAATGTTGAAAGCTCAAGAAGAAATAATAGATCATGTAATGTAACTCACCTTAGTAGTCTGAAGGATGCAATTTGTTATTAAAAAGTGGAAGAAGAGCAATATATGCAAATCAATCAATGTGATAAACCATATTAACAAATTGAAGGATAGAAACCATATGATCATCTCAATAGATGCAGAAAAAGCTTTTGACAAAGTTGAACACCAATTTATGATAAAAACTCCCCAGAAAGTAGGCATAGAGAGAATTTACCTAAACATAATAAAAGCCATATATGACAAACCCATAGCCAACATCATTCTCAATGGTGAAAAACTGAAACCATTTCCACGAAGATCAGGAACAAGACAAGGCTGCCCACTCTCACCACTGTTATTCAACATAGTTTTGGAAGTTTTAGCCACAGCAATCAGAGAGGAAAAAGAAATAAAAGGAATCCAAACCGGAAAAGAAGAAGTAAAACTGTCACTGTTTGCAGATGATATGATACTATACACAGAGAATCCTAAAGATACTACCAGAAAACTACTAGAGCCAATCAATGAATTTGGTAAAGTAGCAGGATACAAAATTAATGCACAGAAATCTCTTGCATTCCTATACACTAATGATGAAAAATCTGAAAGAGAAATTAAGGAAACACTCCCATTTACCATTGCAACAAAAAGAATAAAATACCTAGGAATAAACCTACTTAAGGAGACAAAAGAACTGTATGCAGACAAGTATAAGACACTGATGAAAGAAATTAGATGATACAAAAAGATGGAGAGATATACCATGTTCTGGATTGGAAGAATCAACATTGTGAAAATGACTATACTATCCAAAGCAATCTAGAGATTCAATGCAATTCCTATCAAACAACCAATGGCATTTTTCATAGAACTAGAACAAAAAATTTCACAATTTGTATGGAAACACAAAAGACTCCGAATAGCCAAAGCAATCTTGAGAAAGAAAAACAGAGCTGGAGGAATCAGACTCCCTGACTTCAGACTATACTACAAAGTTACAGTAATCAAGACAGTATGGTACTGGCACAAAAACAGAAATATAGATCAATGGAAAAGGATAGAAAGCCGAGAATAAACCCATGCACATATGGTCACCTTATCTTTGATAAAGGAGGCAAGAATATACAATGGAGAAAAGACAGCCTCTTCAATAAGTGGTGCTGGGAAAACTGGACAGCCACATGTAAAAGAATGAAATTAGAACATTTCCTAACACCATACACAAAAATAAACTCAAAATGGATTAAAGACCTAAATGTAAGGCCAGACACTGTAAAACTCTTAGAGGAAAACATAAGCAGAACACAAGATCCTTTTTCCTAAATCACAAGCAATTTCCAAGATCCTAAATCACAGCAAGATCCTTTTTGACCCACCTCCTAGAGAAAGGGAATAAAAACAAAAATAAACAAATGGGACCTAATGAAACTTAAAAACTTTTTCATAGCAAAGGAAACCATAAACAAGATGAAAAGACAACCTTCAGAATGGGAGAAAATATTGGCAAACGAAGAAACTGACAAAAGATTAATCTCCAAAATATACAAGCAACTCATGCAGCTTAATATCAAAAAAACAAACAACCCAATCCAAAAATGGGCAGAAGACCTAAATAGACATTTCTCCAAAGAAGATATACAGATTGCCAACAAACACATGAAAGGATGCTCAACATCACTAATCATTAGAGAAATGCAAATCAAAACTATAATGAGGTATCACCTCATACTGGTCAGAATGGCCATCATCAAAAAGTCTGCAAACAATAAATGCTGGAGAGAGTGTGGAGAAAAGGGAACCCTCTTGCACTGTTGGTGGGAATGTAAATTGATACAGCCATTATGGAGAACAGTATGGAGGTTCCTTAAAAAACTAAAAATAGAACTACCATACGACCTAGCAATCCCAGTACTGGGCATATACCCTGAGAAAACCATAATTCAAAAAGAGTCATGTACCACAATGTTCATTGCAGCACTATTTACAATAGCCAGGACATGGAAGCAACCTAAGTATCCATCATCGGATGAATGGATAAAGAAGATGTGGCACATATATACAATGGAATATTACTCAGCCATATAAAGAAATGAAATTGAGTTATTTGTAGTGAGGTGGATGGACCTAGAGTCTGTCATGCAGAGTGAAGCAAGTCAGAAAGAGAAAAACAAATACCGTATGCTAACACATACATATGGAATCTTAAAAAAAAAAAAAAAAGTTCTGAACGTAGGGGCAGGACAGGAATAAAGACACAGATGTAGAGAGTGGACTGAGGACACGGGGAGGGGGAAGGGTAAGCTGGGACAAAGTGAGAGAGTGGCATGAACATATATACACTACCAAATGTAAAATAGCTAGTGGGAAGCAGCCGCATAGCACAGGGAGATCAGGTCGGTGCTTTGTGACCACCTAGAGGGGTCGGATATGGAGGATGGGAGGCAGATACAAGAGGGAGGGGATGTGGGAATATATGTATATACATAGCTGATTCAGTTGTTATACAGCAGAAACTAACACACCATTGTAAACAATTATACTCCAATAAAGATGTCAAAAAAAAAAAAGTGGAAGAAGTAAAGTATTCTGGAAAGATAAAAACAATAGCTCCCTAAACTCCTCCAAAATTCCACCGAAATTTTCTTTTTTCTAAACATATGATTAAAAAATGGCTCGCTGAACATAATTCTCTCCTATATAGCACCTCAAATGGGCTTTTCCCTCTGAATGAGAGACAAGCCCAAATCATGTCCGGCTGCTACATACAAAAATGATGTCACTGTTCTTTGGGATATCTCTGGACAATGTCTGTTTTCCTCTAGTTCTGTCATGGTTCTCTCATGAGATTGTGTGACCTATAAAGGCAAGTCATGTATATTACTCCCAACAGCTCATCGTATGTACATGAGATGAAAAAATAAAAAGAATAGAGAATTTTAAATACCATATGTGCAGCAAGCAAGGAGTAGATTACAATCTTAATTTTTGAAGTTGCAAGAAAGCCAGAACTGGTATATCTGATTTAATTCCTCCAGTACTCATTTCATATTCTCCTTATTCAGTATCTCTGCTTTTCACAGGATTTTTCCTTATTAGGGTGATTCAAGTCATTATTCCTGAGGAGTCAGAGCCTCTAGTGAGTCCTGCCCATATAGGGATGCCACAGTTTTTAATTCTTGACAATGTATTGAATAGAATTAGTATTAGTACTCAAGAGGAATTACCTATATTACATCTATACTTTCCACCCACCACCACCACCAGCAGCTTCACTTAACAGCAACTCCACTTACCCCTGAGAGCCAGGGTCAATAATCTCAACCATAACAGTGAACATTAATGCTTCAAGTTATGCTGACCACTGGGAGGGGCCCCATTCTCCACACTCTTTCAGGACCCCCCACTGAGTGGGGCTGTGATATAATAACTGCCACTTTCAGCAAATGAATGAGTTTTGCTCAGAGCCACTATAATCTACTCTTCAGTTTCCTTGTTTTCAAACTGAAGGGAAGCTCCCCATGAGGTCTTCATCTTTGATATTGATTGAGGGAAGGCAATACTGTGGGAGGAAAAGACATGTTGGGAGTGTGGGCAGTTCCTTAAAAAACTTATCTAGACCTTGCCGACCTATTCAGACAAGGAACCCCACTTTATGGCTGGTTAGATCACATAGTGCCTAATTCAAGAAGGATAAGTCAGGTAAGTTGGTCACCTGATCTCCCAAGCTCTATCCAACCATTGACACAGGCTATTTCTCAGACAGGAAATAATAACTTGCTTAAGGAGATGTGGCCTATCTCCAAACTCCTAGTGGCCTTTGCTGTGACTATTCTATCAGGGTTTTTCACATGATTCATCCAGGAGGATGAGAGGGGCCTCTCAAGATGCTCATGAGGTCAAAAGGATTAGTGGCAGAGCTGCTCAAACTATGGTCTGAACCAGTTGGGTTGTGCATTTTCTCTGAGTCCTAACTCAATTTTGGATCACAATGTAAAGGATTTGGAGGAGGACACCTACAGATGGTATATGCTTGCCATCAAAATGCAGGTAACACACCAGGTAAAATGATTTGTCCTCCACTAGAGGAATGACCTATCATTCTCTAGAGGAAGGGATTATTTGACATGTTCAATGCCATTCAACCCCAGAAAATTCTATGATGTGGTCATTACTATTTTCTCTGAATTTAATTCTCATTTGTTTCCAGTGCATCACATTCAATTACTTACTACTTCTCATACTTTAGAGTATATCACCACTATGACATCAATACAGTGAATCAGTGTGCTATTCTGTAGAATAGTAGGATGGTTGAAGTATTTAGCTAGAGTGTTTTTCTATCCTTGAGGTAGGTATTACTTTTGTACAGCTGGCCCTTTAAGATATTTTTCTAATTTTCTGTGTATGGGAAGGAGTAAAATGTACTTGCCATTTAAATGCAGAAGTATCAGGGACACTTACAATTTTAGTAAGAAGCACCCACTAGAACAGCAGTAGCATTAGAGTCATAACATGATCAAGGTCAATAATCCACCATCTTTCTGCAGTCCACTAGTCTTTTTTCTTTTATTTATTTATGTATGTATTTTTGGCTGCATTGGGTATTCATTGCTGCATGCGGGCTTTCTCTAGTTATGGCGAGTGGGGGCTACTCTTCTTTGCAGTGTGCAGGCTTCTCATTGCAGTGGCTTCTCTTGTTGCAGAACACAGGCTCTAGGCACGCAGGCTCAGTAGTTGTGGCTTGCAGGCTCTAGAGCGCAAGCTCAGTAGTTGTGGCACACGGGCTTAGTTGCTCCGCAGCATGTGGGATCTTCCCAGACCAGGGATTGAACCCATCTCCCCTGCATTGGCAGGCAGATTCTTATCCACTGTGCCGCCAGAGAAACCCTCCACTAGTCTTTTTAATTACCCAGAATAGGAATAGAAGATGTGATGGGAATGGACAAATCTCCACCTTCCAAGTAACTGGTAACAATAACAACTTCAATACTCTCAGAGATGTGCTATATTGTTTGACTTATTGTTGTGATAGGAGAAGTTAGGCCCAGTGGATTTTGCTTTTACTTCCTACCATAATAGCCCTTATTCCAAGTATCAGGAAGCTAGTGTAGTGATTCTGCAAGTGATTCTGTAGTGACTCTATGTGATGTCCATTCAAACCACAAACAAAACAAATATGGAAATATCCACAGAGTGGAGTCTGGGCCTCAGAGAACTGGTTGTGAGATTAACTCACGTTTGAATTCCATTCATCACATGACTCTCATAGGCCCTTAAGACTGGTTGCGAGTTTTGGTCTGGATGCTCCTGAATAGTGTTTTGTTGGAACCAGTCCATGAAAATTATGGTTAGTTCTCCTTTGCTAGTGCAGTTACCTAGGAAAGTACCCAACTGTTCTGGGAAAGGTTAAGGAAAGGCCCACATTGTATGTATCTAAGGAACCAAGGCAAATCAACCTTGTGGATTAAAGGGAGGGTAGGTCTTATTATCAAACTGTTTTCTAGACTAATAGCTTGAGATTATTTTTCCCTTGAAGGACATACACACTTTTATAATAGAATTCAAAAGAAATCTTGAGTTGGACAAAAACAATTACCTGAGGAGACTACTATTCAGAAATATAACTCATTTTTAGCTCTATACAGTTTTCTATCTATATGTGTATTTGTTAAATATTATAGAAATCCCAGACTTACACTGGATCAAAAAGAAATGAAAGAGGCAAAATACATTCATTCTAAAACGTTCCTTCCACATCCTTCACACTTAAAAATGGTAACAAATCTTAGCATGTTGTTTCAGCTATCAGTTTTTAAAAATGCAGGCTGTTTAATTTTATTTTTTAAATTGAAGTATAGTTGATTTATTGTATTAGTTTCAGGTGTACAGCATAGTGATTCAGTATTTTTGCAGATTATATTCTATTATAGGTTATTAGAAGAAAATGGCTATAATTCCCTGGGCTATACAGTATATCCTTGTTGCTTCTCTTCTTCTCTACCCCAAATTATTCAATACATTAGTTGACCATAGTGCCTGGGTTTATTTCTAGGCTTTCTATTCCATTGATCTATGTGTCAGTTTTGTGCCAGTATCATACTATTTTGATTACTGTAGCTTTGCAGTATAGTCTGAAGACAGGGAGCCTAATACCTCCAACTTTGTTCATTTTTCTCAAGATTTCTTTGGCTATTTGGGGTCTTTAGTGGTTCCATATAAATTTTAGGATTAATTGTTCTAGTTCTGTGAAAAATATCATGGGCATTTTGATAGAGATTCCATTAAATCTGTATATTGCTTTGGATATTGATATTTTAACAATATGAATTCTTCCAATCTGAGAATATGGGATATCTTTCCATTTCTTTGTATCATTTTCAAATTCCTTCTGAGTACAGCCAATCTGAGAATATGAGAAATCTTTCCATTTCTTTGTATCATTTTCAAATTCCTTCTGAGTACAGCCAATCTGAGAATATGGGATATCTTTCCATTTCTTTGTATCATTTTCAAATTCCTTCTGAGTACAGTTCTTTCATCTCTTTGGTTAAGTTTATTGCTAGGTATTTTATTCCTTTTCATACAATTTTAAATGGCATTGTCTTCTTGCTTTCTCTTTCTGACAGTTCATTAGTTTATAGAAAAGCAACAGACTTCTGTATATTAATCCTGTATTTTGCAACTTTAATGAATTCATTTATTAGTTCTAATAGTTTTTGGTGGAGACTTAAGGGTTTTCTATATATAGTATCATGTCATCTGTAAATAGTGACAGTTTTACTTCTTCCCTTCCAATTTGGATGTCTTTTCTTTTTCTTGCCTGATTGCTGTGGCTAGGACTTCCAATACTATGCTAAAAATATATTTAAAGTAAATGAGTTTTTAGAGAGGTATAATTTATAGTTTTTAACTTACAATTATAACTTACAATTATAACTTACAATTTATAGTCAGATGGGTTTTGAGAAATATATATGCATGAAATTCACACTCCTGTCAAGATACAGAATATTTCATTACCTTAAAAATGTTTCTCATCACCCTTCCCAATCAATTTCCCCTCCATCTACCAGGAGACCACTGTTATAATTTGTATCACCAGAGACTAGTTTTGCTACAATTTCATATAAATGGATTCATATAGGATTTACTCTTGTTTTTTGTTTCTTTTACTCAGGTTACTGTTTGGGGGAATTCATTCACATTGCTATGTGAATCAGTAATTCTCTCCTTTCAGTTACTGAGTAGCACTCCATTGTATGAATGTACACAATTGTTTATCCCTTCACCTGTTGGACTCTTGAATTGTTTCTAGGTCTTGACTATTCTGATTAAGACTGTTATAAAATTTCTTGTGCAAACTTTTATGGGCATTTATCAGACCTTTACATTCATATTTAGCTGAAGTATGGAACCAATTATATTAGTCTAAATAGTGGGTCAAAGAGCAAGAGTCTATGTGGTCAGCTCACCTAATTGAACTAATCACACTTGAAGACTACTCTCGACTCAGATAAATTTTAGTTTCTTGTCTTTAGGTATCCAGTTCCATCCAGCTGCTAATAAGTCACTATTGGAAGCCAGTCAGTGCCGACCTCCCAGATTTATCTACCCTGCTTAGCATAGTGGAACAGCATTGGCACTGGGATCAGAAATGCCTGGATTTGGGACAATTGGATATCCACGTGCAAAAAGATGAATTTAGACAATCACCTTACATCATACCTAAAAATTAGCTCAAATGGATGACAAATATAAAAGCTAAAATGATATAAATTTTAGAAGTAAGCATAAAAAATCCTTAAGACTTTGAATTCGGCAAAAAATGTTTTTCTATATGACACCAAAACATGGTCCATAAAGAAAAAATTGATAAATTGGACATAATAATTCAAAACTTTCACATCTCAAAATACTTCATTAAGAAAATGAAAAGACAAGCAACAGACTGGGAGAAAATATTTGCAAAACACATATTCGGTTAAGGACTTGAAACTAGAATGTATAAAATCCTCTTAGAACTCAATAATAAAAAGATAAACAACTCAGTAAAAAGTGAGCAAAAGATATGACTGAACATTTCACCCACAGGTGGACCTAAAACATCACACTAAGTGAAAGATGTCAGATACAGATACTGTATAAAAAATACGATTGAATTTAATATGAAATGGCCATTAAAGGCAAATTTATAAAGAGAAAGTAGATTACTATTTGCTGAGGCTGGGGGGGTGGGAATGAGGATTAACTGTAGATGTTCATGAGGAATCTTATTGAGGGTGTAAAAATATTCTAAAACTGATTTATGGTGGTCGTTGCACCACTCAGTAAAGTAAAAATAAAAAAAAAATTGAACTGTATACTTGAAACATGATTTTTATGACATGTAAAATAGTCTTCAAAAATAATTTTTAAAAAAGAAGGAAAAAATATCGGGTTCAAAGTTTGGCACCTCAACTTACAACTATTTGGGGGGCAAGTCAGTTAACTGCACTGAACCTCATTTTTTCGTGTGTAACCTAGTGAAATCTGTATTTCTACCTTAAGATTGGGTAAAGTTGACAAAATATAAATATGCCATGGACCTAGAACAGAGTAAAGGTTCAATTAGTGGTAATTGTTATTTGTCACACTATGAAATTATTTTTCTTACCACCCTTCATTCAAAACTCTTATTTCCTCTAAAATTCTGATAAAACTTAAAATAACTGATAGGTCATACACTCAGGAAGTTGTTTGCTGGTTATTTTAATCTAACCTTCTGATTTATAGAGTTTAACAGAAGTAAAACAGTATCAAAGGTATAAGAATTTTGTGTGGCATATACTAGTTCTAGTATTCCTGGTGGTGTGCCACTGGTCTCCCATGTGCTAGTGCTTTCTGGAAAAGGAGAGGGGTGGAGAGTGAGAGCAGCCAGATCTGGTTAGGGGTCTGCTTAGCTGACACTATTTACATTCCTCTTAAATCTTCTAACCCGGCATACTACTGAGCATATAGGAGGAGTATGCACAGTAAACAAATATGTGTGGAATTTAATTAAATTACAAATATTAATTTAATGAAAAGTCTTAATGAAAGTGATAGTTTCCTTTAACTGAGAAGAGATGATTATATAAGCTAGAAAGAACGAACTTGAAAATATAGTTATAAAATAGGGTTTTTAATATTTTATATTTTAAATCATAAGAAACACTAGTTGAATTCTAGTGTCTGAATTTTCTATATCTCTTCCAGTATAAACCCAGTTCTTAAAACTACACTTAGAGATTTTTATATGGATATATTAATATATTCTTCCTCAAATGTTTCCTAAATAGAATTTTTTCCTTTAGCCCTTTCAACCTCTTAAGTTTCAGAACATTTTCACAACTACTATTGGCAATATTCATTGAATGAATATTTTTCCTGTTATCTAATTGTTTATTTTGAATCTCCAATTTTCTCTAGTGGCCTTCAGTGGATTGCTCTGCCTGTGTTATAAGCTTCTACTCTGGATATATATTTAATAATGTGCTAAATGGCACATTATTTTCCTGAAATTTTTCTAAGCCATCAAAACTGTTAGCATTCCTCAGGGTCACACTTGAATTTTCCTACCTTCTGCCATTTCTCTTTTAATATGGCATCATAAAATATAAGCTGCAAAATACTTTACTCCCTGCACTGATTAAAACTTTATTTTAAATCCCACATCTTTTGGGACTTTCTCATCACCCTGCTCCACACCACATACAGCTAGTCAAGTATATCAAGGATTTCTTCTTAGATCTCTTTCTTATTGAGCTAATATTTGTTGAGAATATTATGTGCAAGATACTGGGCTGGGCACATTGACTGAATGTGTTATGACAGCATCCTGACAACCACCTTAGGAGGTAGGAACCTCACTGACTTCAAGTTACAGACAAGGAAATAAGGCCTAGAAAGACTAAGCACCAGGTATCTATAAGATCACTTCTGAACCATGGCTATATTATCTCTGGTCATTCAAGTTTGAGGACCACACTATCCATATGAAATAACTCACCTCACTGCATTTAATGTTCTTGACTTAGTTCTCAGCCTCTGCTTCCTCAGAGTAAAAATCTATGTTCCCTGTGGCTAGACACAAAACTAGACATGCCAGAAAAAGTGAGGTTGATTAGCCTCTAGGATGCTGACTGAACTATTTCCATGAGAGGGTCCATTCTAAGAAAGGGTTTGATTGATGGTCAGGTCACCAGGTGGAGGGACATGGCACAATCATGAGTGGAGAACAAGAATCATTTGTCCTCCTTTGTTGAGGAAAAGGTAAGCAAGTTACAAACTTCAAGCTAGAATATGGAAAACAGACTCCAACAGACAGACACAAGACTAATTTTTCTCTCCAGTCTTTCTAATCTGAGAAGAAAGGTGTTAAATGCCTCCCGCTCTGCAGAGTAAGGACTGCTTTTCAGTGTTTGCAGAAAGTGTCATCGAGAAGGCTCTGTAGTTCTCACAGCTTGCTCCAATTTTTCATCCATGTAGGTTCCAATTGTCAAATTTCCAATCATTTTTTATGCTCAGGATCTCTGATTTGATTCCAAGAAGAATGAATATTCAAGAAAACAGTAGTTTCAAAGACTCCAAATACTTATGATTACTCAGTTTCAGTATGAAAACAATTTTAAATTAGCTCTTAATTGGTTTTGAATTATTTACAATCAGTTGAACCAGTTGCCGTTACTATTCAAACAAAAAGAGAGAATTCATTTTGATCTCTCCTAACAATTCTGAACCAATTTGAAACAATTCAGTAGTTAGAATCAATTAGCAAGGACTTAAAAAACCTTCACAAATCAGAATTTGATAGGTTCTTTGAATTTCATTACTGATTTATTTTAGCAGAATCCTAACTGTATTACCCCACCACTCCAATTCACAGTGTTTTAATTAATATCGTATTAGTTTTCTTAAAATGCACCCTTCATTGAGGACATGTGGGTACTAAATATTGTGCTAGATGCAGATAACATTCTTGTCCCTCAAGTCATTAGTTCTGATTACTCATAAATTAGAGAACTAAAATCCAAAATTATTGCCTCATCAAATTTTTGTCACACTCTGAACTGTCTTAACATGCTTATAGTTTTATATAAATCTATTTATGTTTTCTAGCTATTCTGATCTACTATCTATTCTTCAAACACACATGAAACTTCTTTCCTTTGAACTCAGTTTGATAAACCTGCAACAGCAGCATTTAATTTTGGATCTATCAAAGTTGTTCTTGATGTAAAGAACATTTGTTGTATGTTTGGTTGCCTGCCATTGATTTCTTCTTTATTTTTAAAAAATTTTTATTGGAGTATAGTTGATTTACAATGTTGTGTTAGTTTCAGGTGTACAGCAAAGTGAATCAGTTATACATACACATATATCCACTCTTTTTTAGATTCTTTTCCCACATAGGTCACTACAGAGCATTGAGTAGAGTTCCCTGTGCTATACAGTAGGTCCTTATTAGTTATCTATTTTATATATAGTAGTGTGTATTCCTTCTTCTTTTGGTAATATATCCTGAGTTCATTTTGGAGAAGCACCATTGGCCACACTCTTAATCCTTTCCTAACATAATAATCAGTTCATGTATAAGCATATGATTCAATCCTAGCCAATCATAACTGATCCAGGATCTGGGCTGGAGAGAAAGGTGATCTCTAATATTCTTCATTTGGACTTAGAAGAATATGATTGGAGTTACTCCCAATGAGGAAAGTGTCTATTTGAGGAAATGGACCAGAGATGGAAAAAAACAACAAAAAACCCCCACAAATATCCCAATCATAGTGTTTGAACATTGGATCAAAGACCTTCCATTATAGGAGTCAATGTTATCTTACCATTTTTTTCTTCAAAAGCCAATTTACATTGTATTTTCTGTCATTTACCTCCATTTGCCTTCACTATTCAGAAGCAATTTATTCTAACCTGTACTTTTAGAGATAAGAGTCAAGAGCAGTACCTATGAAGAACGTGGGGCTCAAACTATCTTATACATTCTGCCCTTTTTAATTTTACATCTCTCCATCCATTCAAGAAAAATTAATTGGGAAATTTGGATTATTCTGTTTTCATGGTGAGTGTATATATATCTAACGTCTATTTTAAAGTCGGCAAATTGAAATTACACAAAATATTCTGCATCTTTCCTAATAAAAAATAGAGATATTTTGTGTGTGTTTAAAAAAAGGTCAGCAGTACTAAGAGATATCCTCTTAACTCTATATCAAAGTGCAAATCCAGCTAATTCTATCACAGACTAGAAAAGTACAATGAAAACACGCTTGTAAATGGATTCTATGGCCCTGTGTGTATAAAGTATTTTAAGAACATCTCATAGCACTCAGAATCTTCCCTGACCTTAGATTAATGCTAGAGATGACCTTTACATTATATTCACAGCTTCACCAGTGATGTCACAGTCTATCTGCTGGGCCACCAAAAGAATGCCAGGGAAGGGAATATTTCCTGGAAACTGTGTTCACCCACTGTGCATCAAAATAGACAGCATTAAGGTGTCATCTACAAACAGATCATCTTCCATACAAGGAGCAGAGACTGATTTGCTGGGATAGCATATTTTTTTCTACTAAAAAGAATTATTGTACTACATGAATTTTAAAAATAGACTTTTTTCCTTCTTATAAAACATTAATTTGAAAAATTCCAAACAGACCACTACAAAGCAAGAGTACTTTCTAAACTTTTCAATTTTGTATGTGTTAAAACAGAGATTTACTCAATGACTGTTACCAATTTTCCTGAGATGATCCTTTTCCTGTTGAAGCAAAGATGGCAAGGAAAAGTTTTCTTGATAAAAAACAACTTACTTTAATATGTAACCTTTCTCTCATGTGTGTGTATGTATGTGTCTTACATATGTGTGTTTATGCTTATAAATAGTTGAGCCAAGTACGGAAATCCTATGTTTAAGATTTTCCTGACATACAAACTCATTAAGCTTGTCACTAAAGGTGAGAGAGAAAGCTTTTTGTGGAAGCATGGGTCATTTCTCTGAACCCTGGTCTCTGAACCAGGGGACTGCCTTGAGCAGGAGAAACATGAACCAGCATCATTTGGGTCTTGTAAGTTTTGGATCCTGAAGGCAGAATTCACGAGGACACTTTTAAATTAACCACCTCACTCTCTGTTTTATACTTCTTGTAATCTCATTTTTTGAATTTCATACATATGTACTCAACATTTTAAAGTAGTGTTCATTTCACAACTTAAAAAAATACCTATCCACACAGATGCAGTAACATATATAGACAAGGTTTTGAAATGTTACCGTCTTCATTAAAATTTATAAGTTTCAGGGAATAATATTTTAATTAAGCCTCAGAATATCATCAAAATTATCAAGGCAAGCTCTCTTCCAAACTAGATTCCAAGTAATTTTTGCTTTAAACCACTTTACTTTTTAAATAAGCGCATACAGCTTAATTAGAGTGGTTTTGGCTAAACATGTGGAAAATGTCACATTTTTCCCAATGGACCTACATGGGCAAAAAAAGGGGTCTGCTATTAGTATATTCCACAATTACTAAGTCATATGTGGTTTTAAACAACAGCCAGGGGGAAACATGCCTGTCATAAAAGCATCATATACATTATTCCTACTGCTTGGCTAGCAGATATTCAGACACCACACTTAAATACTTTCTAGTAGTCCCTTAGGAGAGCATTTTCTCCTGAGATGAATGGATGAAAGAAGAAAGAAGTGGGAAAGAAAAAATATTAAGTTTGCTTTCTTTTAAAATTTATATATACTATTTATGATATTGAGTTCCTGTTTGCTATTGAGTTCTATTGAGGATTTCATGACATTAAGAAAGCCATTGGCTTATGAAATAGATTTTGTCCCTTGTCATGTTCTGATTTCCCAGGAGGATTGAGCCAGCCTCAGAGACAGAGAGGAAACAAAGGGAACCCAGGACCCCTTTCTCTTAGTAGCTGCCCCAGAAAGCAACCAGGTGGACAGGAGAGAACACGAGCCAATTGGTCCTTGTTGGAATTCTGGATCCTTTAGTTATGGCCTGAATGCCACTGGGCTAGAGACTTTAACTTTTTTGACCCTCCTCAGCCTCCCTCAGTGTAAAATAGCTACAATAATACATAGAAGAAAAGATGGGACAAATATATAAAACACTTCTCATAGAGTGATTTCTATAAGACTCTAAATTATTGTTTCCTTTATTTCTTTTTCTAATGAAGAAGATAAAAAGGGCATTCCTGGCTATTTGAAGAAGAAAAAAAAATCTTATAATTTCAAGACTTCTAAATTTAAATATAATAAAGTCATTTTCTAGATTAAGTGCTTTCAATTTTTATCAGCATAAGAATTAACCAGTATTTATTGAACTCTTGTCCAGCATAATTCCCATATCCTAGATGCTTTAGCTTTAATTAGAAGAGTGAAAAGATGTAGTTCCTACTTTGCCCTGTTCATGATATAATCTGAACAATGGAAACTGCATGAAAATGGGATACAATGATGGGCAGAATATATACAATAAATTGTAATGATATTGTTATATGGAAGTAACATTAACAGACCTGAAAGTTCTACCACTAGGCTTTCAGATTACTTTACCCAAGGGACTAAACATGTGTGGGTTGCCTTCTGTGAGCTTCGGTCTATGCTAGGTGTTGTGTATCCATTATCTCCCATTCATCCTTGTGATGACCCTTTGCACTAGGTGGTATTATACAAATTCCAAGCCAGACAATATTGCAAGCTAAAAATCCAAGTCCTGGAGAGATTATTTACAGAAAGTTACACGGTTAACAAAGGATGAATCTGATATTCTAAATCAAGTTACTCTTTCTCCAAAGTCCATGCCTTTCTTAGCTACCCTACTTCCTATGCCCATAACACAGGTGTTTTTGCAGCCTTATCTGCCATGTACGTATTGAATGGGTTGTGGGCAGAAAAGAGCTATATAGAGCAGTGACTACTATTTCAGAAACAGAGATCTCTACCTACTTGTGTAGTTAGTTAGAATGAAGAATTGGCTTTTCTATACATCCAATGTTGTAAGTGCCAACTGACTTCCAAAGCCAACATCCCAAAGCCCACTTAGCCTAAATATGGCTGAATTTCACTGAGGGTGAAATATTTCAGCCACTGATGACCTCCTTTTCTCTCTTACCTCCTTTTAATCTTTCCTCTATATTAAAGTCAGAGGTATTTCTTTAAATCTTATTACATCTCTTTTTTGTTTCTTCAAAGTTTCCCTTTGCTGTATTTGATGACCCCAATTCTTCATCTATTCTTCAAAGTCCTATATAAGCTGGTTCCCACATCTCACATCTCCAGCATCATCTCAAACCACTTTCTCTTAGTCCATGCACTCCAGGCACATTGGCCTTCTTTCAGGTGCTTAAAACACATCAGAGTCTTTAATACTCTCTGTCTGGAAATATATTCCTCCCTTCCCCACATTTTTTCTTAATTAAATCATGTAGAGCACAGCTTTACATCTTGACTCAAATACAACTTTGAGAAAAATTGTCCCTGACCTACCATACTAGATCTGCGGTTATGCTTTTATAACTTCTGTAATGTTCTTTTCTCAATTGGCTCGTGAGAGTTTGAAGTTATATTCTTTGGCAATTATTTGATTAGTGTATTCACTTCTAAACCGTAAGCTCCTTGAGAACAAGATCCCTTTTACTCAGCATTTTTCACCTTTTGATTTCCTTGCTGCTTTGTTCACCATAATATTAACACCCAGAAGAGTGCCAGGCACAAGTAATCAAAAATTATTTGTGTAAAAAATAAAGCATATTCTTTTAAATTATATTCTTCTTCACTGATGGATGGTATGGTACTGAAAAAGCAAGATGGAAAAATGAGAGCAGAAAGCAGGTGGAGGGGGGGACCTTCAAGATGGTGGAGGAGTAAGACGTGGAGATCACCTTCCTCCCACACAAATACATCAAAAATACATCTACATGTAGAACAACTCCTACAGAACACCTACTGAATGCTGCCAGAAGACCTCAGACGTCCCAAAAGGCAAGAAACTCACCACGTACCTGGGTAGGGCAAAAGAAAAAAGAAAAGACAGAGACAAAAGAGTAGAGACGGGACCTGCACCTCTGGGAGGGAGCTGTGAAGGAAGAAAAGTTTCCACACACTAGGAAGCCCCTTCACTGGCGGAGACAGGGGGTGGGCGGGGAGCTTCAGAGCCACAGAGGAGAGCACAGCAACAGGGGTGCAGAGGTCAAAGTGGAGAGATTCCTGCACAGAGGACCAGTGCCGACCAGCACTCACCAGCCCGAGAGGCTTGTCTGCTCACCTGCCAGGGCGGGTGGGGGCTGGGAGCTGAGGCTCGGGCGTCGGAGGTCAGATCCCAGGGAGAGGAGAGGGGTTGGCTGCGTGAACACAGCCTGAAGGGGGCTAGTGTGCCACAGTTAGCCGGGAGGGAGTCTGGGAAAAAGTCCGGACCTGTCTAAGAGGCAAGAGACCATTGTTTTGGGGTGCACAAGGAGAGGGGATTCCTTCTCTCTCTGCTCACAGAAGGCAGAGCACCCTCAAACGAGCCCCAGAGATGGGCGTGAGATGCAGCTATCAGCCTGGACACCAGAGACAGGCATGAAACACTAATGTTGCTGCTGGAGCCACCAAGAATCCTGTGTGCAAGCACAGATCACTATCCACATGCCCCCTCACTGCCAGATGACTGAGCAGCATTCCACTGCCAGGGTCCTGTGATCCAGGGACAAATTCCCTGGGAGAACACACGGCGTGGCTTAGGCTGTTGCAACCTCTTGCTGGCCTCTGCCCCTGCAGGCTCGCCCTTCATTCCAATTATAACTACCATACCCCTCCCTACCCCTTGGGCATGAGTGAGCCAGAGCCCCCTAATCTGCCGCTGCTTTAACCCCAACCCCATCCTGTCTGGGTGGGAACAGATGTCTGAGGGCAACCTACATGCAGAGGTGCGGCCTAAACCAAAGCTGAACCGCAGGAGCTGTGCGAACAAAGAAGAGAAAGGGAAATTTCTCCATGTAGCCTTAGGAGCAGCAGATTAAATCCCCACAATCAACTTGAGGTACCCTGCATCTGTGGAACACCTGAATAGAGAACAAATCAACCCAAAATTGAGGTGGTGGGCTTTGGGAGCAACTGCAGACTTGGGGTTTGCTGTATGTGACTGACTTGTTTCTGATATTTATGTTTATCTTAGTATAGTTTTTAGTGCTTGTTATCATTTGTGGATTTGTTTATTGGTTTTGTTGCACTCTTTTTAAAATTATTACTCTTTTTATTTTTCTATTTTAATGATATTATTTTATTTTATTTTATTTTTATTAATTAATTTATTTTTCTTTCTTTTTTTTCCCCTTTTTTTCTGAGCTGTGTGGCTGACAGGGTCTTGGTGCTCTGGCCTGCTGTCAGGCCTGAGCCTCTGAGGTGGGAGAGAGGAATTGAGGACATTGGACCACCAGAGACCTCCAGGCCCCATGTAATATCAATCAGCGAGAGTTCCCTCAGAAATCTCCATTTCAACATTAAGACCCAGCTCCACCCAACGGCCAGTAAGCGCCAGTGCTGGACACCCCATGCTGAACAACTAGCAGGAGAGGAGCACAACCCCACCCATTAGCAGAGACGCTGCCTAAAATCATACTAAGTTCATAGACACCCCAAAACACACCACCGGACACAGCCCTGCCCACCAGAGAGACAGAATTCAGCCCCACCCACCAAACACAGGCACAAGCCCCCTCCACCAGGAAGCCTACACAACACACTGAACTGACTTCACCCTCTGGAGGCAGACACCAAAAACAAAGGGAACTACAAACCTGCAGCCTAAGTAAAAGAGACCCCGAGCACAGTAAGTTAAGCAAAATGAGAAGACAGAGAAATATGCAGCAGATGAAGAAGCAAGGTAAAAACCCACCAGACCAAACAAATGAAGAGGAAATAGGCAGTCTACCTGAAAAATAATTCAAAGTAATGATAGTAAACATGATCCAAAATCTTGGAAATAGAATTGAGAAAATACAAGAAACATTTAACAAGGACCTAGAAGAACTACAGAGGAAACAAACAATGATGAACAACACGATAAATGAAATTAAAAATTCTCTAGAAGGAATCAATAGCAGAATAACTGAGGCAGAAGAACAAAAAAGTGACCTGGAAGATAAAACAGTGGAAATAACTACCACAGAGCAGAATAAAGAAAAAACAATGAAAAGAATTGAGGACAGTTTCAGAGACTTCTGGGACAACACTAAAATCACCAACATTCAAATTATAGAGGTCCCAGAGGAAGAAGAGAAAACAAAAGGGTCTGATAAAATATTTGAAGAGAGTACAGTTGAAAACTTCCCTAACATGGGAAAAAAAAATAGTCACCCAAGCCAGGAAGTGCAGAGAGTCCCATACAGGATAAATCCAAGGAGAAACACACCAAGACACATATTAATCAAACTATCAAAAACTAAACACAAAGAAAAAATATTAAAAGCAGGAAGGGAAAAGCAACAAATAACATACAAGGGAATCCCCATAAGGTTAACAGCTGATCTTTCAGCAGAAATTCTGCAAGCCAAAGGGAGTGGCAGGACATACTTAAAGTGATAAAGGAGAAAAACCTATAACCAAGATTACTCTACCCAGCAAGGATCTCATTCATATTTGACAGAGAAGTTAAAACCTTTACAGACTAGCAAAAGCTAAGAGAATTCAGCACCACCAAACCAGCTTTACAACAAATGCTAAAGGAACTTTTCTAGGCAGGAAACACAACAGAAGGAAAAGACCTACAATAACAAACCCAAAACAGTTAAGAAAATGGTAATAGGAATATACATATCGATAATTACCTTAAAGGTAAATGGATTAAATGCTCCAACCAAGAGACACAGACTGGCTGAATGCATACAAAAACAAGACCCGTATACATGCTGTCTACAAGAGACGCACTTTATACACCTAGGGACAGGTATAGCCTTAAAGTGAGGGGATGGAAAAAGATATTCCATGCAAATGGAAATCAAAAGAAAGCTGGAGTAGCAACACTCATATCAGACAAAATAGACTTTAAAATAAAGACTATCACAAGAAGCAAAGAAGGAAACAACATAATAATCAAGGGATGAATCCAAGAGGAAGATATAAAAATTGTAAATATTTATACACCCAACATAGGAGCACCTCAATACATAAGGCAAATTCTAACAGCCATAAAAGGGGAAATCGACAGTAACACACTCACAGTAGGGGATTTTAAAACCCCACTTTCACCAATGGACAGATCATCCAAATTGAAAATAAATAAGGAAACACAAGCTTTAAATGACACATTAAACAAGATGGACTTAATTGATATTTATAGGACATTCCACCCAAAAACAACAGAATACACCTTCTTCTCACCTGCTCATGGAATATTCTCCAGAATAAATCATATCTTGGGTCACAAATCAAGCCTGGGTAAACTTAAGAAAATTGAAATCTTATCAACTATCTTTTCTGACCACAATGCTATGAGACTAGATATCAATAACAGGAAACAAACTGTAAAAAATACAAACACATGGAGGCTAAACAATACACTACTAAGCAACCAAGAGATCACTGAAGATTTCCAAGAGTAAATAAAAAAATACCTAGAAACAAATGACAATGAAAACATGATGACCCAAAACCTATGGGATGCAGCAAAGCAGTTCTAAGAGGGAAGTTTACAGCAATAAAATCCTACCTCAAGAAACAAGAAAAATCTCAAATAAACAATCTAACCTTATACCTAAAGCAATTAGAGAAAGAAGAACAAAAACACCCCAAAGTTAGCAAAGGAAAGAAATCATAAAGATCAGATCAGAAATAAATGAAAAAGAAATGAAGGAAACAATAGCAAAGATCAATAAAACTAAAAGCTGGTTCTTTGAGAAGATAAATAAAATTGATAAACCACTAGCCAGATACATCAAGAAAAAAAGGGAGAAGACGCAAATCAACAGAATTAGAAATGAAAAATGGGGGGGGCTTCCCTGGTGGCACAGTGGTTGAGAATCTGCCTGCCAATACAGGGGACATGGGTTGTAGCCCTGGTCTGGGAAGATCCCACATGCCGTGGAGCAACTGGGTCTGTGAGCCACAATACTGAGCCTGCATATCTGGAGCCTGTGCTCCACAACAAGAGAGGCCGCAATAGTGAGAGGCCCGCACACCGCGATGAAGAGTGGCCCCCACTTGCTGCAATTAGACAAAGCCCTCGCACAGAAACGAAGACCCAACATGGCCAAAAATAAATAAATAAATAAATAAATAAATAAATAAATAAATAAATAAATGAATAAATGAATGAAAGAAAGAAATGAAAAAGGGGAAGTAACAACTGACCCTGCAGAAATACAAAGAATCATGAGGGATTACTATAAGCAACTATATCCCAATAAAATGGACAACCTGAAAGAAATGGACAAATTCTTACAAAAGCATAACGTTCTGAGATTGAACCAGGAAAAAATAGAAAATATAAACAGACCAATCACAAGTACTGAAATTGAAACTGTGATTACAAATCTTCCAACAAACAAAAGCCCAGGACCAGATGGCTTCACAGGCGAATTCTATCAAACATTTAGAGAAGAGCTAACAACTATCCTTCTCAAAGAGTTCCAAAATATAGCAGAGGGAGGGACACTCCCAAACCCATTCTATGAGTCTACCATCACCCTGATACCAAAACCAGACAAAGATGTCAGAAAAAAAGGAAACTACAGACCAATATCACTGATGAACATAGATGCAAATATCCTTAACAAAATACTAGCAAACACAATCCAACAGCACGTTAAAAGGATCATACACCATGATCAAATGGGATTTATCCCAGGATTGCAAGGATTCTTCAATATATGCAAATCAATCAATGTGATACACCAGATTAACAAATCGAAAGATAAAAACCATATGATAATCTCAATAGATGCAGAAAAAGCTTTTGACAAAATTCAACACACATTTATGATAAAAACTTTCCAGAAAGTAGGCATAGAGGGAACTTACCTCAACATAATAAAAGCCATATATGACAAACTCACAGCCAACATCATTCTCAATGGTGAAAAACTGAAACCATTTCCTCTACAATCAGGAACACGACAAGGATGCCCACTCTCACCACTATTATTCAACATAGATTTGGAAGTTTTAGGCATAGCAATCAGAGAAGAAAAAGAAATAAAAGGAATACACATCGGAAAAGAAGTAAAGCTGTCACTGTTTGCAGATGACATGATACTATACAAAGAGAACTCTAAAGATGGTACCAGGAAACTACTAGAGCTAATTAATAATTTGGTAAAGTAATAGGATACAAAATTAGTGCACATAAATCTCTTGCATTCCTATACACTAATGATGAAAAATCTGAAAGAGAAATCAAGGAAACACTCCCATTTACCACTGCAACAAAAAGAATAAAATACCTAGGAATTAACATACCTAAGGAGACAAAGACCTGTATGCAGAAAACTACAAGACACTAATGAAAGAAATTAAAGATGATACAAACAGATGCAGAGATATACCGTGTTCTTGGATTGGAAGAATCAACATTGTGAAAATGAGCAAACTACCCAAAGCAATCTACAGATTCAGTGCAATCCCTATCAACTACCAATGGCATTTTTCACAGAACTAGAAGAAAAAATTTCACAGTTTGTATGGAAACACAAAAGACCCTGAATAGCCAAAGCAATCTTGAGAAAGAAAAACGGAGCTGGAGGAATCAGGCTCCCTGACTTCAGACTGTACTACAAAGATACAGTAATCAAGACAGTATGGTACTGGCACAAAAACAGAAATATAGGTCAATGGAACAGGATAGAAAGCCCAGAGATAAACCCATGCACATGTGGTCACCTTATCTTTGATAAAGGAGCCAAGAATATACAGTGGAGAAAAGACAGTCTCTTCAATAAGTGGTGCTGGGAAAACTGGACAGCCACATGTAAAAGAATGAAATTAGAACACTTCCTAACACCATACACAAAAATAAACTCAAAATGGATTAAAGACCTAAATGTAAGAGCAGACACTATAAAACTCTTAAAGGAAAACATAGGCAGAACACTCTGTGACACAAATCACAGCAAGATCCTTTTTGACCCACCTTCTAGAGAAATGGAAATAAAAACAAAAATAAACAATGGGACCTAATGAAACTTAAAAGCTTTTGCACAACAAAGGAAATTGTAAACAAGACAAAAAGACAACCCTCAGAATGGGAGAAAATATTTGCAAATCAAGCAACTGACAAAGGATTAATCTCCAAAATATACAAGCAGCTCACGCAGCTCAATATCAAAAAAACAACCCAACCCAAAAATGTGCTGAAAATCTAAACAGACATTTCTCCACAGAAGATACACAGATTGCCAACAAACACATGAAAGAATGCTCAACATCACTAATCATTAGAGAAATGCAAATCAAAACTATAATGAGGTATCACCTCACACCGGTCAGAATGGCTATCATCAAAAAATCTACAAACAATAAATGCTGGAGAGAGTGTGGAGGAAAGGGAACCCTCTTGCAATGTTGGTGGGAATGTAAATTGATACAGCACTATGGAGAACAGTATGGACGTTCCTTAAAAAACTAAAAACAGAACTACCACGTTACCCAGCAATCCCACTACTGGGCATATATCCTGAGAAAACCATAATTCAAAAAGAGTCATGTACCACAATGTTCATTGCAGCCTATTTACAATAGCCAGGACATGGAAGCAACCTAAGTGTCTATCGACAGATGAATGGATAAAGAAGATGTGGCACATATATACAATGGAATATCAATCAGCCATAGAAAGAAACAAAATTGAGTTATTTATAGTGAGGTGGATGGACCTAAATTCTGTCATACAGAGTGAAGTAAGTCAGAAAGAGAAAAACAAATACCATATGCTAACACATATATATGGAATCTAAAAAAAAAAAAAAAAGAGGTTCTGAAGAACCTAGGGGCAGGACAGGAATAAAGATGCATATGTAGAGAATGGACTTGAGGACACGGGGAGGGGGAAGGGTAAGCTGGGATGAAGTGAGAGCGTAGCACTGACATATATACACTACCAAATGTAAAACAGATAGCTAGTGGGAAGCAGCTGCATCACATGGGGAGATCAGCTCAGTGCTTTGTGACCACCTAGAGGGGTGGGATAGGGAGTGTGGGAGGGAGAGACAAGAGGGAGGAGATATGGGGACATATGTATATGTATAGCTGATTCACTTTGTTATGCAGCAGAAACTAACACAACATTGTAAAGCAATTATACTCCAATAAAGATATTTAAAAAAAGAAAGAAAGAAAGAAAGCAGGTGGATAAGCATGTTGGAAAGGGCATAGCATATTAGGATATTTATATTACATGATTTCATCCACTGCAGAGAAGATTGTACCAAGGGAGACAATGATCCACTCTGTTGATGTCAGTTGAATTTTCTTTCCCCAGTATTCCCAGTATATGACCAATGGATTCATGCACAGAGTGACCATGGCTTCATAAAAAGATGTTATGAATGGGCTCAACAACAAATATCCCCATTCAACAAAACTTATTTGGCAATTGCCACTAATGGTGCCCATCTTGCCATTAGCAAAGTCCAAAGCTGAATTCCAGATACGGCCTCTGAATTCCAGCATACCATCTGTTCTTCTGATAGCAAAGTGATTACATTGAACACTTCTATCATGGAGGGGTCCTCACAGGGATGGATATTTATTCTACTTAATTTTTTTCTTTTCCTATCTGCTTTACTTTTGCTAACACTGCCATCTATGGACTTACTAAAGGACTTATTCTCCATCATGTTATTCCAGATAATGTTGTTTTGACTAAGGAACTCATTTAGTAATAAAAGCAATGAGCTTATACCAATGATATTCGCTGCTCTTACAAGATACCCTACTAAAAGTAGTTGATCTTGTAGAACAATGGAACAATGAAATAACTTGCTAAAGGCTCACTGACAGCTGATGAACAAAATCTTGCAAATTTGGGCACTGTTCTACAAAATTGAGTGCATGCTTTGAAACAGCAGTCTTCCATGACCAGTATATCCAGGTCTAGAATTTAACAAATGGAAGTAAGAATGTATTCTCTCTCTTATAAAGTCAACATCTCACGTGCCAAGTTTTTGCTTCTTGTCTGAAAGCTTTCGGCTTGGTTAGTTTAAAATGTTAGTTCAAAAGGAGAAATAATTCCAATAAAGGGACAAAAATTATTTTTGAAAATGTAAATTGTGATTGCTACCTGACCATTTGGGGCTTTCTGTGCAAACAGGCAAAGAAGAAGGTACTTTATTCTGTTATCATAGACGCCAATTATTAAGGAGAGAGTTCTGTGTAGGATCCAATGGATTATTTGTGGTCCGCCTTAGTATTTCTGTATTCAGTGGTAAAAGTTAATAGAAGACTACATGTAAACAATAAAGGGAAGATTACTTAGAGATTAGACCTTGAGAAATAAAGGTTTAGGTAGTCAGCCATCTTAAACTGTGGAAAATCCTGGCTAGGTGAGGTTAAAGGAATGGATAGTGGACAAAGGAAATCATAAATGTCAAACACCATCTTGTGATCAATTACTTTCCTTGTCTGTTTATATGTGTATATATATATATATATATATATATATATATATATATATATATATATATATCTAATTATTTTAAATAAAGAATATTGAGGATGAAATTGCAACTTAGATAGAAGAGGAATTAACATTCTCCAAAAATAGTTATGGTGATAAGACTATTTTTCTACTTTTAGGGGGGAATGAATGAAAGTGTCATCGTTTGTATAAAGAATAGTTGCATCAGATGAGTAGAAATATGCTGTTGCGTTGTTGCTGCCATTCAAAAGTTTAAATATGGCAAGAGAATGTATGGAAGCTAAGTAATCAAAGGGTTGGGAGTTACCAGACACTACTAGTTCACACTCAACCCTATTATGCTCTTCTCTCTTCTATACTCTCCTTTGTAGCATTAGGCTTAAGACTGCAAATTACATTTCACAAACTCTCTTGTCAACGAGGTTCTGGTTGTCTTCTTCTAAGAGAGACCTGGCACCAGATAAGAAGGCTGTCAGCAGGTAGAAACTGTTCTCATCTGGTGGCAGTAGGTGAGTGACTATGGGCTCCTGCAAAAGTACAGGTGGTTCCAGCCATTGTGCCAGAATTCCGAAGGTAGCAAGTGAGTGGTAGCAATGGGAGACTCTGGGCCATTGAAGGTTATTGCAGGTTTTTCATGTAGTTCTAGGGTTCTGGCAGTATAGCTACTGTGGTGAGTGGTGGCTCTTTAAGGGTGATATACAGCAGATGACAGGAACTCCTGCAGCAGCTGTAGAGGGCACTGAGGCTCAGACAAGTTCTTGCTATTGTGGAGGCCTTAACATCTTATGTAGGACCGAATCTTTAGGAAACAGTGCCTTTCTCTTTTTTTGTTCTTCCATTCTTTCAAAAAATATATATAAAATAATTCCAATATTATATCTCTATGCAAAAATACTCAAGTGGTTTCTAGTGTCCTAGCTGGACATTGGTTCATCTTCTTTTCTGCTAACTCTTAATGTTGCCCCAGAGCTCAGTAATTCATCCTCCTCTATCAATATCCACATCTTCTGTGGTTTCATCCAGACTCAGAGGTTTTACATAAACATTCATCTCTGTGCCAACAATTCCCCAATTCGAATCTTCACACTCATGTATATATCTCCAATTGCCCACTGGGCATCTCCACTTGGGTATCTAATAGACATCTCAATCTTGCTGTCTCCAAAAATGAACTTCTGAACTTTCCTCTCACACTTTCTCCTCTTCCACAATCTTTCTGATCTCAGTTGATGGAAAATCTACCCTTCCTTAATCTTAGAGTCCTTTTAAATGTCTCTCTTTTATTCATATTTTATATTAAATCCATCAGGAAAATCTGTTTTTTCACTTTTAAAACATTTTCAGAACCGGTCAAATTTTCACCACAAGCTTTGCTAACACCATGGCCCAAACCGCCATCATCTTTCACTTAATTAACTGCAACAGTCTCCCAGATAGTCTACCCTTCTATCATTATTCTGAATACTGCAGAATGCTACTTTCAAAATATTAGTGAGGGGTCCTATCACTCCTCTGCTCAGAATCTGACATGTTCAGGCACATACACTGAAGAGGAGAAACTTGATAAGCATGACCTGAAATGCAAAAGGTTTATGTTGCAAGCAGGAGGGCCAAAAAGAAGAAGAAAAAAGAAAAGAAGTTATGTGAAATTGATTATTTCTGATGATACAAGAGGTAGAATAAGGTTCTAAGCAGCCACTTGAATTGCTGTGCACAGTATGCTTTCATTATTATTCACTCTCAATTCTTCTCATACACAAAGAAGGAAATTATGACAATACCAAAACAATCAGCCTAAAAGAGAATATTTTTATTTTTGGAGATGCTTTCAACAGCTAATGAATGAGACCAGTAATTTGCATCAGAGAAGATTGTCATTCTGTATCCTGGTAACTACTCTTAAAATATATTTTCAGAGCTTTTATTATATTGTGGTACTCAGGTGAATAATAGGAATGAGTTTAATGGTACATCTTAGCATGCTTCCTCTATGCTCTTCCACCATACATTTCCTTCCCCCTCAAAGAGCTAGCACAGGTTTGGAATTTCTGAAGGCCATAGATTATTATAGAGACACTGCATTCTCATCATGGATCTTAATTAGCAATGATGTTCTCTACATGATAAAGGTGATAAATGGTATGCATATATACATATTCAAACATTTTGGTTAAAATTCTTTTGAGAGAGTTAATCTACTAGACAAAAATAAAATTTTTAGGACAAACGCTTATTGTTTTATGGCTGAAAATTTGGATTTCAAAGTTGAGAATATGGGTGGAAGCGGAGTTATGCTGAGTCTCCTAGCAGTTGGCATAAAGAGCATGTAAACAGAAAGCAATTCCTGTTATCATAAGGTACTTTCCCTTGTCCTAACCTTTCCTGGGCTATACATTGTGAAACTCTCTAGAAGCCACCAGTAGCCTAGGTTAGAAGTTAACAAATGTAACCTGGTCTTGAACTACTTTATTTGTTTCAAGGTAGCCAATGTTGGTTTAATTAATAAAGGCCTAAACGGAATGTTTTTGGTATCTTGAGCTGTTAGACTGTGTGGACTAGAGAGCAGAAACCAGAGCCTTAAGAGCCAAAAAGCACTTGACACACTGTCATTATTTAGAATAGGATAGTGGTTTATGTTATACAAAACACCTCTGTCTCTATCTTTGTCTCTACTTCTCTCTCTCTCTCTCCCTGTCTCTGAAATGTGAAGCATATAACTTAGTAATAGGGTTAAATGCACAGGTAGTTTGCCCTGCATGTTGCAGATGCAGGCAATGTGGCACAGGTGAATGGCCATGGATGAATCTTCCAGAAGACTGCTGTTCTCACTCCACCATCTAAAAATATTTTGAGGGCTTCCCTGGTGGCGCAGTGGTTGAGAATCTACCTGCCAATGGAGGGGACACGGGTTCGAGCCCTGGTGTGGGAAGATCCCACATGCTGTGGGGCAACTGGGCCCGTGAGCCACAACTACTGAGCCTGCGCGTCTGGAGCCTGTGCTCTGCAACAAGAGAGGCCGTGATAGTGAGAGGCCCGCGCACCGCGATGAAGAGTGGCCCCCGCTCGCCACAACTAGAGAAAGCCCACGCACAGAAACGAAGACCCAATACAGCCATTAATTAATTAATTAATTAATTAATTAATTAAAAAAAGAGTTCTATAAAAATATTTTGAGCTCAATAACTAGAAATCTTCTCAATTGGCTGCTCTCTGGATTCAGAAACTAGGTTTGCAACCACCAGTTGTTGTTTTTCCATAGAAATTCCCCTAATTAAATGCCTGACTGCTTGTACCATTCAGCAAATATTCTCTACTACTGAAACTGAGCAGAACCCTGTGAGTGCATCTGTCAAGTTTATGATTAACTTCTCTGTCCAAAACTTTACTCCTTTCGTGTTATACACCAGTTCCTCCTCAGGACTGAGGAGTATCAAAGACAGGGGGGTGGTTTGAAACTGAGCAGAACCCTGCACGCCCCTCCCCTCAGGTATAAAGGCCCCTCCATGTCCCGTGTCTCTTGTTTGTAGAAAAGCTGAAGTCTCCTAGTCCTCCCTAGTCGCAAAAGAGCAGGTTCAAACAGTCAATGACTAAGACAATAAAGTCACAGAATCTTTCAGTGTCTGATGCACATTCCTGAGTTGTTTTACAAATACTAGAACTGCCACCAGAGGAAAAAAGCTAACTGCAAGATGACCAGACTGTAGCCGTGACATAAGCTGCTCCATGTTGAGCAGTACTGAATCTATGGCTAGCACAATTCCAAGAACTGGCCTCAAGAGAATGGGATTAATACTATTGCTCATCAAAATAACTGTAGCTTGCTCTGCCCGTATATGTAAGGAGGCAACTAAAACTGTCAGCAGAGATGTTACAAACCCATGTAGACATCTTCCACTCTAAAAATATGGTGCCCTGTGTCAGCATGAAGAAGTTACAGAAGATGTATCTTCGCCTGTGATCCCATAGAAATGCAACCATGTCTGAGAAGTGGGGATTTGTAAGCAGCTCTTTGCAGGAAACCACCCTCAGCAGGAGACCCCTTTAGTCTTGTCACTTTACAAAGTAATATTGTAACTAACTTTTAAACCAGGTACTTCATGCTCTACTCATCTCTGGACCAAACACACGTTTCAAATCTTTTGATCACACAATACCTTGCCTAAACTGTTGGTTCTTTCCGTAGATCAAAGAAGTAGAAATAAAGAATAAGTAATTAACAGATGACCAGATCTCTTCCCTAGCTTGCCCTTCAGTAATCTTGCAAACAAACTTTGTGAACAAGATAGTATCTAAAGAAAGATCACGAGGAGTCGACAAGCCTGCACACAGTGGGAGATGGTGACGAGTCCGATCTCCTATCTCAATGATTAACTGAGATTACTTCCCCTCTTCCTTTTAAAAATTTTCATGGCTGAGCAGAATCTCCAGAGTTAGTTTTGGGACACGAGTCTGCTTTCTCCCCAGAATGCCAACTTTCTGATTAAAGCAACCTTTCTGTTTCTACCAGCACTTGCCTCTTGAGTATTGACTTTTGAGTAGTGGCAGCCAGACCTGAGCTGGGTAATACTACCGAGTTCTCAGCAGAAGGTTGAAAGGATCCTCAATGAACAAAAGGCAACTGCAAGAGAAAATGCACACATGTTGTTCAAGGGAAGGAAGAACGTCTCTTCTTTCCTTGAACCAAAGGAGGGACTGACAAAAACTCTTGGACCAAATTTTAGTCAAGCTCCTCTGAGTCATTTTCTGGACTGGACTTTGACCTATGGACTTACATGTCAGTCTTTGCACTGTCCAAGAATCCTGCTTAATAACTTTAGCCAGAATCCTCCACCTCTGGACACTGACTACTCTTGTCTGCTTTCATCAAGAATCCTGTTGAGTTGGTTTAACAAGACTCCTCACCCCTGATGTTTCCTCTTCGTAATTTTCTATCCACAGCCCTCCACCCCACCCTGCTCCTTGGCTATAAATCCCCACTTGTCCATGCTGTATTTGGAAGTGAGCCCAGTAACTCCTCTTCCTTACTGCAAAACCCCATTGCAGTAGTCCCTTGAATAAAGTCTTCTTCATCAGCTTTAACAAGTGTTTTTTGACAGTATAGAAGAAAATGCAGGTGCCTAGGATGAAACAAGAGCTTTCTCGATAGAGGGAACCACTATTGTCAAAGGATTAAAAGAAAATCAAAGTATTTCAATCTTGTTGTGCTTTGTGTTTGCCTATTATCTGGTAATCAGCAGTAATATTCAGGTAGTCTGCTAATTAATAAAATAGTGTTAGTAATCATGGGTTTTAGTGTCAGACAGACCTGGTTATCACCCTAGCCATGTCACTGTTTACTACACATTCTTTAGGAGATTATTTGACCTTTTTAAAATTGAATATCTCATTGGGTAAGTGAGCATGATGATAATATATTTTTGATAGGCTTGCTGTGAGGATTACATGAGATAATATATATAAAGAGCATAATGTAGTGGCTAGGACATAGTAGGTATCCAATAAATATTAAGAATTTTGATTTTGAATATTAATAATAATTAAGTACTTTCCAGGTATTTTGTTTTGAGTTGTTTTCGTTTTTATATAAGACATTCCCAGGAGTCCCTTTAAAGAAAATATGCTAGTTAACATCATACTCGGAAATTAGTGATCTCATGGGAAGGTGTGTTTTATATGTGGACACAAAATTTTTTCAAAATAAACCACTTCATAATTCTCTCTCAGTAAATCATAGTCAAAATTTATTTCCTTTCTAATCATGAAAGCCTCCACCTGGAGTTCAGATAACATTCTGATATTTTATAGGTAATCACAGAAATTCAGTAACTTGTGGCAGATAAGAATATTAATGTGGAAAAGAAATCCATTTTTCTGTAATTCCTAAGAAGAAAGTATGTCATAAAAGGGTCTATTTAACTCAATAAGATATTCTTAGGTTGAACCATATGAAATCACCACTGAATGTCAAAAATCATCAAATGTCAGCAATTTCACATTTCAAAGTAAATATATATAAAATGTGTTTCTATGAGTAATGTTAACTACATTTCCTTTTTTGTGTGTTCTGATTCTAAAAGGAAAACACACTTACTTAAGCCCTGTATTTGTCCATGCCAAGCCTAAACTATCACGGATTAATGCCAATGCATATGAAGGTGAGACACTGTATGAGTGGGATCCCTGGATATAAACAACAGAAACCACTTTGGTTATCTAAGCATAAAAGGAATATCCTGGAAGGACACATCATAGAATAGAAAAGAAGGTTGGAAAACCAGGCGTAGGCAGGAAGGCCAAGACCCTAACACTTGTCAACTTAGAACATAACATAGTTTGGGACTCTCTGCCATCTCTGATATTAGCTGATGTGCTACTTTACCATATCTACCAGAAATAATCTCAACTGGACCCTGCACTTTTGTTCTCACTTTTTCAAGGTTTGAAACTCTAGGTGGGAGTGTCTGATTAGCTCATGATATATCCTCTACCATACATATGACAACTTCTTCACTTGTCTTTTGTAATGGGAGATAGAGTCCTGCTTACTACCTATCTTGTTATTCCTGCTAAATAGGAAGTCTGTTTGTATGCTGGGCACATGCACATAGTTCATTCGCTAAAGCTATCTCTTTGGTTTTGTTCCTATATAACACTCTGTTAGGGTAGCACCATATTGCTACAAACTGAAGAGGTTTTGCATTTTCAATTTTTTTGTTTATATATACATGTATTCATATTTTAAAATATACATATGATATGTGTATGTCTAAAAATGAAAGTATGAGATACAATGATAAACTAAATTACAGTTTCTAACTCTCAAAAAGTTGGTAGTTCAGAATTGCCTCAAATTTATTTGATTTTTCTCAATGGTACTGTCAGTGTCAATTGTTGTTACATGAAGAGTGACATGAATCTAATATGAAGAACAGTTTTTTGTTGTTTTATTGTGAAAAAACATACTTAAGAAAGTGCTTCTGGGGATGTTATTCACACATAGAAGAAGTCACACATTCTATCCTTATGTAGAAGGTATGGAAGATTATCAGTTCAAAAAAGGGAAACAAAAATCAATTTTCACTCAATTAACTTGTGTGAATTTAATCAAAATTGAAAAGTAAATAAACCTGTTAGCTGATGACTATGCTTTCTATTGAGGGTAAAAAAAAAAATGTTCGTGATTGTTGTCAGTGAATAAATTATCTTTCACAAAAAGTGAATTCATCCTCCTCTAAGACAAAGAATTTACTTCAGATTAACTTAAAGCCTATGCGCTGTAGGAGAAGTTAAAAGATAATTAACTTTATTAAGAGATAATAAAAGTATATTTAATCACAATTATTTTACAAGAATGAAACACACTGAATCCTATCATCCCAAATTTCCCATGATATTTTAGCTTTTATGAAAGACTTCTAGGATCTCAGAGGCAGTGTGTACTTTACATGAGCACTTCTTAGCTCATTATATTCCCCAGTCTCAATTACCTCTCCCTTTACTCATTTAAAAGGAGCCTGAAAAAAATCTAGCTTCAGAACATGCATTAAAAATGTGAGCTAGGGAATTCCCTGGCGGTGCAGTGCTTAGGACTTTGCACTTCCACTGCGGGGGGAACGGGTTCGATCCCTGATCAGGGAACTAAGATTCCTGTGGCGCAGCCAAAAAAAAAAAGTGAGCTATTCTTTCTGTTGAATTAAGTTGAAATCACTTTGTTTCTATCCTAAGTTTAGCTGTTTGTAAACGCTCTCTTCTTTATTGTAAAAAAGTTGAGAGGCTTTTTATTTGTTTTTATCCTTTTTGGGGGGAGGTCAGGGGTGTGAGGGAAAATGTGCTTTTGATGCTACGGGCAAAACAAGTTTATTGATAGAAAACTAATAAGAAAGTAAATAAACATTCATTAAAGCATAGCTGTAACACAGCAGTTGGATATATTATATAAAAACACCAGGTGTCCTTCAAGGTTCTCTCCAAAACATGGTGTTTTTCATTTAAGCAGTGAAATAATTCCATACAGGAATGAATTCAATACAGTGCTGGTGAGGCACTTTTCCTGGAGTTGGGCGATTTTTACCTAATCAACAGCTTAGCTTAAGGTATTCTCTTGAGGATGGCTGGTGGATATTGCAGGGGTGTGATTTCTTCATCATGAAAGAGAAAAGGGTGAAAGCATCTTTACAGAACATTGATTTCTGATCTTGGTACAATTAGCATGATGTTCAATCATGTTTGGATATTTCTTTTTCTACTCAATATTTAAATTATGCTATATAAATTAGGTACTTGGCATCCCATGTCTGTGAGGAGGAAAGAGATTTTTTTTTTAGGAAGACCAAAAACTAAAGTTTTAGGATATTTATTTCTTTTTATTTTTCCCCCAGTTCTTTCTACTGAGAACATTATATCACAGATACCAGAAACATTACCATGCAAGAAAAACAACACCAAAGACAACAATTTTGGATTATTTAACTTCTATGAATAACAATATTTTTTCTAAACACGGGTATGAATTAATGGTATTCACCTAATAATAGGGTGAAAGGGACTGTTGATTTGGTTCTAGGTCCAGTGGGTTAAGTTACCCATATTGCTTATTCCCCCAAAGAATAGGATAGTAAAACAAAATATAAATATATCAAAGTAAAGAATAAAAATGAAAATATGTATGTCTGCTTTTGTCAGATAAATTTGATATGAAAGTGTATGTTTATGGTGTGTGTGTGTGTGTGTGACACAGAGAAAGAGGGAGAGAGAGACAGAGTGAGGGGGGAGAGAGAGAGAGAGAGAGAGAAAAGGTGCATATATATTTATATATTTTAGATGACTCCTTTTGAATTAGAGGAATTTAGAGCAAATGTTTATCCTCTCTAGGGCATCAATATGTGTCACATCACTTGAGTATTCATCAGATGTGCTAACATAATAAAGAGAAGAAACAAACAAACAAAATGAACAGTGATACTAAGAGAAGGCAAGAAAGCAAATGGCATAAGACATCTATCTCTTCCCCTCCACCTCCTCCTTGGTTTCCAATCTACCAACTCTGTATCCAAAGTGCTTTTACCTTGGAATGGAAGTGAATGGTAAAAGATGTGATGTTAGCTGATGGGTAACATTGACCTTGACTCTACACTTCTGGGGGCCTGACTTCAGTAGCCTGTACAAGAGGAAAAGTCAAAGGATTTACATCCAGTCTTGTAGCATCATATGAACAAACATGAGGTGGGAAACAAGCATGTCACTGGGAAAGTCCTTTTACTCTACCTCCCTTCTGATTCTGTCAGTCAGGGCACCGGATGTAGGCATTTCTTGTATGTTTGTTCATTTGTTTAAGATCCACTCATACAGGCAAGACTTAGTCATTAATGAGTCAACTATCTTATATTAATTAGGGACACAAAGTTTAATGAATCCTGAAAACAGACTTCTATTTCCAGCCAGCTCTTAACTGACAGTACAAAATTTTCCAAGTCATTTGCTCAAAAGAGTGCATTCTATCAAAAACTTATTCGGGCTGACTTTTACTTCAGCTTTTTCTAAGGTAAGATCATTATAAAAATAATCTGAAGAAGAAGAAATTCCCCAAATACCATGTATTTGTAAACCATATTTCTCCAAAGTAAACCACTCTAGGAGTAAAGATAATGGCCTAACAAGAGTAATAAAATATTATTTCTCTGTTTTTGCCACTATCCATAAAATTTCAGGAGCTTCAGCTTCCCTTAGATGTCTCCAACAGACTTCAAGCAGCCCCCATGGAGATAGCCAAAAGCAGTCCATCAGCTCGTACATGAAGAGTATAATTTCCTCTTGCATATTCTTCTTGGTCACCACAGGGAGTCCTCCATTTCTCTTGTCTCCTACTTCAGCCTTTGTGAGGTCATGTCTTTCTTCTCCTAATGCTCTGATGTTCCAGCCCTTCATACTACACAGAAGCTGGATTGGTTTTCTGCTTCAGATAATGTGACCACAGAGATCAATAATTATCTAAATTACAGGAAGTACTACATTCCGCTGTGTAGACTACTAGGCTCTGTTTGCTCTATTCTCTTCATGTTTTACAGAGATTTTTAAGGAACCAGCTCTTTTTTATGTATATCCCCTATACTCAGCTCTCTGCTATATGTCTTTAAAGAAAGAGAGGGAGCAGATAATATCTGATCTACACATGAATTTTCCACCTTTTCTCAAAACTTAAAGCAATTTTGTGTGCATTGACTCTTTTTTCCCAAGAGACTTATTCTTTCCTAGGAGGTTCCTTAGTCCTGCATGCAATTAAACATACTTACTAGACTTGCTGAAACATATCTGAATCCTAGGGTGAATTCAACTTGGTCTCTCAAGCTACGACCCTTTTGCCATACATGTACATATATTCCAGTGACAATATTCTATTCAAGAAGAGGCTGTTTTCTTCATTATTTTAAAAATAATACTGAATGGGCTTCAAGTGAATTATTTTATTGTATTTGTCCCTGATATACCATAGTTTACATTTGGAACTAATGGACCTTTCTAATAGAAGAACAAAGAGAGCATTACCTTTTATTATCAGTTTGGATGACATGGTACCAGGGTCACTGATTGAGTTTCCTAGCATGAATCAGTGTTATTCCTAAGAATAACCATGTTGGCCATTCTCAAGGACCTTGGGAGATTGAAACACCACATATATCATTTTGACTCATTGCAACGATCTGCTTAAAGAAGCACTTCTCTAAGAAATTACTCTTTTGCCCTGATAGGACTTGGTCAGGAGTTTTAGGCTCAGTCGCTCCTAAGCCCTACGTGCAATAAATAAATAATTGCACATGCCCATACTGGTCATCCTTACATATTTTTCAAAGTTATTATACATGGGTGATGCCTAGTCATTTTTACATATTCTATGGAAAATACACACAAGATAATGTTGGTCTTACAGGACATTATAACCTGAACTTAGAGGTAACATGTCTTTCATAAAGTTGTTTATAAACCATATAGTATTAGAGTTCCTAAGTGATATGACTGGGGGAATAAGATGTTTGTTAAGCCCTTTCTTGATGCTCCCTGAATCTTGGCTAGGATTCAGTCCTCGCTCTGGACTGACATAAGCCTGACACCATCTGAGTACATATCTAAATGAGGGAACTGGAGGAGATTCCAGAAGCCCTGCTCATTAAACTTCCCAAGTGTGATATTTTCTTGTACCTTTTCCCAAAAACAGTAACCTTTAAGCTTGTGATAATAAAATGCAACTTGATTACAATTAAGGTTTTGGAATAACTAGTTTTGTAAATTTCCAAAACCTTCCTCTGTGGGTCTGAATTAGTTGCCATGAAAATAAAGGTTTTGACCAAGAATAAAAAAAAAAAGATAAGGATTATATATTTCTATAGTATTTATTTAATCCATTCCTAAGAGAATATTAATCAAATTTATTATAATAATGAGGTTACGTCCATCATTCAAAGAGTCTTCTAATATCAAATTTGTGACTTCTTTTTATGCACTGACTTTGGGCTCATGGGTTAGAGTTGGCAAATGGATCTCTTAGATTTCTCTATGGATGGGATAAAATAAAGAAAACTTGACAAAAGGATATTTGAAGGGTTTGATGTATATCAACTGTGACAAATTTCCATGTTTCTTTTTTCTACTATCATAATTTGAACCAACTTCCTGACAGAAGGAGCCTGATACAATCAGAGAATTCTGGAATTCCCAAAGTCATCAAACACCAGGACAGAAATATCATCTCAAACTTTTCCACGGTGGAAGCTGATTCATAAGACTAAAGATGTTAAAATGTGGTTTATCTATGAGGAAAGAAAGAAAAAGATCTCTATTGAAAAAGGTCTAGGGTAGAGCAAGGAAGAAAAGAGACAGCCAGAAGGAAAATCTGTAAAAGATATCTCTGAGAAAGGTCACTGCAATTGATGTAGGTTTTTCTGTTACAAATTCCTTTTTATGTGCTTAGCTGTTAAATGTTAAATCTTCCATTTTAAAATGGACTTCAGTTTCACCATGGAATAGGGTTCTAACCCCTGCAAATGATGTTCAGTCTCTACATGTGTATTTCATTTTATGTCATGTGCTCTTTGCTCATGATTTCTATTTTTCTTATTTGTTGCCCTCATATAAGGGCATTTATCTGTCTGAAATTTCATTGTGTGAATGTGTATTGATATCCTCTTGTGTAAGTGCCTCAGGGACATTCTTTTTGGATGGATGTTTTGGATGTCAGAGTTTACACCTGTTCCTAAGTGTGAAATGTATATGTTAACCAAAAAAAATAAAGTTTTATAAGACTAATATGATTTTCAGCTGAGCAGCTCATGTAAATGGATATAGCAAGGTGTAGACATATAAAACATCTCATAATTGTTTGAAAATATATAATTTCTAGAAGGATGCAAATATGACATTTGAAGGAAAGGTCTGGAGTAAATATCATATATTTAAGTGACTAAATAGGGTGGCTTAATGAATGGTTTCCTGGTTCCCACAGGGTTATGATTTTTCTCTTTGTTTTGACATTAAATATACAATGTTTTGGGGAAGAGAAAAAAAGCAAAGATTAGAATTTTAATAAGAAGTGTCAATCCTTGAACATAAATAGAATTTAATAGTTTTATAAGTTCTTTATATTTAATGTAATCAGCAAAGCAGCTAGTGGTGGTATAGTGTTAATAGAGAGAAGCATACATTATATTCCCAATTTTAGCACTTTTAGTAATAGTTAGTCAAACATCCATTCAACCAATATTTAAGTCCTTAATATGTGCCATTCAGAGTTCTTAGAAATCACTTTAACATCTCTTAGCCTCTACTGCCTAAACTACAAAATGGATAAAATTTTCTCTAACTTGGTAAAGATAGAGACTAAACAAGATGGTCTCGAACTTAAATTACAGATTTATAATTTTATTATTCTAGGTAAGATTTTCTACTTGTTCCTCATTTCCTCTTCTTCTCTTTCACAGGAATTAAAAACAAAGACAACAGTAAGCAAGCAAAACAACATAATCCAGAGACAAACACAAATTCTTTAGAAGTTACATGTAGCTCCAGAAGACCTGCAGAAGAGTTTAAAAAAAAAAAAAAAAAAAAAAAGATTTGTGAAGACCAACAAAGAAAACCTGTGTTAGGAAAGCCTTCTGATTTTAATAATTATTTATCTGGTAATTATTTGAATTTTAGACTTCTGCCCTTTAATTTCCTCCCTCAGACAGGATGATAATACAGAGCAAGTTGAATCGAACAATTGCTTGCAAAGAACTGATAACTAACTGTTCCAGAACATGATTTTAATGAATTAACTAAAACTCTAAAATGACTGAATAATATAAAAGGCTAATAAAAGGACATATAATTCACATCCACAATAAAATGAGACTACACATTCAGAAAGTTCACCTTTAAGACGGCAGGATCTTGCCAAGGAAGGCTTTGGATCATTGTCACATTAAAACGTGATAATTTTTAATAGTGACCTTTGTAAAAAGTCAAAACCCTTTAAAACTGAAAAATTAAAGTATTTAAATTAAATTAAATTTTAAAATATTTTGTTTATATTTATTCTAAAGACCTATAATAGTCAGTTTTTCATTATGGAGAATAGTATGGAGGTTCCTTAAAAAAACTAAATATAGACCTACCATATGATCCAGCAATCCCACTCCTGGGCATTATCCAGAGAAAACCATAATTCAAAAAGATACAGGACTTCCTTGGTGGCTCAGTGGTTAAGAATCCACCTGCCAATGCAGGGGACATGGGTTTGAGCCCTGGTCTGGGAAGATCCCACGTGCCATGGAGCAACTAAACCCATGCGCCACAACTACCGAGCCTGTACTCTTGAGCCCGTGAGCCACAACTACTGAGACTGCAAGCCACAGCTACTGAAGTCCGCGTGTGTAGAGCCCGTGCTCCACAACAAAAGAAGCCACCACAATGAGAAGCATGCACACCACAACGAAGACCCAATGCAGCCATAAATTAATTAATTAATTAATTAATTAATTAATTAAAAAATACATGCAACCCAATGTTCATTGCAGCACTATTTAAATAGCCAAGACTGGAAGCAACCTAAATGTCCATCAACAGAGGAATGGATAAAGAAGATGTGGTACATATATACAATGGAATATCACTCAGCCACAAACATAATGAAATAATGCCATTTGCAGCAACATGGATGGACCTAGAGATTTATCATACTAAGTGAAGTAAGTCAGACAAAGAAAGACAAATATCATATGATATCGCATATATGTGGAAACTAAAAAAATGGTACAAATGAACTTATTTACAAAACAGAAATACGGTCACAGATTTAGAAAACAAACTTATGGTTACCAAAGGTGAAAAGGGGTGGAGAGGGATAAATCAGGAGATTGGGATTAACATATACACACTACTGTATATAAAATAGATAACTAATAAGGACCTACAGTATAGCACAGGGAACTCTACTCAATATTCTGTAATAACCTACAAGGGAAAATAATCTAAAAAAGAATGAATATATGTACATGTATAACTGAATCATTTTGCTGTATACCTGAAACTAATACAACATTGTAATTCGACTATACTCCAATAAAAAATTTTTAAAAAGAGTGAGATTTTCCTGTAAATAGCTGTAATCTAAGTTTATTGTTTGTTTGATATTTACTACATCTACATTTTTAAAAGTTTGAGATGGTTAGGCAGGCTACTGTTACTATGTTTTAAAATTCCTTGCCAGAGGAATATGAGTACCTCATCTATAATCAAATTATTACTACAATTTAATTTGAATTGGGAATAGTGGCAACGGCAACATTTGAAAAAATGAAAGGCCTTGATTAGTTGATTTCCTCTATGATGTAGCCATCTTGCAAATTCAAAATTCAAAACAGAAGGTTAAATATTATTTGGTTAGGTATGGAAATTTCATCGCTGTAGATTTTGAGGGCTTGAATGTATGGGTCTATGAATACATACACACACACCACACACACACACACACACACACACACACACGTGTCTGTACGTCTACCGTTCATTAGTTAAAATGGCTGGATGAATTTTTTTACCAATTATATATCAATTATTGTCTGAAATTTTTCTTTCCTGCTAGGCTGACCCTTTCCTGATCCTTTGGCTAAAGAGGACAGACTTCTGTTAGGACTCTTTTTTGCCTATATGCCCTGGCATTTCTGGGTTGCGAGCTTCAGGTGGGATATATGAAGCTAAAAGAAAACCCAAGGAACTCACCATCCTCTTTCATTGCATACCCAGGCTATAGTTGGTCTGCCCCCTTTTCTAACCTTTCAGAGTAGTCTTATGGTTGTTTTATACACAATTCTAGAGTTAATGGCTGTACTTACTACGACGAATAAGGTATGTCTACTTCATCTGCCCAGAAGTAGAAGTCCCAAAAGATTTTTAAAAGTTAATACTATACCGACTTTTAAAAGATAGTTTCTATTAAATCTTAGTAATGGCTAACAATTTTTCTAAACAGCAAAGGAGAATACAATTAATTGTGCTCTTTAGTTCTGAAAGTAAGTACAATATCATTTAAATTCATCATTATGATCATAGAATATTTAAATTAAAAATATTCTGACTGATCACGTAATACTTCAAATCCCACATTTAACAGTGGCTCTATGATTAGAAACCAGATTCTCAGTGCCAAGAAGGTCAGTGACTTACTTAGCTATAGAGTAGCAAATCTTGTCAAATTTAGTAAACACTCAATTCTTAAAGTTACAGAAAGGTGCTCTGAGCATGTTTCATAGTTAAATTTTCAAACTTCTGCCTTTTTATTGCAACTCTTCAATTACCTTTGTTATTTAAAAAAAATCACAGTTATGAAAATAAATATGCCTTTATCTGTCTTGGGCTCATCTGTTTTAAAAACATGCTTACAAAACATATCAAAAACTTTAGGAAATTTGGGGAAAATATCACACCAGAAATTTGAGTTATCAGTATAGCTAAAGATATAATTAGCCATATAACTTATAATCTGTATATTTGGTTGGTTATATTTATGAATGATATTTCCCATTTCTCTATATCACAAATCAAAATATTTCAATAGATACATAACTGGTATCATGTTCCCACTCCCCCAGCCCCATTACAGTCCACATCCTACAGAGTAATTTAAAAAATGTAAATCAGACTATTTTATACCAGCCCTGCTTAAAACTATGCAAGGGGTTTTAAATTCACACTTAAAATAAAATATAAACCCCTTGCACATCTTTAAACCTCACTTGATCTGGATCTTGCCTCCTCCTTTGACCTCACTTTGCCCCCATCCTCAGTTCCCCCCACCCTCTACCCATGGTTACCATGTTTCATCCATACTTGTCTTCTCTCTGTTCATGAACACATCTAGCTTGTTTCTACTTCATAGCTTTTGCACAGACCATTACCTCTCATTCATGTACCAGATCAGATGTCACTTCTATCCCATCACTCTCTTTTTTCACAGCACTTAGCACTATCTCAAGTGACCTTATGCATTTCTTTATTTGTTTTCATTCTATTTCCCTGAAGAAAATGCAAGCTACACAAAAGCAGAGAATATGTCTATTGTCATCACTGTAACTTCCCATGCCAAAGATTTAATAAAATACTTAATATAAAATGTAGTTAAATTAATTCATTGAATGAATTATTTAAGCTTTTATTGTTGATTGAAGACTGTCACACTGAATTATTTGTTACTCCATTCTCTTGTAATATGGCAAGTTACTTTAGGAACTATCAAGAATCGAAGATCTTTATGTCTCCAGATTTCTGTACCTTTTCAGTTGTTACATGTTTCCTCTATTCTTTCCTTGGTTCACTGCTTATCTTTCTATTGACAGTGAGCATTCCTTGAGTAACCAATACTCCCACCCTACTGCTCATCTACTATTGTTTTGAAATCAAGAAAAGGCAATTTGGTATGAGTTGTATATAAAATAAAGGTAAGAATGGGAGTCAAGGCAACTCTTGCATAAGAAAATTATATAAGCGTTACTTATTATATTTTGGGGCATCTAAACCCATATTTTGGATTGCAAATTTTTTTAAAAATAGTCTGTGACTGTATATATACAGAAAAAGACCCAACTGCAATCCTGATAAAATTTTACCAAGTAAGTACATCCTTGCAACTTCCTCCCAAATCAATAAATGAAAAGTAATCTATAACTTGGAAGCCTTCTCCTACCTCTTCCCAGCCATTATCTTTTTTCAAAGATTAGAAAATTATTTTGTATTCTATCACCATCAGTTAGTTTTTGTGTTTTTTTGTTTTTTTGTTTTTTGTTTTTTAACATCTTTATTGGAGAATAATTGCTTTACAATGGTGTGTTAGTTTCTGCATTATAACAAAGTGAATCAGTTATACATATACATATGTTCCCATATCTCTTCCCTCTTGCATCTCCCTCCCTCCCATCCTCCCTATCGCACCCCTCTAGGTGGTCACAAAGCACCGAGCTGATCTCCCTGTGCTATGCGGCTGCTTCCCACTAGCTATCTATTTTACATTTGGTAGTGTATAAATGTCCATGACACTCTCTCACCCTGTCACATCTCACCCTTCCCCCTCCCTATATCCTCAAGTCCATTCTCTAGTATAGTAGGTCTGCGTCTTTATTCCCATCTTGCTCCTAGGTTCTTCATGACCCTTTTTTTTTTTTTTTAGATTCCATATATATGTGTTAGCATATGGTATTTGTTTTTCTCTTTCTGACTTACTTCACTCTGCATGACAGACTCTAGGTCCATCCACCTCACTGCAAATAACTCAATTTCATTTTTTTTATGGCTGAGTAATATTCCATTGTATATATGTGCCACATCTTCTTTAGTCATTCATCTGATGATGGACACTTAGGTTGCTTCCATGTCCTGGCTATTGTAAATAGAGCTGCAATGAACATTGTAGTACATGACTCCCTTTGAATTATGGTTTTCTCAGGGTATATGCCCAGTACTGCAATTGCTGGGTCTATTGGTAGTTCTATTTTTAGTTTTTTAAGGAACCTCCATACTGTTCTCCATAGTGGCTGTATCAATTTACATTCCCACCAACAGTGCAAGAGGGTTCCCTTTTCTCCACACCCTCTCCAGCATTTATTGTTTGTAGATTTTTTGATGATGGCCATTCTGACCAGTGTGAGATGATATCTCATTGTAGTTTTGATTTGCATTTCTCTAATGATTAATGATGTTGAGCATTCTTTCATGTGTTTGTTGGCAATCTGTATATTTTCTTTGGAGAAATGTCTATTTAGGTCTTCTGCCCATTTTTGGATTGGGTTGTTTGCTTTTTTGATATTGAGATGCATGAGCTGCTTGTAAATTTTGGAGATTAATCCTTTGTCAGTTTCTTCATCTGCAAATATTTTCTCCCATTCTGAGGGTTGTCTTTTCGTCTTGTTTATGGTTTCCTTTGTTGTGCAAAAGCTTTTAAGTTTCATTAGGTCCCATTTGTTTATTTTTGTTTTTATTTCCATTTCTCTAGGAGGTGGGTGTTATGGGGATTCCCTTGTATGTTATTTGTTGTTTTTCCCTTGCTGCTTTTAATATTTTTTCTTTGTATTTAATTTTTGATAGTTTAATTAATATGTGTCTTGGCATGTTTCTCCTTGGATTTATCCTGTATGGGACTCTCTGTGCTTCCTGGACTTGATTAATTATTTCCTTTCCCATATTAGGGAAGTTTTCAACTATAATCTCTTCAAATATTTTCTAAGTCCCTTTCTTTTTCTCTTCTTCTTCTGGGACCCCTATAATTCGAATGTTGGTGCATTTAATGTTGTCCCAGAGGTCTCTGAGACTGCCCTCAATTCTTTTCATTTGTTTTTCTTCATTCTGCTCTGCCGTAGTTATTTCCACTATTTCATCTTCCAGGTCACTTATCCGTTCTTCTGCCTCAGTTATTCTGCTACTGATTCCTTCTAGAGAATTTTTAATTTCATTTATTGTGTTGTCCATCACTGTTTGTTTGCTCTTTAGTTCTTCTAGGTCCTTGTTAAACGTTTCTTGTATTTTCTCCATTCTATTTCCAAGATTTTGGATCATCTTTACTATCATTATTCTGAATTCTTTTTCAGGTAGACTGCCTATTTCCTCTTCATTTGTTAGGTCTGGTGGGTTTTTACCTTGCTCTTTCATCTGCTGTGTGTTTTTCTGTCTTCTCATTTTACTTATCTTACTGTGTTTGGGGTCTCCTTTTCACAGGCTGCAGGTTCATAGTTCCCGCTGGTTTTGGTGTCTGCCCCCAGTGGCTAAGGTTGGTTCAGTGGGTTGTGTAGGCTTCCTGGTGGAGGGGACTAGTGCCTGTGTTCTGGTGGATGAGCCTGGATCTTGTCTTTCTGGTGGGCAGGACCACGTCCGGTGATGTGTTTTGGGGTTTCTGTGACCTTATTATGATTTTAGACCGCCTCTCTGCTAATGGGTGGGGTTGTGTTCCTGTCTTGCTAGCTGCTTGGCATAGGGTGTCCAGCACTGTAGCTTGCTGGTCGTTGAGTGGAGCTGGGTATTGGCATTGAGATGGAGACCCCTGGGAGATTTTCGCCGTTTGGTATTATGTGGAGCTGGGAGGTCTCTTGTGGACCAGTGTCCTGAAGTTGGCTCTCCCACCTCAGAGGCACAGCCCTGATGCCTGGCTGGAGCACCAAGAGCCTGTCATCCACACGGCTCAGAATAAAAGGGAGAAAAGAAAAAGAAAGAAAGAAAGAAGATAAAATAAAATAAAATTAAATTAAATTAAAAAGTTATTAAATTAAAAAATAAAAATAATTATTAAAAAGAAAATTTTTTAAAGTAATAAAAAAAAAGAAAGAAGAGAGCAACCAAACCAAAAAACAAATCCACCAATGATAATAAGCGCTAAAAACTATACTAAAAAAAATAAATAAATAAAATAATGGACAGACAGAACCCTAGGACAACTGGTAAAAGTAAAGCTATACAGACAAAATTACAGACAGAAGCATACACATACACATTCACAAAAAAAGAAAAAGGCAAAAAAATATATATATATCGTTGCTCCCAAAGTCCACCTCCTCAATGTGGGATGATTCGTTGTCTATTCAGGTATTCCACAGATGCAGGTACATCCAGTTGACTGTGGAGATTTAATCCGCTGCTTCTGAGGCTGCTGGGAGAGATTTCCCTTTCTCTTCTTTGTTTGCACAGCTCCTGGGGTTCAGCTTTGGATTTGGACCCGCCTCTGCATGTAGGTCGCCTGACGGCGTCTGTTCTTCGTTCAGACAGGACGGGGTTAAAGGAGCAGCTGCTTCGGGGGATCTGGCTCACTCAGGCCAGGGGGAGGGAGGGGTGCGGATGCAGGGTGAGCCTGCTGCGGCAGCGGCCGGCGTGACGTTGCAGCAGCCTGAGGCGCACCGTGCATTCTCCCAGGGAAGTTGTCCCTGGATCACGGGACCCTGGCAGTGGCGGGCTGCACAGGCTCCCAGGAGGGGTGGTGTGGAGAGTGACCTGTGCTCGCACACAGGCTTCTTGGTGGCGGCAGCAGCAGCCCCAGCGTCTCATGCCCGTCTCTGGGGTCCGCGCTGATAGCTGCAGCTTGCACCCATCTCTGGAGCTCGTTTAGGCAGTGCTCTGAATCCCCTCTCCTCGCTCACCCCGAAACAATGGTCTCTTGCCTCTTCGGCAGCTGCAGACTTTTTCCCGGACTCCCTCCCGGCTAGCACCGAAGCCCGAGCCTCAGCTCCCAGCCCCGCCCGCCCCGGCGGGGGAGCAGACAAGCCTCTTGGGCTGGTGAGTGCTGGTCAGCGCCGAGCCTCCGTGCGGGAAGTGCGGGAATCTCTCCGCTTTGCCCTCTGCACCCCTGTGGCTGCGCTCTCCTCCGTGGCACCGAAGCTTCCCCCTCCGCCACCCACAGTCTCCGCCCGCGAAGGGGCTTCCTAGTGTGTGGAAACCTTTCCTCCTTCACGGCTCCCTCCCACTGGTGCAGGTCCTGTCCCTATTCTTTTGTCTCTGTTTTTTCTTTTTTCTTTTTCCCTACCCAGGAACATGGGGAGTTTCTTGCCTTCGGGTAGGTCTGAGGTCTTCTGCCAGCGTTCAGTAGGTGTTCTGTAGGAGTTGTTGCACATGTAGATGTATTTCTGATGTATTTGTGGGGAGAAGGTGATCTCCACGTCTTACTCTTCTGCCATCTTGAAGCTCCTCCTAGTTTTTGTTTTTGAATTTTATAAAACTAAAATCATAAATAGGTATTCTTTTGTATTTGGCTTCTTTGGCTCAACTGAACCTTTGTGAGATATATCCATATTGTTGTATGCAATATCGTTGTACAGTGTTTCATGGTATACGTACACCACAGTGTATTCATCCTTTGTATTGTGGACAGACATTTGAGTCTTTACAGGTATTGATTGTTACAAATACTGCTACTATGAAGATCCTGGCTCACATATTTTCTTATTTCTGATAGATATTTATATGGGATTTGAGTTGCATAAATTTAGTTATGATAGATTCAGCAAAAATAGTTTTCCAAAATGGTTGTATTAATTTATTCTCCCAGCAGAGAAGTGCATGAGAATATTAATTGTTCCACATCACTGCCAACTCTGGAATTGTCAGTCTTTTTGAATTTATCATTATGGTACTCATATAATTACATCAAATTGTCATATTAATGTGCATATCCTTGATGAAGATAAACCCCTTTTCATAAGTTTACTGGAGATTTTGATATTTTCTTTTGTAAAGTGCCTATTCAAGTATTTTGCCCATATTTGTGTTTGTAATATTGATGTTTGCACACACACACACAAACATACATACATACACACATCCTGAATATAAGTCTTTTGTCAGATAATGCACTGCAAATAAATTCTGCCATTCTATGATGCCTTTTACCAGTCTTAATGATGGCTCCCGATGGGTAAAAATTTTAATTTTGGTGAAGGTAGCTTTATTTTTTTTTCTTTTATGATTAATGAGTTTTGTGCAATGTTACCCCAAATTCATAAAAGATATCCTCCAATTTTTTTTAGAAGGCTTACAGTTAGGGCTTTTACATGTAGGCTTATTATCCACCTCAAATTAATTTTCACGTTTGGTTTGAAGTATATGCCATTCACAAAGAAAACCTCAACTAGGAACAGTGTTAAAAAAAATTGTTGAGCCTATGTAAAATTACAACTTAGAGATATTTACATTTTGGATAGTGACCTTGAATTACAGAAGTCTAATAGAGTTTTGAGGCTGGCTTCATAATCTTGCCTCAGAATTCCAAATGAGACTTTAAGGTGGTAGGGTACATATATGTTTAGTTTTCTGAAAAAATACCTGACCAATTTCCAAAGTGGTTGTAAAATTTTGACTTCCAACAATGGTGTATAAGAGTTTCAGTTTCTCTAGATTCTTGCAGGTACTTTTCAATTTTAGACAGTCTAGTGGATATTTCATTATTGTTTTAACACTTCCCTTATAACTAATGATGTTGAATTCTTTTTTATGTACTTACTGAAAATTCATATATCTTGCTCAAGTCTTCTGTGCAGTTTTTAAAATTAGGTTTTATTAAATACTTAGAACAATGGTTGGCATCCTCAGTGTTAACAGTTTTGAAAGGAAAAGAGTACAGCCAAAATAAATGACAATACTGGTACAGTATAGTAGACCCAGCATCATGGAATCTACTTGGGGATATTATGAGGAGATAGCGCTTGGGCAGAATCTCAGAGAATTCAGGGTCAGCAATTAAGCCTAGGGATTAGTTGTTACTTACTAGTTGAAGATCAACTTATTCACAAAAAGGTGAGCGTCTAACTTAATAAAACACGGCATTCTTCTTTTCTCTCAAATTATCTGAGGCTTAAGTATTTATATTTAACTTTCAGACGATTTTTGTTTCCTTTTTAAACATTAATAAATTATGAGCGTTTCAAAGCAACATTTAGTAGCTACTAATAAGTGTTCACATATTTTAAAAATGTAAACTAATGAAATACGTCTCTCTTGCCAAAGCTGAAATTGAAAGCATTCCCTTTACATGTTCCACCACTTCATCAGGTTCTCATGAGACCCATCTGTTGTTTTTGCTTTAGGGCTAGAAGTGAAATGATACATTTTTTCAGGTAACATAATTAAGAAGTGGAGAATTGTGTGTAGTTATAAAATACTGAGGAGCTCGTGGTTCAAGGGCATGTGGTGTGAGAAAGGAATGGAGGCAATTTCATTTAAATCCAGATGGATAGGGCACCCAGGCTGACGTCTAGGCTATTAGAATTAATATATTTTGTACCTTTCTTGAACATCAAAATTCATTGGTATGCTTTTTACCTATGAATTTTAGAAGCATTTGACGTTTCTTTTAGAAGCATCATTCCAGAATGCTGCTTTAGCAAGTGAAATAGTAACAAGGATTCCACAGCAGTATACACTCCTCTCAAAAATACCCTGATAATACTTAATGTCCTCTGTCTTCCTTTAAGTTTCATTAATTCCAAGATGCTTACCCTTATTTGATATCATAGCAACATAAATAGAATATCAAATCTCCAAATCACATTACTGCATTTGCCAAAAAACTATCACCATAAAAGAGAAAAACCCAAGGTTGGCTATTGTGTGCTAGTGAGTGAAAGGGAGTGCTATCATTTCTGCTTCTTCATTTTCAATCCTCTATTGTTATCAATTATCTATCATAAGCTATAAAAGAGATGTTTACTGAGATGTGTGAAGCTTCAGAATGTAATTGAAGATAAATGCTAAATTATATATAATGTAATCTGTCTGCATAGAGAAACAACTATTCCACACACTTATCATCAACAGAAAACAACAGAGTTAGCCACGGAGTTAAACTAGCATGTGCCAATTTTGTTATTTCATGTGCTGCTCTCAAAGCAATAGCTCTGGAAGAAATCCAAATGGAAGCTCAATTCAATAGCACTCTGTGTTCCAAAAGGTTTGTGATGGGACCAGAAGTATAACAAATGTGACTTGAGGGCACAATGTTCCAAGAAGAAAAAATGATAATCTCACATAAAAGATGAGCTTATTATAACTAGTGGGGGGCAAATTATAGTATGTTCATGGATATTCTGATAAATAAGAACACAATATTCTGATAAATAAGATATTCTGATAAATAAGATGTTCTGATAAATAAGAACACAAAACCACTATAACTACATAAAATAACACACTCTACACATCTGAAGTTTCACTATCTGATTTAATTTCAGCTCAGATTTTTCTTGCATTTTAAATATTAAATTTTACTGCAACTAGCATCATAACATGTTGCTTTATTTTCCCTTCCCTAGAGAACTTTTCTTGTCTTTCATTAATCATAAAATGCATTAAGCTATATACTGTCACACAATAAACATATCAACAATATCTAATTTTACACAGAAGTAGGACAGTTTCTTAGGCAAAATGAGCTTTTTTTTTTAGGTAACAGAATATGTCATTTATTTAGGTACACATTTTTTATTTATATTACTTTAAATAAGAGGTAAAAATATAAAATTCTCACCTTTTTAATGATTTCCTTGGACACGAGATGAGCCCAAGGCTGGTAATTTTAGAGCGATTTTCCCATAAAATTACTATAGATTTACTAAACAAATATTGGTTAGAAATATTTGTGTGTGTTTGTGTGCACTCATCCGTTAGTATGTGTGCGTGTATGTGTGTATGTACAACATTGAAGCCATTTTTCCTTGCACCTCTCTAAAATCTTGGCTCTGAGGATTAAAATTCAGTCAAAATATGAAACATGGAAATGGAAAGAGAGGAGTTAAGTTGGCTTCCTTCCAAATCACATTCAAGTCTCACCGTGAAACTGGCATCGGTATTTTTTTTCCTGACAAAACACAAATATTCATTGAGGTAAACTTCTAGGGTACAAGAGGATGCAGCTTATCTTTCCCTTCACTCACAGCCTTCCAACCTTCTCTCAGATCTCCCTACCCTTGTTTCTTGACCGCAATTGAAGCATATCGCATAGATTTCCAGTAAATTTCAGGTATTAGAAATGTCTTAATTTCAGGTATTGATAAGTCCAGCCCATTCTATATCAAAACATTAATTTTTCTTTCCATGTAAACACCACCCCAACCTAGTCTAACCCATGGCCAGGCGAGCGGGAACAAAAAAAAGACATGCATTATCTATCCTTTTATTTATTTTTTCCTACCTAGGTTTTGTAGAGCCTAAAGCATTTAAAATTTGGGGAGAGGCACCCTCTTTATCAAAAAATAATACAAATAATGAATATAAATTTGGTCCATGGCCTCCTAAGGAGGCCTGTGCCAGTGAGAGGCTATGAAGTTCGAGCTTCATTAGCTTCAAGGTAAACCCACCCCTGCCTGCACCTTTCTCTTCCTCTTCCTCCTCATCTTCTTGGTTCTTCCAAGAACTGAAGCATATTGCAGAAGGTTTAGAGGAGAAGAGAGAAAAGGTCTTTTGACTAAATGGAATAATTGGGAATTCTTTCTTGGTTAGCACTGGCTGGTCATTGCTCTCTGTCACGGCAGACATCCAGACTTGAACTTTTACAAAATATATGACTGGATTCTTTATGAACCAACCCCCTCTACCCACCCCATGGTGGCCTCCACTATTACATATTCTCTGGTGAGAATGTGGCCATCCTGAGCTGACCTTTTGATTTTGCTCTCAGCTAGTACCTCCTGCAGTACACCACACTAGGTCCTCACCATGGCCAATAGACTTTTCTTATTGGGGTGGGGGTGGGGGGACAGTGCTTTCAAGATGACTGCAGCCTAGCTATCTTCCACAGTATCCACTTGACTCAAGGGAAAATTAACCCCCCTTGCTTGTCAAATTGTAGAATTTCAGCTTGTTTCTACTGTGACTTCTCTTTATCTCACCAGTGTAAGGGTGCTCCAGGCTTCCTCCCAGTTCCAGAACTTTCTGTGTGAGAGCCAGACTGCAGTTTCTTTGATACCAAAACTTTAGGGAACGATAGGCCAAACTATCCTAAGACATCACAACACTCTCCACCCTGGTAGCAGCATGGGTCCCATCTGTGGGTTTCTGAGCTCAGCAACGCGCAGCCAGGGAATTAAGAAGTCAATTCCTCCTTCTTGATCCCAACTTCTCCTAAACTCTCCAAGGATTTTTAAAATCCTAACTTGCCTTAGTGAGCACTTCAAGGAGGAGAGGGAAATCCTGACAGCTCTTTTTACTCCTACAAATTTCTTCACTTCAAGAAATGCTGTCCTCACCAATCCACCCCTAGCCTTAATCTACATAAGTTGCAGATGGGAAATGGTTGCTGGGCTAGTTTGACTTTCTTTTAACTAGTCCCACCACAATGTGTGTAGCACCTCTCTTAAGACTGTGGCATTCAGATTAGTACTCGGCATCATAAGCAATGTGGATTTAGTCAAGATTATAAAATAAAAGTCCCATTCTAAATGTGGTTGTGCTAGCTTTTCTTTACTTACTTGCAAATGACAAACATCCATTTAGCCCAATTTAAATGCTGGATGTGTGAACTGTATCCAGCAATAGATAAACCAGTGTAAAGGTCTGAGATATACTTGTTGCAGTGAAATAGCAGTGTAAAGTTTTGAGAACAAGTACAGAAATATTATTTAAGATAGGAGACCTATACACAGGTACAGATGGGATTTTAGTGATATGTCAAAATTGTCAGTGTTTCCACCTCCAACCAATTTTGCACATAGCTTCCTGATTGATCTTTATGAAATGAAGTTTTTATAATTTCAACATTTTCTTTCCCTCTTATACTCTCTAAAAATCGTTTAGCGGCTATTAAATGTCCAGTGGCTAAAGTCCAGCTTTATTCACTTGGTTATTTCAGCTTCTTATTATTAGAGCTTAAGCCTCTTTACAGTCTTATTTTTATTCTATCCCAAACTATTTGATTTCTCCTAGTCTATTGCCCAAACACTCCTCCAAGAATTTATTTATGCATTCTTTACATCTGGAATTCTCCCTCTTTTTTCATTCTATCTTATATCAACTCTTTCTTCAATAAAATTTCTCAAATACTTCAACACAGAATAGATGGCTCTTGTTCAGAATTACTAGTTTTTGTTTTTGTTTTTGTTTTTGCTTATGAGACATAACTAGTTAGTTATATATTGGCTACTTCTTTGTTCTTTTCTTTCAGTCACTACCATTATTTAATTGAGTCATTACCCTATTTAGACACATGTAATAATTTGTCTTCCCAACTACATTGTAATCTCCTATAGGACTTTGCCTTAGATGCATAGAGCAATATCTTGCAGGCACTTGTTAAATATTGTATTTTTATTGATTAACTTATGACAGAATTGATGAGCAGCCAAGGAGAGAGAACTTCTATAACCAAAGACTAAACAAAATAGCTGAATTTTAAGAATAGAAGTGAAATAATTTACTTTTTCTTTTAAGAAGCATATGCATGGAGGGAAAAGATCTGTGGAAATCAATTTATCAAAGAAGCTGTAACTACTTGCTATGACACATTTTCTACTATCAACTATGTCCAGTCTTGTGTAAGTGGCACTCGTGGGTCAGTGCAACAAGAGCTGGAGAGGATGTTTTTCTTTTTCTCCTCCTCCTGCTTCTTCAGATTTTGATTAGGTCACACTGTATAATGGCCAGCTAGCTTTGCCTTTCAGGCCAGTTAGCTTTGCATAATAATATGCAAAGATTAGGGGCAGAGCCTGTCACTATTTTCCAAGGTTATTGAGTATATATCTAGCTGCTTCTTCTGCCTTTATGCAACTGGCTAGAAAGAGGGCTTAATAGGGATCCTATACATTTATATCCAGAATACACCACACTCAAGTCTTCATAATATTGTAACTGCTCTCCCCGCCTCCACCCTTGGCCCCCTTCAATCCATTCTAAATTCTGAAACTCGTGGATGCTTTAAAACATAATTCACATCATGTTCCTTTCCTGCCTGATTCTGATAATAATCTGATTCTGATAATATACTATAATAATATATAGTATTCAAACTAAAACCAATGTCCTTACAACTAACTCCAAAGTACTATATAATTGCTCACCACTGTCCATCCCACCCACCTATAATTTCACCTCATCTCCTACTACTCTTCAAATTTCTCTTTCACCTTCAGCAAATCCTCCACAGGGCCTTTGCAGTTGCTGTCCCGTCAGCCTTCTCTAAGATGTGCCATGACTTTTTCTCATACTTTCTTCAGCTTTCTTACTTCCTCAAATGCCACCTTTCCTGGTCACCCTACCTAAAATGACATCCCACCATCTCAATTTTATACCTCTTGCACTGCTTTCCCCCCCCCCCCCAGGTCTACATATTTACTAATATCCTTTGTTTATTATCTGTTTTCCTCTAATAGAATATATATTCCACAAGCATGAAAAATTTTTCATGTTACAGTCATTGCCACCTCCCTAGCATTTCGCACCTGACACTGAGTAGGAGCTCAGTGTATATTTGTTGAATGAATGAATACCTATACGAATGCCAGAGTACTAAGGCAACTGAGAATACACAAAGATGTGTAAAACATAACTTTTATGATCAAGGAGTTTACAGTATGTTACATGATATCAATCTGTACATAATGAGATTAAACAAGTACAAAATATTATGCTACAGAATGGTATTGATAAAGACTCCTTTGAAGTTGAATGGGACAAGAGTAATAACCGTGCTCAGTCTTAAAAGATGAGATTTGAATATAAGAAAATGGAAGCAAGACCTAATTCCTATCTAATAATAGAGCACAGGAAAAGCAAAAAGGTAGTGGTAGAAAAATATGTTGCCTATTTAGGTAGAGTCAATAATGCAGTTTCAGGAATGGGTTCAAGATGGTGGCATAGGAAGAACCTGAGCTCAACTCTTCCCACGGGTACACTGAATCTATACCTATATATATAGCAGTTCTTCCTGAAGAAGAACCGAGGGCTGATTGAACAGCTACTGCACACAGATAGACCACATAAAATGGGTAAGAAAGATGAAGATATGGTATCCACAGGAACCCCACTCCCAATGCATGACCTGCAATAGGGAGGGATGTTGCTGAGGGACCTGAGCACAGACTTGCCCACCCTGGGACAGAGCAAAATGACAGCAGTTTAAAGGGCACCTAGACTATACAGGAAGGAAATCCATTTACTAACACTAGAGCTCCTGCCAAGGGGGCAGGGAACTACTGAAGCCCTCTCTGGGGTTGGAGGTGCCAGTGAAAACCATTATCTGAGTTTCCCCAGGACACCCCCCAGGCCCACACCTGCTCAAGATCCAGCTGTCCTGTCAGGCCAGCCTTGAGCACAGTGCACCCAAGGACTGCTCAGGCCTGTGCCCACTTCAGCTCCAGCCAACCCATCAAGGTGGCCTCAGGTACAACACTCCCCAGGGATTTCCTCTGGACTGAAATCACTCCAGCCTTAGCCAGCCCATCAACGTCACCTGGCACAACAGTCTACACAGGGTACATACCTACACAGGCCACTCCTTCAGGACCAGAGAGGTAGCTGTTTCATCTAACTCATAGAAACAAAAAATGCAAGTCAAATTAAATTATGAGGCAGAGGAATATATTCCAAATGAAAGAACAAAATAAAACCCCAGGGAAAAAACCTTAATGAAACAGAGATATGAAAGTGTCTCATAAAGAGTTCAATAAATGGTCTAAGGATACTCACTGAACTCAGGAGAAGAAGGAAGAACCCAGTGAGAACTTCATCAGTTAGACAATGCAAGAAAGAACCAATCAGAGATGAAGAATACAATAATTGAAATAAAAAATACACCAGAGGGAATCAACAAAAGATCACATGATACAAAAGAACAGATAAGAAATCTGGAAGATAGAATTGTGAAAATCACCCAATCAGAACAGCAGAAAGAAGAAAGAATTCCAAAAAAAATGAGAAGAGTTTAAGAGACCTCTGGGAAAACAGAAAGCATACTAACATTTGCATTATAGGGGTCCCAGAATGAGAGAGAGAGAGAGATAAAGGAACAGAAAACTTTGAAGATATAATGGCTGAAAACTTCCCTAACCTGGAGAAGGAAATAGATATCCAGGTCTATTGCTAGGAAGCACATAGAGTCTCAAATAAGATGACTCCAAAGAGACCCACACAAGGACACACTATAATTAAAATGGTAATAGTTAAAAATAAAGAGAGAATCTTAAAAGCAGCAAGAGAAAAACAACTAATCACATACAAAAGAAACTCTGTAAGACTGTCAGCTGACTTTTCAGCAGAAGGATTATAGGCAAGAAGGGAGTAGGATATATTTAAAGTGCTAAAGGGAAAAAAACATAATCTAGGATACTATATCTGGCAAGGTTATCATTCAGAATTAAAGAAGAGATAGAGTTTCCCAGACAAGCAAAAATTAAAGGAGTTCATCACCACTAAACCAGACATACAAGAAATGTTGGAGAGTCTTCTTTAAGCAGAAAAGAAGAGGCCACAACTGGAAATAAGAAAATATGTGAAAGAAAATACCTCATTGGTTCACTGGTAAAGGGAAATATATAGCAAAGGTAGAGGATTGGCCACTTAAAAAGCTAGTATGGGGCTTCCCTGGTGGCGCAGTGGTTGAGAATCTGCCTGCCAATGCAGGGGACACGGGTTTGAGCCCTGGTCTGGGAAGATCCCACATGCCATGGAGCAACTAAGCCCATGAGCCACAGTTGCTGAGCCTACGCATCTGGAGCCTGTGCTCCACAACAAGAGAGGCCGCGATAGTGAGAGGCCCACGCACTGTGATGAAGGGTGGTCCCCACTTGCCGCAACTAGAGAAAGCCCTCACACAGAAACAAAGACCCAACACAGCCATAAACAAATAAATGAATAAAATTAAAATAATAATAATAATAATAATTTAAAAAAAAAAGCTAGTATGAAGGTTTGAAGGACAAAAGTAGTACAATCAACTATAACTACAGTAAGTAGTTAAGGGATACATAAAATAAAAATATGTAAAATACGCCATCAAAAACATAAAGTGCAGGGGGTGGGGAGGAAAATGTAGTGCTTTTAGAATGCCTTGAAAATTAAGCAAATATCAGCTTAAAATAGATGGCTATACATACAGGTCAGTTTCTCTAAACCTCATGGTAACCACAAACTAAAATCTCCAATAGATACACAAAACATAAAGAGAAAGAAATCCAAACATAACACTAAAGGAACCCATCAAACCACAAGGGAAAAAAAACAAGAGAAGACAGAAACAGAGAATTACAAAACCAACTGGAAAGCAATTAACAAAATGGCATTAAGTACATACCCATGGATAATTATTTTAAATGAAAATGGACTAAATGCTCCAATCAAATGACATAAAAATAATGAAATTTTGCCACGTGCAACAACATGGATGGCTTTGGAGGGCATTATACTAAGTGAAATAGTCAGATAAAGAAAGACAAATATGGTATGATATCACTTATATGTGAAAACTAAAAAATAAGATAAACTAGTGACTATAACAAAAAAGAAGCAGGTTCCCTGATATAGAGAATATACTAGTGGTAACCAGTGGGGAGAGGGAAGGGGGGAAGGGCATGATACGGGGTAGGGGATTAAGAGGTACAAACTATTATGTATAAAATAAGCTACAAGGATATATTGTACAATAGAGAGAATAGAGCCAATATTTTATAATAAATATAAATGGACTATAACATTTAAAAATTGTAAATCATTAGATTATACACCTGTGACTTATGTAATATTGTACATCAACTATATTTCAATAAAAATAAAATTATAAAAATACTGTGTAAAGAGAGAGTCAGCAGGTAATACAGCTGGAGATAGAAGAATAAAAGACATAGGGTAGCTGAATGGATAAAAAAAAAAAATCTATATTGCTGCCTATAAGAGACTCACCTAAGATGTAAAGTTACACACAGATTGAAAGTGAAGTGTTGAAAAAAGATATTCCAAGCAAATGAAAAAAAAAAAAAAAAAAGAAAAGAAACTGGGGTAAGAATACTCATATCAGACAAAATAGACTTTAAAACTAAGATTGTAACAAAACAAATACGGGCATTATATAATGATAAAGGGGCTAATCCAACAGGAGGATATAACATTTGTAAAAATTTATATACCCAACATAGGAGTACCTAAATACATAAAGCAAATATTAACAGAAATAAAGGGAAAAATAGACAACAATACAATAGTAGTAGGGGACTTTAATACCCCAATTACATCAATGGACAGATCATCCAGACAGAAAATCAATAAGGAAACACAGGCCTTAAGTGACACACTAGACCAGATAAACTTAACAGATATACACATAAAACATTCTATCCAAAAGCAGCAGAATACATATTGTTTTCAAGTGAACATAGAACATTCTCCAGGATAGATCACATGCTGTGCCACAAAACATGTCTCAATACATTTAAGAAGATTGAAATTACATCAAGCATCTTTTCTGAGTATAATAATATGAAACTAAAAATTAAGTACCAGAAAACTGGAAAAATTAAGTATAAGAAAACTGGAAAAAACACAAACATGTGGAGAATAAACAACATACTACTAAGCAATCAACTGGTCAAAAAATCAAAAAAGAAATCAAAACATACCTTAAGACAAATGAAAGTAATACAATGTTCCAAAATCTAGAGGACACAGCAAAAGCAGTTCTAAGAGGGAAATTTATAGTGATATAAGCCTACCCCAATAAATAAGAAAAAGCTTAAATAATAATCTGAATTTACATTTAAAGGAACTAGAAAAAAATACAGGCAAAACCCGAAGGAAGGCAATAATAAAGGTCAGAGCAGAAATAAATTAAATAGAGACTAAAAAACAATAGAAATGATCAAAGAAACTAAGAGTTGGTCTTTTGAAAAGATAAACAAAATCAACAAAACTTTAGCCAGACTCATCAAGAAAAAAAGAAAGAGGGCCCAAATAAATAAAACCAGAAATGAAAGAGGTTAGAAGTGACACCAAAGAAATACAAAGGATCATAAGGGAATACATGAACAATTATATTCAACAAATCAGACAGTCTAGAAAATGGATATATTCCTAGAAAATACAATCTTCCAAGATTAAATCACGAAGAAATTTAAAAATTTGAATACAGTAAGTCCCCTACATATGAACGAGTTCTCTTCTGAGAGCGTGTTTGTAAGTCCAGTTTGTTCATAAGTCCAACAAAGTTAGCTTAGGTACCCAACTAACAAATTGGCTATATAGTATTATACTATAATAGGTTTATAATACTTTTCACACAAATAATACCTTAAAAAAACAAACACAAAAAATGAAGAAAACATTTAAAATCTTACAGTACAGTACCTTGAAAAGTACAGTAGTACAGTACAACAGCTGGCATACAGGGGCTGGCATCAAGTGAACAGGCAAGAAGAGTTACTGACTAGAGGAGGGAGAGGAAGTGGGAGATGGTAGAGCTGAAGGACTGTCAACAATAGGAGACAGAGGGCAAGCTGCAATTTCACTCAGGCCTACACTGATGGAACACATGTTCGCGTCTTTGAAAGTTGCAACTTGAAGGTTTGTATGTAGGGGACTTACTGTAGACAAATTACTAGAAACCAAACTGAATCAGTAATAACCCCCATCCCCCCCCAAAAAAGTGCAGGTCCACATGGCTTTAAAGATGAATTCTACAAAACATTTAAAGAAGAGTTTATACCTATTCTTCTCAAATTATTCCAAAAAATTGAAGAGGAAGGAACACTTCCAGACACATTTTGTGAGGTCTGCATTACCCTGATACCAAAACAAGACAAGGACACCACATAAAAAGAAAATTACAGGCCATTATCCCTGATGAACATAGATGCAAAAATCCTCAAAAAAAAATTAACAAACTGAATTCAATAATACACTAAAAGAATTATGTACCATGATCAAGTGAGATTCATTCCAGGAATGCAGGGAGAGTTTAGCATCTGTAAATCAATGAATGTGATACACCACATTAGCAAAATCAAAGATGAAAATCATATTATCATCTCAATAGACACAGAAAAAGCTTTTGACAAAATTCAATATCTATTTATGATAAAAACTCTCAACAAAGTAGGTATAGAAAGAATATACCTCAACACAGTAATGGCCATATATGACATACCCACAGCTAAAATCATACTCAATGGTGAAAAGCTAAAACACTTCCTCTAATGTCAGGAACAAGACAAGGATTTCCAACTGTGCCACTCTTATTCAACATTGTATTGGAAGTCCTGGCCACACCTATTAGGCAAGAAAAAGAAAGAAAAAGCATCCAAAATAGAAAGGAAGATGTAAAACTCATTATTTGCAGATGACATGATACTATATCTAGAGCCCCAAATATCCCACCAGAAAACTATTATAACTAATAAATTCAGTAAAGTTTCAGGATACATAATTAATATACAGAAATCTGTTACATTACTATACACTAATCACAAACTGAGAAAGAGAAATGAAGAAAACAATCTCATTTACAATTGCATCAAAAAAAATAAAATGTCTAGTAATAAATCTAACCAAGGAGGTGAAAGACCTGTACTCTGAAAAAGACATTGAGGAAAGAAATAAAAAACAGCATAAATAAATAGAAAAATAGGGACTTCCCTGGTGGTCCAGTGGTTAAGACTCTGTGTTTCCAATGCAGGGGGTGTGGGTCTGATCCCTGGTTGGGGAACCAATATCCCACATGCCATGTGGCATGGCCAAAATTTTTTTTTTTTAAATTAAAAAATAAATAGAAAAATACACAGTGCTCATGGATTGGAAGGGTCAGTATCATTAAAAGGTCATACTACCCAAAGCAATCTACAGATTCAACATAATCCCTATCAAAAGACCAGTGGTATTTTTCACAGAACTAGAACAAATAATCCTAAAATTTGTATGGAACCACAAAAGTTCCCAAATAGACAAAGCAATCTTGAGAAAGAAAAACAAAGCCAGAGGTATCATGCTCCCAGACATGAAACTATACTACGTAACCAAAACAGTATGAACCCAGAAATAAACCCACACTCCTATGGTCAATTAATCTACAACAAAGGAGGAAAGAATATAAAGGAGGAAAAGGCAGTCTCTTCAATAAATGGTATTGGGAAAACTGGACAATTACATGCAAAAGAATAAAACTGGACCATTTTCTTATACTATATACAAAAATAAACACAAAATGGATGAAAGACATAAATGTAAGACCTGAAACCATAAAACTCCTAAGGGAAAACATAGGCACTGACCTCTTTGACATAAATCTTAGCAATATTTTTTTGGATGTGTCTGCTCAGGAAAGGGCAACAAAAGCAAAAATAAACAAATGGTACTACATCAACTAAAAAAGCATTTGCACATCAACCATCAACAAAAAGAAAAGGCAACCTACTGAATGGGAGAAGATATTTGCAAATGATACATACCATCAAGTGTTAATATCCAAAATATATAAAGAACTCATAAAACTCAACATGAACTCAAAACAAACAAACAAACAAATGAATTGATTAAATGTCTATTCAATGTCTATTCAAGGCAGAGGACCTGAATAGACATTTTTCAAAAAAAGACATACAGATGGCCAACAGGCACATGAAAAGTTTCTCAACATCACTAATCAACAGGGAAATGAAAATCAAAACCACAATGAGATACGACTTCACACCTGTCAGAAAGGCTATCATCAAAAAGATAAGAAATAGCAAGTGTTGACGAGGATGTGAAGAAGAGGAAACACTTGGGTGCTGTTAGTAGGAATGTAAGTTGGTGTAGCCACTATGGAAAACTGTAGGGAAGCTCTTAAAAAGAAACTAAAAATAGAACTACTGTACAATTCAGCTATTTCACTTCTGAGTATTTACCTGAAGAAAATGAAAACACTGCTTTGAAAAGATATATGTACCCTTATGTTCTTTGCAGCACTATTTACAAAAGTCAAGATATGGAAGCAACCTAAGTGTCCATCTATAAATGAATGGATAAAGAAGATATGGTATATAAACACAAAGGAATATTACTTAGACATAAGAAAGAATAAAATCTTGCCATTTGCGACAACATGGATGAAACTAGAGGGTATGATGCTAAGTGAAATAAATCAGACAGAGAAAGACAAATATCATATGATTTCACTTATATGTGGAATCTAAAAAACAATATCAGCAAATAAACAAAACAAAACAAAAACAGACTCACAGATACTGAGAACAAACAGGTGGTTGCCAGAGGGGAGGAGATGGGGAGACAGACAACATAGGTAAAAGGGATTAAGAGGTAACAAACTTCGAGCTGTAAAATAAATAAGTTACAGGGATGCAATGTATACATGCAGAATACAGCCAATAATACTGCAACAGGTTTTATGGTGACGTATGGTAACTGGACTAATGGTGGTGATCATTTCATAATGCATAAAAATATCAAATCACTATACTGTACACTTAAAACTAGTATAATTAGTTTAAATTTTATGTTAAGTATAACTCAATTGAAAAATAAATTAAATGAGGGAGGGGGGAGGAAATTGACAACTTGTTTTATAAGAAAAGAACTTTTAAGGCCATGTATTTTAAACACTTTATTTAGACACTTCAGGATTTTTATGAAGATGATCCCATCTATGGGGACACTACAATAATGTTTAATGTTGCAACCTCAAAATGACATAGCTGACAATTTTATATTAAAATATTACTTATCATGAGAGAGTAGCATTGACATATATACACTACCAAATGTAAAATGGATGGCTAATGGGAAGCAGCTGCATAGCACAGGGAGATCAGCTCGGTGCTTTGTGACCACCTAGAAGGGTGGGATAGGGAGGGTGGGAGGGAGACGCAAGAGGGAGGAGATATGGGGATATATTTATATGTACAGCTGATTCACTTTGTTATACAGCAGAAACTAACACAACATTGTAAATCAACTATACTCCAATAAAGTTGTTAAAAAAAATACTACTTATCAAATAGACCCTTCTTTTAAAAAATAATGCAGTGTGATGGAAGTGTTGAATATAAGGGAATAAAGTGTAGATAGAAAGGTTAGATTGGTGTCATGCCAGAGAAGGTTTTGAATGTCAGATAAGGAGAGTGAATGATAGTTGTTTATAGGCAGATTGAAGTCTTGTAAATTTTTTGAGCAGAAAAATGAGATGGTCATGCCTATGTCTGGGCAAAAAAATCAAAGTGAGGGAGAAAGCAAGGGCAGATTGGAAACAGAGAGACTAGTCAGGTAATTATTAAAATATTTAGAGAAGAACAATGAGGGCTAAAGTAGACAGTGGCAGTAAGGAAAAGAAATGAAAGTGTGGATTCCACGGATAATGGAGGGTAGAATGCAAAGAACTTGATCACTAATCTGATGTTTATTATAAAAGTGCTGTACATTATCTATACAGATAATATTTCAGCCCAATTATCAATGAGAGTGATCACTTGAATTGAAAATTTTATTTTATTTTCACCCAGTCCTGGGATCTTACAGATACTAGGATGTGAAAATATGTTTAGAAGCAGAAGACCTAAGGATCCTTTCTTTGCATTGCACTAAGGACACATATGGAAGGAAAATTTACCCCTAGCCTGAAATTTCCAGTGATGTCAGAAGCTCAGAGTTAGAATAATTTGTGCAACCCATGGTCGTAACCATCACATTCAAACAATGGTCTGGCACATATGGGAAGCCAGTCATCCTCATTGCCTAGATTCCACTAGGGAATGATAAAAGAAACAAAATATTCTTAACATGAAAAATTTCGTGATTACAAGAGGAAGATGAGCAGCTCTTTCAATGAGAATAAAACCTCTAAAAATATCTATCCAGGTATAGCAAGAGGCTTGCATAGTAGAAAACAGAACACAAGAAACAAACAAATAAATAAACAATGGTGATCAAAACACGCTCAGAATAGACGAGCAGCAAACAAAGACAGAAAGGGTTATGTTGGGGACACAGCAACATAATTGGATTTCTCTGCCAACCCTGGTAATTAAAATGGAGACACTCAATACCTTAGTTGCTCTGCAATCGCATAATATGTTTGAGATTAACAACCCTTGAATCTTGGTTTTACTGCTATATTATTCGAATATACAATACATATCTCTTGCCATTTTCAGAACACACAAATAGAGATTTCTGTAGGGCCACGACGATTTAGAAGAGAGAACCTGACTTGGACTCTCCAATCACACTTCCCTTGCTGCCATGGATATTTGGGCCAAATTTAAACTGAAAACAAAAAATGAGGAAGTAGCAAGCTTCGCAGTGATTTAAAGCTTTGCTTCCCTATTTCAGAGAAAAACGAGTCACTGCTCTATAGTTTTGCATAGCCACTTCTCTGTTTTGGCAGCCTGTGTGTGTGTGTGTGTGTGTGTGTGTGTGTGTGTGTGTGTGTGTGTGAGAGAGAGAGACAGAGAGAGAGAGAGATTGATTGAGAAAGATCTTGCCAGTGCCTTGTGAAAAAGAAAGATATAGATATAAAATGCACTGTTGGCTTGAGCTGCCTGGAGAGGGCTGGGTTATATGCAAGGGACCATTATCTTCCTTGATGCCGCCCCACTCCACATGCCTCAAACCCTCTGCGTCTCAGATCCCAGCTGTATCCATCTGAGGAGGGGGTGTGGGAGTTTGGGTCTCCTCCCCAGTACGTGGACTTGCCTGACTGATGCCCACAGGTAACCAGAGCTGGCTGGCCACGCCAACCTGCCACATGCACAAGACTGCACACACAAAGAGCCCCTCTGCTGCCCAAAGGCTTTTCTGACTACGGAGATGGTAATTTCAGCCAAATTCCTGCTTGCGGAGTGACTAGAGCTCCTCCAGGCTCTGGGGGAGGTGCTTGTCAGGAGCCAGAAATGGGTATTACAAAGGCAGTGGGAAGTACATGCCTGTAATTAATATTATATCTTGTCCCCAAAGACATTCCTGATCCCTTTATATGTTAGTTAACTGATCTTCCAACTCTTCTGAGAGGTAATGATGAAGTTAATATAAACACTGAGCTTTATACTTAATTTCTTCTATTAAAAGGGAGGGAGGCAAACAAACACATAAAACAGGTTGGTAATGCCGAAGAAAAATCTCAGCGATACTTGGTATACTACCCAGAGGAAAGAGAGTTGGGAACCTGGTTTTCTGGCTGAAGGGGTTGTTTCTAGTAGGTCTGCTCATGGGGATGAGTATTACAAATAGGCTGGAGTTCAAGGAAGCTTGAAAGGGCTTAATGAGAATGACTAGGAAGGCTCTATGATTCTTTACTTCTATTTCATCCCTGGACTAATACCTTTAACAAAACAAACCCTTCCAACAACAGCTCAGGACTAATTCAGGCTGGCATGTGGTAAAATAGAGCCTCTTAGCTCACCTGCCTCGCTAATCAAAGAAGAGGTGAGCAGGACCAGAGGTAAATCAGCGATTATTCTTACTGCAGTGTAGACACCTGTCTACCTTTACAAGGTCCAGGCTACAGTGAGAGAACAACTGGAAACTCACATCTTAAAAAAAATGACTTAAATTATATACCAAACACATTTTGGCATTAAAATAATAGGCATTCCTAAGGTAAACGTCTAGTCTAAGCATGTAGAAAATCCTATAATTCGTGTTTTTAATCATTCATTTATTCAACAGATATTTACTGAAAGCTTTGCTGCTACATCAGTCGCTGCTAGGTTGTATAAGTGATGATCGCTGTTTTCAGAGGGTTTATGGACAGCATGAGCAAGTTGGTTGGATAATGTTTAAGACAAATGGGAGACTATAAGGAGAGGTGAATGTTGTTGGACTAATAACACATTAGAAGTATTGACTGGAGAGAACATAGATGGATTTCTTTTTTAAAGACAAAAAGATAGATCCTTCCAACCCCCCACCCCCGTCCCAATCTCCTATATTATACTGTTGCAATTTTAAAAGGACTAAGTGAGATTACAGTGGTGAGGGAGACCATCACAATACAGTTCCATGAGGGCTGACCCTGGGTACAATATGATCTGCCCCCAGCATATCAAAATAACCACTAGAAATCTGATGATTCTGTTGTTTCTAAGGGAAAATTCCATCTTATCTTCATGATTTAATTTGGTTAAAAATTCTGATTTGTGACTTACTCTATTATCTTCATTATTTCAAGAGGATCATGCCCGTTCTTGATCCTTGGTGGCTGAATATTTTTAATTCACATAAAAATAAAACTGGACATGCTTGAACATGAGGATGAAGGTAAGGCGTTATAAGATAAAACAGTTGATGAAGTGTCAAAATTCCTCCAATGGGGACAATCTTTGGAATCATATGATCTTTATTTTATATAAAAAATGATACAATTTTTTTACCACCTATCAGAAAAAGTAAAATATCGAATTCTCTTCCAGAAAAGTCATACTAACCTCTTTTAACAATTTCTGTCAGTGGAAAAGTACCCTTGATGAAAACAAGAACACTGTTTCTTCTGAACTCCAGCATTGTTCCGATGGCTATTGGAGTCTGAGTACTTGAATGCAAGCAGTAGAATTTTAGGGTCTGAGAATTTCAGGGGAAAGAGGCCCAAGTTTGGGTCTACACATGCTCAGCAGGGATTATGCTTCACAACAGATGCTCCAGAGGGAGAAGGAACAGATGTAGCTGTGAAGAGGAGCCGGCCTCTGCTCTGGGACTCCGTTCCACATAGCTGGGGCTCGGCGCTGGTGAATCTGGGAGCTGTGCAGCATTATGGCTGGTGTGGTGGTTCAGTTGTTATTAGTGTGTCATTGTGCCCTGATTGCAAGCGCTCAAGTGTTCAGAGGGGGAATCACAGATACCAAATGGAGGAAAATAATACACAGGAGCCTAATATCTTTAAGTGGCTAAATTATTTTTTCCTTGAGAAAGCAGAAAAAGTTAATGGCTAAGTCTGCCAAGGCATTTTATAATAGAGGTAAATAAAGAAACAAAAGATTGTTCCAGGACTTCTGTGTGCAATTAAAATGTGTCACTCCAGGGCTTCCCTGGTGGCGCAGTGGTTGAGAATCTGCCTGCCAATGCAGGGGACACAGGTTCAGGCCCTGGTCTGGGAGGATCCCACATGCCGCGGAGCAACTGGGCCCGTGAGCCACAACTACTGAGCCTGCGCGTCTGGAGCCTGTGCTCCACAACAAGAGAGGCCGCGACAGTGAGAGGCCCGCGCACCGCGATGAAGAGTGGCCCTCGCTTGCCGCAACTAGAGAAAGCCCTCGCACAGAAACGAAGACCCAACACAGCCATAAATAAATAAATAAATAAATAAATATTTTTTTTAAAAAGGAATGTTTAAAAAAAAAAAATGTGTCACTCCAGACCCTGAATGAATCTAGGAACACTGACATAAATTTATGCATTTTAGATCATAAAAGGTACAATTTGGCTTGATTTTTGTCTTTATGAAAAATACCTTATAACTAGAGATTTTTCATTTGTGCAATAATATTTATTATATATTCTATTTCTTTACTGTATCAATATTCAAGTAAAAATGTTTTATTCCTATTTCTCTTCTATCTCTTCCCTCTTACAACCCATCTTACTGGACTCTTGTCACTGAGACTAAATTTTGTTAGTCAAAGTTTCATTTTATCTAGGTGATAAAAACAGTTGTAGATTTATAAAATTAGATTAGGGAGGAAACAAGTAAGACTCTGTGAAATAAGAGGTTGTCAGAAACAGCAGAACTGAGCAGGCTGGACAATGTTGGCTCACCCTTCCTGCCTGTCATCTCTGGCTTGAGGGCATGCTTTTGCCTGGGGCATCTAGAAAAGTTCAGCCTACTTTCACCTTTAGGTAAATTCAGGGCATGTTGAAGGAGAACTGACCTCCTTGCCCCACGCTGTGCCTGCACCCAGCAACTCCTCTGGTAAAATGGTAGAAGGCAATAAGTCAAAGTTACTTCCCTGATATTGCAAAGAAGCAGGTTTGATAGCCAAAATAATTTCCTAAGAATCCTGCCCTCAAACTTCCCACAAATGACAAGTAGACTGATAGAAGAAAATATGTCATATCTCTAAGGTGAGGTGACCTGACCGAGGAGAATCATCATAGGATTTGTTGTCAGAACTCTTGGGCTTGTGTTCAAGCAATACCATTTACCAGCTGGGAAGAGCAAGTCATTTAACCTTCCTGAATGTCATAATCCAAATATAGGAAAGAATGATAGTGCCTCTACCACCTGTTTTACAGTGATTCTATGGTGATTGAATGGAAAATGGATAGGCAAGCATATTTTCAACCCCAAAGCATAAAATTCTCTATTAGTATTTCCTTGTACACAGCAGATTCTCAATATGTACATGTTGAATGAAGGATTCAGTGTATCATAAAACCCTTATACATCAGGCAAGATGAGACAGATCCAAAAAAATATTGCTGCGATTTATGTCAAAGAGTTTCTGCTTATGTTTTCCTCTAGGATTTTTATAGTATATGGTCTTACATTTAGGTCTTTAATCCATTTTGAGTTTATTTTTGTATATGGTGTTAGAGAATGTTGTGATTTCAAACTGGACATGTAGCTGTCCAGTTTTCCCAGCACCATTTACTGAAGAGACTGTCTTTTCTCCATTGTATATTCTTGGCTCCTTTGTCATAGGTTAATTGACCATAAGAGCATGGGATTATTTCTGGGCTCTCTATCCTATTCTACTGATCTATGTGTCTGTTTTGTGCCTGTACTGCACTGTTTTGATGACTGCAGCTTTGTAGTATAGTTTCAAATCAGGGGGCATGATTGTGATTCCTCCAGCTCTTTCCTTCTTTCTCAAGATTGTTTTGGCTATTCGGAGTCTTTTGTGTTTCCATACTAATTTTAAAATTATTTGATCTAGTTCTGTGAAAAATGCCTTGATATTGTGATAGGGATTACACTGAATTTGTAGACTGCCTTGGGTAGTATGGTCATACTTTTCTCTTGGATCTGTCTCCTAAAGTAAAGGAAATAAAAGCAAAAATAAACAAATGGGACCCAATTAAACTTAAAAGCTTTTGCACAGCAAAGGAAACCATCGACAAAAGGAAAAGACAACCTACTGGATGGAAGAAAATATTTATAATTGATATGACCAATAAGGGATTAATATCCAACATATACAAACAGCTCATACAACTAAACATAAACAAAAAATTTCTAAATGGGCAGAAGAACTGAACAGACAACTTTCCAAGGAGGAAATGCAGATGGCCAACAGGCACATGAAACGTTGCACATCGTCACTAATCACCAGGGAAATGCAAATGAAAACCATATTGAAGGTGGGACCTTCAAGATGACGGAGGAGTAAGATGTGGAGATCAACTTCCTCCCCACAAATATATCAAAAATACTTCTACAAGTGGAACAACTCCTACAAAACACCTACTGAACGCTGGCAGAAGACCTAAGACTTCCCAAAAGATGACTGAGGGTGACCTACATGCAGAGGTGGGGTCAAAACCAAAGCTGAACCCCAGGAGCTGTGTGAACAAAGAAGAGAAAGGGAAATCTCTCCCAGAAGCCTCAGAAGCAGTGGATTAAATCCCCACAATTAACTTGATGTACCCTGTATCTGTGGAACACCTGAACAGGCAACAATTCGTCCCAAAATTGAGGCGGTGGACTTTAGGAGGAACTGTAGACATGGGATTTCCTGTCTGTGACTGATTTGTTTCTGATATTTATATTTACCTTAGTTTAGTTTTTAGTGCTTATCATTAGTGGATTTGTTTATTGGTTTGGTTGCTCTCTTCTTTTTTATTAATTATTATTTTTTATGTTAAAAATTAAAAATATTTTTCATTTATAATTTTTTTGTTGTTCTTTTTATTTTTTTTCTTTCTTTTTTTCTCCCTTTTCTTCTGAGCTGTGTGACTGACAGGGTCTTGGTGCTCTGGGCTGTTGTCAGGCCTGAGCCTCTAAGGTTGACGAGCTGAGTTCAGGACGTTGAACCACCAGAGACCTCCCAGCCCCATGTAATATCAATCAGCAAGAGTTCTCCCAGAGATCTCTCTCTCAATGCTAAGACCCAACTCTACCCAGCGGCCAGCAAGCTCCACTGCTGGATGCCCCATGCCAAACAACTCACAACACAGGCACACACCCTACCCATTAGCAGAGAGGCTGCCTAAAATCATACTAAGCTCACAGACACTGCAGAACACACCACCGGATGCGGCTCTACCCACCAGAGAGACAAGATCCAGCCCCACCCACTAGAACACAGGCACCAGTCCCTTCCACCAGGAAGCAGACACAAGCCACTGAACCAACCTTACCCACGGGGGGCAGAAGCCAAAAACAATGGGAACTACGAACCTGCAGCCTGCAAAAAGGAGACCCCAAACACAGTATGTTAAGCAAAGTGAGAAGACAGAAATATGCAGCAGATGAAGGAGTAAGGTAAAAACCCACGAGACCAAACAAATGAAGAGGAAATAGGCAGTCTACTTGAAAAAGAATTCAGAGTAATGATAGTAAAGATGAACCAAAATCTTGGAAATAGAATGGAGAAAATACAAGAAACATTTAATAAGGATGTAGAAGAACTAAAGAGGAAACAAACAATGATGAACAACACAATAAATGAAATTTAAAATTCTCTAGAAGGAATCAATAGCAGAATAACTGAGGCAGAAGAACAGATAAGTGACAGGAAGATAAAATAGTGGAAATATATACCCCAGAGCAGAATAAAAAAAAAAAAGAATGAAAGGAATTGAAGACAGTCTCAGAGACACCTGGAACAACATTAAACATACCAACATTCGAATTATACGGGTCCCAGAAGAAGAAGAGAAAAAGAAAGAGACTGAGAAAATATTTGAAGAGATTATAGTTGAAAATTTCTCTAATATGGGAAAGGAAAGAGTCAATCAAGTCCAGGAAGCATAGAGAGTCCATACAGGATAAACCCAAGGAGAAACATGCCAAAACACATATTAATCAAACTATCAAAAATTAAATACAAAGAAAAAATATTAAAAGCAGCAAGGGTAAAGCAACAAATAACATACAAGGGAATCCCCATAAGGTTAACAGCTGATCTTTCAGCAGAAACTTTGCAAGCCAGAAGGAAGTGGCAGGACATATTTAAAGTGATGAAAGGGAAAAACCTACAACCAAGATTACTTTACCCAGAAAAAATCTCATTCAGGTTTGGCAGAGAAATTAAAACCTTTACAGATGAGCAAAGGCTAAGAGAATTCAGCACCACCAAACCAGCTTTACAACAAATGCTAAAGGAAATTTTCTAGGCAGGAAACGGAAGAGAAGGAAAAGACCTACAAAAACAATCCCCAAACAATTAAGGAAATGGTAATAGGAACATATATATCGATAATTACCTTAAATGTAAATGGATTAAATGCTCCAGCCAAAAGACATGGACTGGCTGAATGGATACAAAAACAAGACCCATATATATGCTGTCTACAAGAGACCCACTTCAGACCTAGGAACACATACAGACTGAAAGTGAGGGGATGGAAAAAGACATTCCATGCAAATGGAAATCAAAAGCAAGCTGGAGTAGCAATTCTCATATCAGACAAAATAGACTTTAAAATAAAGACTATCACAAGAAGCAAAGAAGGACACTACATAATGATCAAGGGATGAATCCAAGAAGAAGATATAACAATTGTAAATATTTATGCACCCAACATAGGAACACCTCAAAACATAAGACAAATGCTAACAGCCATAAAAGGGGAAATCGACAGTAACACAATCATAGTAGGGGACTTTAACACCCCACTTTCACCAATGGACAGATCATCCAAACTGAAAATCAATAAGGAAACACAAGCTTTAAATGACACATTACACAAGACGGACTTAATTGATATTTATAGGACATTCCATGCAAAAACAACAGGATACACTTTCTTCTCAAGTGATCATGGAACATTCTCTAGAATAGATCATATCTTGGGTCACAAATCAAGCTTTGGTAAATTTAAGAAAACTGAAATCGTATCAAGTATCTTTTCAGACCACAATGCTTTGAGACTAGATATCAATTACAGGAAAAAAACTGTAAAAAAATACAAACACATAGAGGCTAAACAATATGCTACTAAATAACCAAGAGATCACTGAAGAAATCAAAGAGGAAATCAAAAGAAACCTAGAAACAAATGACAATGAAAACACGATGACCCAAAACCTATGGGATGCAGCAAAAGCAGTTCTAAGAGGGAAGTTTTTGGCAATACAATCCTACCTCAGGAAACAAGAAAAATCTCAAATAAACAACCTAACCTTACACCTAAAGCAATTAGAGAAAGAAGAAGAAGAAAAAAAAAACCCCAAAGTTAGCAGAAGGAAAGAAATCATAAAGATCAGATCAGAAATAAATGAAAAAGAAATGAAGGAAACAATAGCAAAGATCAATAAAACTAAAAGCTGGTTCTTTGAGAAGGTAAACAAAATTGATAAACAATTAGCCAGACTCATCAAGAAAAAAGGGAGAAGACTCAGATCAACAGAATTAGAAATGAAAAAGGGGAAGTAACAACTGACACTGCAGAAATACAAAGGATCATGAGAGATTACTACAAGCAACTATATGCCAATAAAATGGACAACCTGGAAGAAATGGGCAAATTCTTAGAAAAGCACACCCTTCCAAGACTGTACCAGGAAGAAATAGAAAATATAAATAGACCAATCACAAGCACTGAAATTGAAACTGTGATTAAAATCTTCGAACAAACACAAGCTCAGAGCCAAATGGCTTCACAGGCGAATTCTATCAAACATTTAGAGAAGAGCTAACACCTATCCTTCTCAAACTCTTCCAAAATACAGCAGAGGGAGGAACACTCCCTAACTCATTCTACAAGACCACCATCACCCTGATATCAAAACCAGACAAAGATGTTACAAAGAAAGAAAATTACAAGCAAATATCACTGATGAACATAGATGCAAAAATCCTCAACAAAATACAAGCAAACAGAATGCAACAGCACATTAAAAGGATCATACACCATGATCAGGTGGGGTTTATCCTAGGAATGCAAGCATTCTTCAATATATGCAATCAATCAGTGTGACACATCATATTAACAAATTGAAGAATAAAAACCATATGATAATGGATGCAGAAGAAGCTTTTGACAAAATTCAACACCCATTTAAGAAAAAAACTCTGCAGAAAGTAGGCATAGAGGGAACCTACCTCAACATAATAAAGGCCATATATGAAAAACTCACATCCAACATCATTCTCAATGGTGAAAAACTGAAAGCATTTCCTATAAGATCAGGAAGAAGACAAGATTGCCCACTCTCACCACTATTATTCAACATAGTTTTGGAAGTGTTAGCCACAGCAATCAGAGAAGAAAAAGAAATAAAAGGAATAAAAATTGGAAAAGAAGAAGTAAAACTGTCACTGTTTGCAGATGACATGATACTATACATAGAGAATCCTAAGGATGCTACCAGAAAACTACTAGATCTAATCAATGAATTTGGTAAAGTTGCAGGATACAAAATTAATGCACAGAAATCTCTTGCATTCCTATACACTAATGATGAAATATCTGAAAGAGAAATTAAGGAAACACTCCCATTTACCATTGCAACAAAAAGGATAAAATACCTAGGGATAAACCTACCTAAGGAGACAAAAGACCTGTATTCAGAAAACTATAAGACACTGATGAAAGAAATTAAAGATGATACAAACAGATGGAGAGGTATACAATGTTCTTGGACTGGAAGAATCAACACGGTGAAAATGACTATACTATCCAAAGCAATCTAGAGATTCAATGCAATTCCTATCAAACAACCAAAGGCAGTTTTCACAGAACTAGAACAAAAAATTTCACAATTTGTATGGAAACACAAAAGACCCCGAATAGCCAAAGCAATCTTGAGAAAGAAAAACAGAGCTGGAGGAATCAGACTCCCTGACTTCAGACTATACTACAAAGTTACAGTAATCAAGACAGTATGGTACTGGCACAAAAAAATAAATATAGGTCAATGGAACAGGATAGAAAGCCCAGAGATAAACCCACGCACATATGGTCACCTTATCTTTGATAAAGGAGGCAAGAATATAGAATAGAGAAAAGACAGCCTCTTCAATTAGTGGTGCTGGGAAAACTGGACAGCTACATGTAAAAGAATGACATTAGAACACTTCCTAACACCATATACAAAAATAAACTCAAAATGTATTAAAGACCTAAATGTAAGGCCAGACACTATAAAACTCTTAGAGGAAAACATAGGCAGAACACTCTATAACATAAATCACAGCAAGATCCTTTTTGACCCACCTCCTAGAGAAATGGAAATAAAAACAAAAATAAATAAGTGAGACCTAATGGAACTTAAAAGCTTTTGTACAGCAAAGGAAACCATAAACAAGATGAAAAGACAACCGTCAGAATGGGAGAAAATATTGGCAAACAAGAAACTGACAAAGGATTAATCTCCAAAATATGCAAGCAGCTCATGCAGCTCAATACCAAAAAAAAAAAAAAAACCTAATCCAAAAATGGGCAGAAGACCTAAATAGACATTTCTCCAAAGAAGATATTCAGATTGCCAACAAACACATGAAAGGATGCTCAAAATCACTAATCATTAGAGAAATGCACATCAAAACTACAAGGAGGTATCACCTCCCACTGGTCAAAATGGCCATCGTCAAAAAGTCTACAAACAATAAATGCCATAGAAGTTGTGGAGAAAAGGGAACCCTCATACACTGTTGCTGGGAATGTAAATTGATACCACCACTATGGAGAACAGTATGGAGGTTCCTTAAAAAACTAAAAATAGAATTACCATACGACCCAGCAATCCCACTACTGGGCATATACCGTGAGAAAACCACAATTCGAAAAGAGTCATGTACCACTATGTTCACTGCAGCCCTATTTACAATAGCCAGGACATGGAAGCAACCTAAGTGTCCATCAACAGATGCATGGATAAAGAAGATGTGGCACATATATACAATGGAATATTACTCAGCCATAGAAAGAAACGAAATTGATTTATTTGTAGTGAGGTGGATGGACCTAGAATCTGTCATACAGAGTGAAGTAACTCAGAAAGAGAAAAACAAATACCGTATGCTAACACAAACATTTGGAATCTGAAAAAAAAAAAGTTTCTGATGAACCTAGTGGCAGGACAGGAATAAAGACGTAGACGTAATGAGTGGACTTGAGTGCATGGGGAGGGGGAAGGGTAAGGTGGGACGAAGCGAGAGAGTAGCATGGACATATATACACTACCAAATGTAAAATAGATAGCTAGTGGGAAGCAGCTGCATAGCACAGGGAGATCAGCTCGGTGCTTTGTGACCACCTAGAGGGGTGGGATAGGGAGGGTGGGAGGTAGACACAAGAGGGAGGTGATATGGGGATATATGTATACATATAGCTGATTCCATGTTATACAGCAGAAAGTAACACAACATTGTAAAGCAACTATACTCCAATAAACATGTTCAAAAAAAAAAAAAACCACAATGAGATATTACCTCACACCTGTCAGAATGGCTATCATTAAAATGAACACAAATAACAAATGTGGTGAGGATGTGGAGAAAGGGGAATCCATGTATACTGTTGGTGGGAATGTAAACTGGTGCAACCACTGTGAAAAATAGTATGGAGGTTTCTCAATAAACTAAAAATAGAACTACCATATGTCCCAGCAATTCCACTCCTGGGTATATGTCTGAAAACAAAAAAGAAAACTCTAATTCAAAAAGATACATGAACCGTACTGTCCACAGTAGCTTTATTTACAACTGAAAAGATATGGAAGCAATCTAAGTGTCCATGAACAGAATATGGAAGCAATCTAAGTGTCCATGAACAGATGAGTAGATAAAGAAGATGTGGTGTATATATAACACAAACACACACACACACACACAATGGAATAATACTCAACCATAAAAAAGAATGTAATTTTGCCATTTGCAAAAACATGGATGGACTTGGAGGGCGTTATGCTTTGTGAAATAAGTCAGACAGATTAAGACAAATACTGTATGACATCACTTACACGTGGAATCTAAAATATACAGCAAACTAGTGAATACAACAAAAAAAGAAGCAGACTCACGGGTACAGACAACAAACTAGTGGTTACCAGTGGGGAGGTGGTGGAGGGGCAATATAGGGGTGGGGAAGTAGGGGGTACAAACTACTGGGTGTAAGACAGGCTCAAGGATGCATTGTACTAAATGGGGAATATAGCCAATATTTTGTAATAACTATAAATGGAATGTAACCTTTAAAGTTGTATTAACATTCTTTTAAATTAAAAAATATAGATCAGTTAAGATGACCAGGATGAACCTTTCTCTCCCAAACCACCAAAAGACGGGAAGAAAAAGAAAGAAAAAGTAACCGTTGATAGTGAAACATTTGGCAGTATTTACTAAAGCTGAACATTTCACATACCATGTGGCCCCCAGAGTCTACTCCTAGTTGTATACCCAGAAATAATTAATTTTAATTTTTACCAAAGGCACATACAAGGTTCATAGCAGTATTGCTTATAATAGTCCCAAACTGGAAAATATGCCAGCAGCTACCAAAAGTAAAATAGGTAAATAAACCATGACATGCTTATGTAGTGGAATACAGCACAGCAATGAGAATGAATGAGCTACAAGGACTCATAAAATTATAAATAAATTTCACAAACACAAATTGAGTAAAGGAAGCCATACACAAAAAAGTACATACTTTAGCATTCTGTTTATATTAGGTTTATAAACAGGCAGAACTAATCAAGGATGAACGAAGTCAGAAAGCTTTTGTTCTTGGAGGGTTAGTGACTAGGGATTCTAGGATGTTGATATTGTTCTGTTTGGTTAAGGTGTGTTTACTTTGTGAAAAATCCCATCAGGATGGACACTTATGACTTGTACACTTTTCTGTATGTATGTCATATTTCATAGAAGTTAAAACAATCTGGGTTTGGTGAGATTTGATTTTAACCCTTCCAGATTCCCTGAATTCACCCTGATTCCCACAGAAGGCATCTTCATGTTAAACCCATTTTTACTCTGTTTATCAATAAGAGAGATAAGCTAAACAAATTCACTCAGTATTATTTAACATATTACATCTCTCACACATATGTATTTAAATTTTAAAAAGAGAATTTCCAAGAAAGAACAATGTCAAACACAAAGGTGTGAATCATAAAAGTTGGCTTTCATTAATCACTTAGGAAGATAATTTCAAGTGAAAATCTTTTGACTTTCCTTGTTATAGCACGTATGAGAAGACATAGTCTCGTTACACATAAATCTCGATCACAGAAGTCAAAGTTAACAGTAAGAAACAGGGAAGGAAAGATGTTGAGGTTAGAGAAAAAGCTAAGAGTATCTATGCTCAATCTATAACAAACATCTCCTGAACTTTTAGTTTGTATCAAGCACTGAAATGTACTGGGGTTTCAATAGACAAAACAACGTACTCTCATAGAAGTTTACAATCTGGTAGTGAACAGAATTAATTTTTAAAACAGGGAAAGTACTAATGTAATTATAGGAGATACACAAGTTTACACACTTCTGTCACTTTCTGTGTGAAGTCCAGCAAGTTATTTAACCTCTGTGCTTATGTTTCCTCCTATATAAAAAGGAAGTAATTGCACCTACCTCATAGAAATGTCATGAAGATGAAATGAGTTAATATTCATAAAGTGCTTAAAACAAGGCTTGGCACATTGACATTTACATAGAACATTTCATCAGTCTAAAATATATAGTTTAACATTTTGGAAATTGGGCTCTTAGAGTCAGTGGTGTCTTATACTCACTTACCTAAGGTGTGAGAGTTGGCATTGTTTTGCACCTGGTTGGCTATTTTTGTGGCTTGATTTCATGTCCTTTTGAGGGAGAAATAAAAGTTTTGATTGTATCAGAAAACCTTAATTTGAAACCTTCTGGTAACATCAGTAAAGTGCCTATGCAAATCTTCCAATGAAGGAGAAACTTGGAGCAAACTTGTAGAAGAAAGCCAGTGATTTGGAGTTTGGAGCAAATTTTTATGAACCACTGCACCCCCAATGCTTCTGATGCCTTAAAAGAGAATATCATGTAGAATTGACCAATATGACATGGATATTGACATCTCCGAATTGAAAAGGAATTGCAAGTTGAATTCTGAATATGAGTATTTTAGGAATATCTTTATTTCATTTCAAATAAATTTTTATATATGCACAAGAGGAATATATGGTAAAAAAATAGGTGTAACTATTTCTGAAAGAGCTCTTTCAATAAAAGAAAAATAAAAATTCTGAATCCTATGAAACATTGCGTCATAGTTTAATTAGCATCACATTTTCCTTTCAAGTGATACCACATAAAATAAGATGTATCTTACCACCAGCAGTGTCTTAGTTTCAATGAAATATGGTAGGTATTTGTTAAATAAATGAAATATTGGGATGAGAACATAAAAGGGAAAATGGACCTTCTTAAGGATGAATTAGTCTTTGAGATAAGATCTGAAGAAGGGGTAGGTGTTGAGGGGGTGGACAGGAGGAAGAGTGTCCTAGGCAGAGGGAACAGTATGTGCAAAGATACTATGGCCAGAGGGAACATGGCACTCAGAAAGGATTAACTAAAAAGACAGTGGTCACATCACAACCCCATTTCAACCCATTTTCTTTTTTTTTTAATCAGTCATCAATTTTACACACATCACTGTATACATGTCAATCCCAATCGCCCAGTTCAGCACACCACCATCCCCACCCCACCGCAGTTTTCCCCCTAGGTGACCATACGTTTGTTCTCTACATCTGTGTCTCAACTTCTGCCCTGCAACCCGGTTCATCTGTACCATTTTTCTAGGTTCTACATACACGTGTTAATATACGATATTTGTTTTTCTCTTTCTGACTTACTTCACTCTGTATGACAATCTCTAGATCCATCCACGTCTCAACAAATGACTCAGTTTCATTCCTTTTTATGGCTGAGTAATATTCCATTGTATATATGTACCACAACTTCTTTATCCATTCGTCTGTCGATGGGCATTTAGGTTGCTTCCATGACCTGGCTATTGTAAATAGCGCTGCAATGAATATTGGGGTGCATGTGTCTTTTTGAATTACGGTTTTCTCTGGGTATATGCTCAGTAGTGGGATTGCTGGGTCATATGGTAATTCTATTTTTAATTTTTTAAGGAACCTCCATATTGTTCTCCATAGTGGCTGTATCAATTTATATCCCCACCAACAGTGCAAGAGGGTTCCCTTTTCTCCACACCCTCTCCAGCATTTGTTGTTTGTAGATTTTCTGATGATGCCCATTCTAACTGGTGTGAGGTGATACCTCATCGTAGTTTTGATTTGCATTTCTCTAATAATTAGTGATGCTGAGCATCTTTTCATGTGCTTCGTGGCCGTCTGTATGTCTTCTTTGGAGAATTGTCTATTTAGGTCTTCTGCCCATTTTTGGATTGGGTTGTTTGTTTCTTTAATATTGAGCTGAATGAGCTGTTTATATATTTTGGAGATTAATCCTTTGTCCGTTGATTTGTTTGCAAATAGTTTCTCCCATTCTGAGGGTTGTCTTTTCGTCTTGTTTATGGTTTCCTTTGCTGTGCAAAAGCTTTGAAGTTTCATCAGGTCCCATTTGTTTATTTTTGTTTTTATTTCCATTTCTCTAGGAGCTGGGTCAAAAAGGATCTTGCTGTGATTTATGTCATAGAGTGTTCTGCCTATGTTTTCCTCTGAGAGTTTTATAGTGTCCAGTCTTACATTTAGGTCTTTAATCCATTTTGAGTTTACTTTTGTGTATGGTGTTAGGGAGTGTTCTAATTTCATTCTTTTACATGTAGCTGTCCAGTTTTCCCAGCACCACTTATTGAAGAGACTGTCTTTTCTCCATTGTATATCTTTGCCTCCTTTGTCATACATTAGTTGACCATAGATTAGTCAACCAATTTTCAAGATTTAGTTTCCTTTCAGTTGAAAGCAGACTCTTCCTTTATGCATATTGAAAATATATCCAATTTCCAGAACTCTGATCCTGGTTTGGAAATTAATATCTTTCCTTTGTGTCACATCTCATTTTTATTTTTAACTGAAAGGGGAAATCTACACTCATTGACAAGAAAGATATTTTAGCTGTTTTAATGTCTGAACATGAGAGTTTATTATATGATTTTGTAATGATAGCTTTTACAAAATTGAATAAATATTATTTGATTATGACAAATAATGTAATGAATCCAACTACAAAATAAGAAAACTGATTGAATCACTGTACAACTTAAATCATAATGAAATAATTTGAGTTTAATTTGAGTGTAATAACCCATTTCATCTTCACATTTTTTCTTTCTTTTTAATATAGTAAGCTAATTACCTTTTTAAAACCTTTATATAATAACATTTATAAGGGCTAGAAAAGTATTCTGCTCTATGAATTCCAAAACCACTTATGATAGAAATATATATTTAGGAGAAATAAAATAAATTGTGGATGAGGAATTATTTTAATGTGTTTCATTGTAATGTTAAAGAGGGTAGTGTTTATTCTTTTTATTTTCAGATTTCTGAGCCATCATTTTAATAATTTTTATTTTAATAATTTTTTATCTTATGTTCTTCCTTTTTCCTTCTTAATTTCTCTAGTGATTTTAAAAGTAAGTAGCCTGTTTTAATTATCCTAGACTTTTCATTTGCAATTTTAAAACACAGATCAGTCTCCAATTATATTATCACAAGTTACAGTAGTGGTTGATTTCTCCTTGCTATAAGATGAGGACATTTTATTATATTTCACTGCTGCCTTTCTAACTTTTGAATTTTTGTTCATATTAACTAGTATTTTCACCCAGATTACTTTTTTCCACTGGTAAAATTTTTTTCCCCAGAACTACTTTACCTTTATCATAAAGTTCTATTAGAATTCCCATTACAAACTTGACCTTCTTCAGTCTTTTGACTTTTCAAACAAACAAAACATAAAGATGATAACAGATAATGCATAACTAGACTACCAAGCATTTTCTAATTTTTTGCCGTATTCCCTGGTGAAAAAAATGACTACTTATTTCAAACCATTTGTCTTTATCATGCTTTCCGTTATCTTGTTCCAGATTTGATTAACCTGTTGGTACTGCTCATAGAGGCCTTTGGGATTTCTTTGTGGTACTTTTTAGTAAAACACAAGAAAAGATAGCAAAAGGAGTAAATAACAATTGATAGTTTTGATGTCAACACAAATTTAAATCACAGACTACATTTTGTTTTAATAACATATATTTTATCATGGAAAAGATCAACTTCAAGAAAGTTGGTCAGGCAGGTTTTGTCCTAAATAACTTCAGTAATTAAAATAAATACAAAATTTGTAGATGTAACGTCATCCTCCTGCCAATTGGCAAGGCTCACCAAAAAGAAATCTGAACTTGAGGACATTCGATGAAGTTTTGGTTCCATGCGCCCTTATCACCTCACTAGTGTTGCTGTAATACTTCCTATGTTGAATATAGATTCACTTTACACCAATCTCACTTAAGAAAGATCAACTACGTTCTTTTTGGCTTTCTTTCTGTCACCTTTAATAAGGTGCTTTTTCTTAACTAACCAATATGGAACTATCCTAATAGCCAAAGACCCCTGATTATTCTTATTAATTTTATTTCAGTGAATGTATTTTCCTCTTCAAGAATAATTTTTAACACTTGATTTTTATTTTGGAATTATATTTGTTTTGGAATTATATCCTTTTATAGCCCAACCTTCTTATTCTTTATTTTGGTTTATTTCTGGTTCAACTGCAATGTGCTTTTCATCAACTTTTTTCATTGAGTAACATAGCGACAAACTTTCTAAGCTCATATATTTATAAGGTTATCTTTCAATTAATTTCTCATGTAATTGAAAACTTAGAGTACACAATTTTGAGGCACACCATTTTCTTCACCAACAATTGTGTAGACATTGCCAAATCTTCTGGAGTTTTGGTTAGAGGAGGCATTTGAGGCCAATTTGATCTATGATTTCCATTAAGGCAAATTTTCATTTCATTCTGGTGTCTATAGGATGTTTTTCTCTGCATTAAATTAAAAAAATTTAACCAGGGTAACCCTTCTCCAGGATTGTAAAAAGTTAGGTTAACTCAAGAGCTCTGTGTGCTGTACTGTTTATTTATATCATTAATCTATGACACTGAAATATAGCTACCCTCTTACTAGTCTCCCTGCCTCGCTAGGCTTTATCTCCTGAGCCACACTGACAGGGTCATTTTTTTTTTTTTTTTTTAAACATCTTTATTGAAGTATAATTGCCTTACAATGGTGTGTTAGCTTCTGCTTTATAACAAAGTGAATCAGTTATACATATACAATATGTTCCCATTTCTCTTCCCTCTTGCATCTCCCTCCCTCCCACCCTCCCCATCCCACCCCTCTAGGTGGTCACAAAGCACTGAGCTGATCTTCCTGTGCTATGCGGCTGCTTCCCACTAGCTATCTATTTTACATTTGGTAGTATATATATGTCCATGACACTCTCTTACCCTGTCACATCTCACCCCACCCCCTCCCCATATCCTCAAGTCCATTCTCTAGTAGGTCTGTGTCTTTATTCCCGTCTTGCCACTAGGTTCTTCATGGTCTTTTTTTTTTTTTTTCCTTAGATTCCGTATATATGTGTTAGCATACTGTATTTGTTTTTCTTTTTCTGACTTACTTCACTCTGTATGACAGACTCTAACTCCATCCACCTCATTACAAATACCTCCATTTCATTTCTTTTTATGGCTGAGTAATATTCCATTGTATATATGTGCCACATCTTCTTTATCCATTCATCTGTCGATGGACATTTAGGTTGCTTCCATGTCCTGGCTATTGTAAATAGAGCTGCAATGAACATTGTGGTACATGACACTTTTTGACCTATGGTTTTCTCAGGGTATATGCCCAGTAGTGGGATTGCTGGGTCGTATGGTAGTTCTATTTGTAGTTTTTTAAGGAACCTCCATACTGTTCTCCATAGTGGCTGTATCAACTTACATTCCCACCAACAGTGCAAGAGTGTTCCCTTTCCTCCACACCCTCTCCAGCATTTATTGTTTCTAGATTTTTTGATGATGGCCATTCTGACCGGTGTGAGATGATATCTCATTGTAGTTTTGATTTGCATTTCTCTAATGATTAATGATGTTGAGCATTCTTTCATGTGACAGGGTCATTTTTGTGCTGTATCTCAAGTACTTGATACAACATAGCTCTGAATAAATATTTGTTAAGGGCATGAGTAAGCAAGTGCATGAAATCCCCCTTCAAATTCCAGAAAACTACAAAATTCCTCTAACTTCAGTGCAAGTCAACAGATAAACATAAGTAGGAATGAGAATTAAATTAAAATTTTTTTAATTTGAGAAAAATTAAAATACTGTGACAATACTAAAATATTGTGCCAAATAACACATTGAATATCAACTATTATAATTGAATTCCATTTACCTGTGTTGCATCTGTTGATTCTTTTTTTTTTTTTTAAACATCTTTATTGAAGTATAATTGCCTTACAATAGTATGTTAGCTTCTGCTTTATAACAAAGTGAATCAGTTATACATATACAATATGTTCCCATTTCTCTTCCCTCTTGCATCTCCCTCCCTCCCACCCTCCCCATCCCACCCCTCTAGGTGGTCACAAAGCACCGAGCTGATCTCCCTGGGCTATGCGGCTGCTTCCCACTAGCTATCTATTTTACATTTGGTAGTGTATATATGTCCATGACACTCTCTTACCCTGTCACATCTCACCCCACCCCCTCCCCATATCCTCAAGTCCATTCTCTAGTAGGTCTGTGTCTTTATTCCCGTCTTGCCACAAGGTTCTTCATGGCCTTTTTTTTTTTTTTCCTTAGATTCCGTATATATGTGTTAGCATACTGTATTTGTTTTTCTCTTTCTGACTTACTTCACTCTGTATGACAGACTCTAACTCCATCCACCTCATTACAAATACCCCCATTTCATTTCATTTTATGGCTGAGTAATATTCCATTGTATATATGTGCCACATCTTCTTTATCCATTCGTCTGTCGATGGACATTTAGGTTGCTTCCAGGTCCTGGCTATTGTAAATAGAGCTGCAATGAACATTGTGGTACATGACACTTTTTGACCTATGGTTTTCTCAGGGTATATGCCCAGTAGTGGAATTGCTGGGTCGTATGGTAGTTCTATTTGTAGTTTTTTAAGGAACCTCCATACTGTTCTCCATAGTGGCTGTATCAATTTACATTCCCACCAACAGTGCAAGAGTGTTCCCTTTCCTCCACACCCTCTCCAGCATTTATTGTTTCTAGATTTTTTGATGATGGCCATTCTGACCGGTGTGAGATGATATCTCATTGTAGTTTTGATTTGCATTTCTCTAATGATTAATGATGTTGAGCATTCTTTCATGTGTCTGTTGGCAATCTGTATATCTTCTTTGGAGAAATGTCTATTTAGGTCTTCTGCCCATTTTTGGATTGGGTTGTTCGTTTTTTTGTTATTGAGCTGCATGAGCTGTTTGTAAATCTTGGAGATTAATCCTTTGTCAGTTGCTTCATTTGCAAATATTTTCTCCCATTCTAAGGGTTGTCTTTTGGTCTTGTTTATGGTTTCCTTTGCTGTGCAAAAGCTTTTAAGTTTCATTAGGTCCCATTTGTTTATTTGTGTTCTTATTTCCATTTCTCTGGGAGCTGGGTCAAAAAGAATCTTGCTGTGATGTATGTCATAGAGTGTTCTGCCTATGTTTTCCTCTAAGAGTTTGATAGTGTCTGCCCTTACACTTAGGTCTTTAATCCATTTGGAGTTTATTTTTGTGCATGGTGTCAGGGAGTGTTCTAATTTCATACTTTTACATGTACCTGTCCAATTTTCCCAGCACCACTTATTGAAGAGGCTGTCTTTTCTCCACTGTATATGCTTGCCTCCTTTATCAAAGATAAGGTGACCATATGTGTGTGGGTTTATCTCTGGGCTTTCTATCCTGTTCCATTGATCTATATTTCTGTTTTTGTGCCAGTACCAAACTGTCTTGATTACTGAAGCTTTGTAGTATAGTCTGAAGTCAGGGAGCCTGATTCCCCCAGCTCCATTTTTCGTTCTCAAGATTGCTTTGGCTATTCGGGGTCTTTTGTGTTTCCATACAAATTGTGAAATTTTTTGTTCTAGTTCTGTGAAAAATGCCAGTGGTAGTTTGATAGGGATTGCATTGAATCTGTAGATTGCTTTGGGTAGTAGAGTCATTTTCACAATGTTGATTCTTCCAATCCAGGAACATGGTATATCTCTCCATCTATTTGTATCATCTTTAATTTCTTTCATCAGTGTCTTATAATTTTCTGCATACAGGTCTTTTGTCTCCTTAGGTAGGTTTATTCCTAGATATCTTATTCTTTTTGTTGCAATGGTAAACGGGAGTGTTTTCTTAATTTCACTTTCAGATTTTTCGTCATTAGTGTATAGAAATGCAAGCGATTTCTGTGCATTAATTTTGTATCCTGCTACTTTCCCAAATTCATTGATTAGCTCTAGGAGTTTTCTGGTAGCCTCTTTAGGATTCTCTATGTATAGTATCATGTCATCTGCAAATAGTGACAGCTTTACTTCTTCTTTTCCGATTTGGATTCCTTTTATTTCTTTGTCTTCTCTGATTGCTGTGGCTAACACTTCCAAAACTATGTTGAATAATAGTGGTGAGAGTGGGCAACCTTGTCTTGTTCCTGATCTTAGTGGAAATGGTTTCAGTTTTTCACCATTGAGGACAATGTTGGCTGTGGGTTTGTCATATATGGCCTTTATTATGTTGAGGAAAGTTCCCTCTATGCCTACTTTCTGCAGGGCTTTTATCATAAATGGGTGTTGAATTTTGTCGAAAGCTTTCTCTGCATCTATTGAGATGATCATATGGTTTTTCTCCTTCAATTTGTTAATATGGTGTATCACATTGATTGATTTGCGTATATTGAAGAATCCTTGCATTCCTGGGATAAACCCCACTTGATCATGGTGTATGATCCTTTTAATGTGCTGTTGGATTCTGTTTGCGAGTATTTTGTTGAGGATTTTTGCATCTATGTTCATCAGTGATATTGGCCTGTAGTTTTCTTTCTTTGTGACATCTTTGTCTGGTTTTGGTATCAGGGTGATGGTGGCCTCGTAGAATGAGTTTGGGAGTGTTCCTCCCTCTGCAATATTTTGGAAGAGTTTGAGAAGGATAGGTGTTAGCTCTTCTCTAAATGTTTGATAGAATTCACCTGTGAAGCCATCTGGTCCTGGGCTTTTGTTTGTTGGAAGGTTTTTAATCACAGTTTCAATTTCAGTGCTTGTGATTGGTCTGTTCATATTTTCTATTTCTTCCTGGTTCAGTCTCGGCAGGTTGTGCATTTCTAAGAATCTGTCCATTTCTTCCAGGTTGTCCATTTTATTGGCATAGAGTTGCTTGTAGTAATCTCTCTTGATCTTTTGTATTTCTGCAGTGTCAGTGGTTATTTCTCCTTTTTCATTTCTAATTCTATTGATCTGAGTCTTCTCCCTTTTTCTCTTGATGAGTCTGGCTAATGGTTTATCAATTTTGTTTATCTTCTCAAAGAACCAGCTTTTAGTTTCATTGATTTTTGCTATTGTTTCCTTCATTTCTTTTTCATTTATTTCTGACCTGATCTTTATAATTTCTTTCCTTCTGCTGGCTTTGGGGTTTTTTTGTTCTTCTTTCTCTAATTGCTTTAGGTGCAAGGTTAGGTTGTTTATTCGAGATGTTTCCTGTTTCTTGAGGTAGGCTTGTATTGCTATAAACTTCCCTCTTAGCACTGCTTTTGCTGCGTCCCATAGGTTTTGGGTCGTCGTATCTCCATTGTCATTTATTTCTAGGTATTTTTTGATTTCCCCTTTGATTTCTTCAGTAATCACTTCATTATTAAGTAATGTATTGTGTAGCCTCCATGTGTTTGTATTTTTTACAGATCTTTTCCTGTAATTGATATCTAGTCTCATAGCGTTGTGGTCGGAAAAGATACTTGATACGATTTCAATTTTCTTAAATTTACCAAGGTTTGATTTGTGACCCAAGATATGATCGATCCTGGAGAATGTTCCATGAGCACTTGAGAAAAATGTGTATTCTGTTGTTTTTGGGTGGAATGTCCTATAAATATCAATTAAGTCCATCTTGTTTAATGTATCATTTAAAGCTTGTGTTTCCTTATTTATTTTCATTTTGGATGATCTGTCCATTGGTGAAAGTGGGGTGTTAAAGTCCCCTACTATGATTGTGTTGCTGTCGATTTCCCCTTTTATGGCTGTTAGTACTTGAGGTGCTCCTATGTTGGGTGCATAAATATTTACAATTGTTATACCTTCCTCTTGGATCGATCCCTTGATCATTATATAGTGTCCTTCTTTGTCTCTTGTAATAGTCTTTATTTTAAAGTCTATTTTGTCTGATATTTTGTCTGATATGAGAATTGCTACTCCAGCTTTCTTTTGATTTCCATTTGCATGGAATATCTTTTTCCATCCCTTCACTTTCAGTCTGTATGTGTCTCTAGGTCTGAAGTGGGTCTCTTGTAGACAGCATATATATGGGTCTTGTTTTTGTATCCATTCAGCCAGCCTGTGTCTTTTGGTGGGAGCATTTAATCCATTTACATTCAAGGTAATTATCGATATGTATGTTCCTATTCCCATTTTCTTAAATGTTTTGGGTTTGTTATTGTAGGTGTTTTCCTTCTCTTGTGTTTCTTGCCTAGAGAAGTTCCTTTAGCATTTGTTGTAAAGCTGGTTTGGTAGTGCTGAACTCTCTCAGCTTCTGCTTGTCTGTAAAGGTTTTAATTTCTCCATCACATTTGAATGAGATCCTTGCTGGGTAGAGTAATCTTGGTTGTAGGTTCTTCTCCTTCATGACTTTAAGTATATCCTGCCACTCCCTTCTGGCTTGCAGAGTTTCTGCTGAAAGATCAGATGTTAACCTTATGGGGATTCCCTTGTGTGTTATTTGTTGTTTTTCCCTTGCTGCCTTTAATATGTTTTCCTTATATTTAATTTTTGACAGTTTGATTAATATGTGTCTTGGCGTGTTTCTCCTTGGGTTTTTCCTGTATGGGACTCTCTGTGCTTCCAGGACTTGATTAACTATTTCCTTTCCCATATTAGGGAAGTTTTCAACTATAATCTCTTCAAATATTTTCTCAGTCCCTTTCTTTTTCTCTTCTTCTTCTGGGACCCCTATAATTCGAATGTTGGTGCGTTTAATGCTGTCCCAGAGGTCTCTGAGACTGTCCTCAGTTCTTTTCATTCTTTTTTCTTTATCCTGCTCTGCAGTAGTTATTTCCACCATTTTATCTTCCAGGTCACTTATCCTTTCTTCTGCCTCAGTTATTCTGCTATTGATCCCATCTAGAGTATTTTTAATTTCATTTATTGTGTTTTTCATCATTGCTTGATTCCTCTTTAGTTCTTCTACGTCCTTGTTAAATGCTTCTTGCATTTTGTCTATTCTATTTCCAAGATTTTGGATCATCCTTACTATCATTATTCTGAATTCTTTTTCAGGTAGACTACCTATTTCCTCTTCATTTGTTAAGTCTAGTGTGTTTTGACCCTGCTCCTTCATCTGCTGTGTGTTTTTCTGTCGTCTCATTTTGCTTATCTTACTGTGTTTGGGGTCTCCTTATCACAGGTTGCAGGTTTGTAGTTCCCGTTGTTTTTGGTATCTGTCCCCAGTGGCTAAGGTTGGTTCAGTGGGTTGTGTAGGCTTCCTGGTGGAGGGAACTAGTGCCTGAGCTCTGGTGGATGAGGCTGGATCTTGTCTTTCTTGTGGACACGTCCACGTCTGGTGGTGTATTTTGGGGTGTCTGTGGCCTTATTATGATTTTAGGCAGCCTCTCTGCTAATGGATGAGGCTGTGTTCCTGTCTTGCTAGTTGTTTGGCATAGGGTGTTCAGCACTGTAGCTTGCTGGTCATTGAGTGATGCTGGGTCTTGATGTTGAGATGGAGATCTCTGAGAGATTTTTGCCGTTTGGTATTACGTGGAGCTGGGAGGTCTCTTGTGGACCAGTGTCCTGAAGTTGGCTCTCCCACCTCCGAGGTACGGCCCTGATGCCTGGCTGAAGCACCAAGAGCCTTTCGTCCACACGGCTCAGAGTAAGAGGGAGAAAAAATAGAAAGAAAGAAAGAAAGAAAGGAAGGAAGGAAGGAAGGAAGGAAGGAAGGAAGGAAGGAGGAAGGAAGGAAGGAAGGAAGGAAGGAAAGAAAGAAAGAAAGAAAGAAAGAAAGAAAGAAAGAAAGAAAGGAAAGAAAGAAAGAAGCTATAATATAGTGAAGTAAAATAAAGCTATTGTAAAGCAAAGCTATACAGACAAAATCTCCCCCAGAAGCATATACATATACACTCACAAAAAAAAAAGGAAAAGGGGAAAAATTAATATATCCTGCTCCCAAAGTCCACCTCCTGAATTTGGGATGATTCGTTGTCTATTCAGGTATTCAACAGATGCAGGCACATCAAGTTGTTTGTGGAGTTTTAATCCGCTTCTTCTGAGGCTGCTGGGACAGATTTCCCCTCCTCTTCTCTGTTCGCACAGCTCCTGGGGATCAGCTTTGGATTTGGACCCGCCTCTGCGTGTAGGTCGCCTGAGGGCGTCTGTTCCCCGCCCAGACAGGACGGGGTTAAAGGAGCAGCTGCTTCGGGGACTCTGGCTCACCCAGGCCGTGGGGAGGGAGGGGTACAGAGGAGGCGGGGCGAGCCTGCGGCGTCAGAGGCCGACGTGACATTGCAGCAGCCTGAGGCGCGCAGTGCGTTCTCCCGGGGGATGTTGTCCCTGGATCACGGGACCCTGGCAGTGGCGGGCTTCACGGGCTCCCGGGAGGGGCGGTGTGGAGAGTGACCTGTGCTCGCACACAGGCTTCTTGGAGGTGGCAGCAGCAGCCCCAGCGTCTCACGCCCGTCTCTGGGGTCCGCGCTGATCGCCGCGCCAGTTTCTGGAGTTCGTTTAGGCGGCGCTCTGAATCCCCTCTCCTTGCGCGCCGCGAAACAAAGAGGCAAGAAAAAGTCTCTTGCCTCTTCGGCAGCTGCAGACTTTTTCCCGGTCTCCCTCCCAGCCAGCTGTGGTGCGCTAACCCCTTCAGGCTGTGTTCACGCCGCCAACCCCAGTCCTCTCCCTGCGATCCGACCGAAGCCCGAGCCTCCGCTCCCAGCCCCGCCCGCCCCGGCGGGGGAGCAGACAAGCCTCTCGGGCTGGTGAGTGCTGCTCGGCGCCGAGCCTCCGTGCGGGAAGTGCGGGAATCTCTCCGCTTTGCCCTCCGCACCTCTGTGGCTGCGCTCTCCTCCGTGGCTCCGAAGCTTCCCCCCTCTGCCACCCGCAGTCTCTGCCCGCGAAGGGGCTCCTAGTGCGTGGAAATCTTTCCTCCTTCACAGCTCCCTCCCACTGGTGCAGGTGCCGTCCCTATTCTTTTGTCTCTGTTATTTCTTTTTTCTTTTGCCCTACCCAAGTACGGGGGGAGTTTCTTGCCTTTTGGGAGGTCTGACGTTTTCTGCCAGCGTTCAGTGGGTGTTCTATAGGAGCAGTTCCACATGTAGATGTATTTCTACTGTATCTGTGGGAAGGAAGGTGATGTCCGCGTCTTACTCTTCCGCCATCTTCTCTCCTCCCACTGTTGATTCTTTCATGGATGTTAACTTCATTATGTGGTTGGCGATTTTTGATGGTATGATTATTTCCAGAGGGCACCGTCTTTCCTGGGAGTACACTGTGTTTTAGATGTAAGCATACACATGATTTTTAAGTTTGCCTCTGAGAGGGGCAAATTTTACTCTCAAAACACTGAGAATAAAAATTCTAATCTCCTAGCTGTATGTGGGCGGACTTGGGTTCCAATTTCTCCCAGGTCACTCTCCGCCTCCCCCAGAGCTGTGGGCAGATGGAAAATTTCCATGCCATATTTCAGGGGAATAAGCAGAGTATGCATCCTGTTTCCTGAGTTTGTATGGAGGCTTCATGCCTTTCAAAACATGAAGGGCCTCTTCTGGCAACCTTATCTGGGCATCAAAATCCATGATCCAACCCCATAAAATTTAAATCTATGTTGGAAAAGCCTAGGCCCACCTTGACTTCAACACTGCATTGACTTTGTATTCTTGGTACATTAATAGCATCTGACAAATATCATTTATGTTTTGTTTGAGTTCGGCTGTATAATATTTAATAGCTTTCATTTACACAGCATTCCGATGTATTTTGAACAGAAGTTCACTATTGATTCGAATATTCATCTTTATATTTCCAGTGCCTTCTCAAGTCTGTGGGCCATAGTTGCTCCTCAGTTGTCTTCTGGATTAATTGTTTAATATGTGAATAAGGCAGACATGAATGTCCTAAGAGCGGATGTTCATTCAAAGAATGAAGAATAAACATCAAAAAGGCCTATCTTATATGATCAGGGGAAAAAAATAATAGGAAGGAATGATTGGAAGTATGAGAGTATTAAAAAAAAGCAGACAACTGAGCACTAAGGAATAACTTCTGTGATTCATAAAACTATGAGGAAATAAAACAAAAATCACCTTTATGACCCTAGGAGCCTAGTTTTGCTATGTTGACATTTTACTTATTTTATTATATTAAATTTCTGTAGCTCTTCATGAAATACACACTATAAAAATTCTGCCAAAAACGAAGGAAGATGTCATTAAAATAAATAATGAAAAACACCATCTAATGCAAATTTCTGGTAGAAAATTCCTTTCCATGATACCCCCAGCTTGACAAATTTGGATCATACTGCAGATGTATAATTTTGGGGGCAATAATGCCAGTTTTCTCCCAAACAGAAACTATGTGTTTACTGCTTTCCAGATGTACAACTCCCTCTGGTTAATTTTTACAAAAATGGTTTTCATTGTTCCAAAAAAAAAAAAAAAAAAAAAACAAAACCCAATTTGAACAAGTTTCTTTGTGTCTTTATTGTTTCATTTGATAAAAGGCAGTTTATCTACCCAGCATATGGATTGCCTTGTCAGAGTACCTTGTGGCAACCTAGCTTTCTTTTTTTCTTCTTTTATCTGCATTTGCTAAATTTAGTATGAATGCTAGGATAATCCTTGCTAGGAAAGTGGATTATAAAGATAAAAGAAAGAAGCACTAAGTTCATTCCCCAACCAGCTCCAAATGTGCCTTTATGCTTATAATATCCCATAAACACCAGGGCAATTGCACCAGCTGCTCTTGACTCTCAGAGGGCATGATATTTCCTCTCATTCTGGCACCAGCCACCTCCCCAAAGGAAAGAAACTCTCACAAGCCAGAAGTAGACAGGCGGAGCTTTCGCCAGAGCTATAGCTAAACTCTAGGACCTGATAGCTCTCTGCTGACAGTGAATTCCTATAAAAATAAAAAAGTAAAATATAAAAAGATACTATCTAGACATAAAAACAGGCTTTTGGATATTTTTTCATTATATTCTTCTGATATTTCAAAAGTGGGATATCCGGGACTCTTGGCAAAGATGCATTAAATGTGAGTGAGGCAAAGAAAAAGATTTAACTCTCTGAATGGACTGGTTAATAGATCGATAGCTTACTCACTTCCACCAGTGTGGCCCCTTTCTTTTGTGTTATTACATTTTGTAGAGCTAAAAACAATGTATTGGCTTATGTTAAAGCCAGAAACATCATACAAGTACCATAAAATATGAGGTGCACATCCTCCTTTATTTAATGGTTTTGTTTCATTCTATCAAACGGTGAGATTGGACCTTTTCTTAGTCTTAAAACAAACACAAAACAAAAATATACTCCCAAGAAAGACTGGGAAGTGCTGTCCTGAGCATCATTATACCAACACTCAAACACTGGCCACAAATTACTATGTTACTGTCTGATATGGAAAAAAAAATACCAAACAAAAACAGGAGTACATCATCCCAATCTTGATGAGATACTAGATGATGATTGCCCAAGGGGTGTCCATATATTATGGCAATACTTCATCTTTTCACACATATTCCATTTAACTCTTTACTAAATTCCCATCACACTCCCACCTTGTTCTACGGTGGAAAGAATGAGCATGACTATGTGCCTGTGAAGGGCAGAAAATCCTCAACCATTGAATCTCCATCCAATACAATAAGAACACATATTTCCACCTATCAACCTCTCTAAAACTGACAGAAGAAGCTCCAGGAAAATTTTCAGGAGAAAACGTAGATTCAAATCTTAGCGCTGACACTTATGAGATTTGATGCTTGTTATTTAATATTTTTTGACCTTTGTTTCTTCATCTGGAAAAGGAGTACAATACCCTCTGTCATTTCTTCCTTTGCTTTTTTTTGTTTTTGTTTTTTGTTTTTGTCTCAGTAGGGTGAGATAATGTGTGTGAAAACCTTTGGGAGATTGTTTACAGAAGTGAGATTTTCCTATTTTTGGAAGGTTTACATATGGCATATACAGCTGACACTTAGAACTTCCTATGTGCCAGATACTGTTTTAAGTAACTTAAGTATTAAACTTATTTAATGCTCACAACAACCATTAGGTAGAGATGATTTTTTATCCCCATTTGACAGATCAGTAAACTGAGACACTGAGAGACCAAGTAGCTCATCCATGCTGTTAATCCTTCAACTCTTCTGAAGTTTTATGGATGCCACTGATTGAACTGGTACCATTCTTATGCTATGAGAAGAGTACACTCGTATCTAAACTTGTTTTGCTATACCATTCTGAGATGTAGTACAAAAATATAGTACAAGCAAATCCTAAGATAAATTTAGGATGGAGACACCACATGGGAACAATGGAGTCTAACAATGCAGGGACAAAGGTTAATGATGGTGACCTGCTCCTGAATGGCCCATAACTGCATATGATTAGACCCTTCCGTCGTCATCATTTTGTTAGCATTATTATCAGAGTCCACATAGGCAACAATAGGAATAAAGCGCACAAAGCAGAATTTGGAAAAACCTACTCTACTACATCCTATGGGTGAGAGTAGGATAAGATAAAAATGCTACTACATAAATTGTCTGAGCAGGGGAAGGCTGGAAATAGGAAGAAATAAGTGTTATTAAATTGCTCATATAGTCTGGAAAGAGGGCTTAAAAACGCATTAGAGTCATTCTATCCATTATGTACTGTTTGACTAGACTACCGAGTCCTTAGGAGCCGACAATAAATAGTAATGGCACCAACAACACTTTTATGGGAAAGGCAGAAATCTGGATGCATTCATGGGGTGTATCATGGGGTATATGTTTCTCCCTTGGGCTATTTTCTCTTTTTTTCTGACTCTTTTTCTTAGAGGATCTATTGTTGCTTTTCACTTAACAGTTACTTAATTACAAAACACTGGTTTTCAGGATTTATGTCAGTTTCCAAAGGAACGGATGACTATTTTTTTGGGGGGGGGGGGTGCTTAGATACGCCATCTGTTATCTATTGCTGAATAACAAATGGCACCAAAGCTTAATGGCTTAAAAGAACAACTTTAATATCTCACAGTTTCTGTGGGTTGGGAATCTGGTTATACTTTGCTGGGGACCTGTGGCTCAAGGCTTCTCACAAGATTGTAATCAAGATGTTAGCCAGGGCTTCAGTCATTTCAAGGCTCAACTAGGGCAAGATCTGCATCCAAGTTCACTCCCATGGTTGTTGGCAGGATTTACTTCTTTGTGGGCTTTTGGGCTGAGAGCCTTAGCTCCTCGCTCGCTACCGGTTACCAGCTGCCTTCAGTTTCTTGACACATGACCTCTTCCTATTGCAGCTCCAACATGACAGCCAGCTTCCCAGGAAGCAGCTTGGATGTGTGGGTCTTCTAGATTTAGGCCTCCACTCATGAGATATAGAGGCAAGGTAGTTTCAGGTATTGGTAAAATAAGAGGTTAAGGTAAATACAGTGGCAGACAATGGCTGAACTCCAGTGTAAGGAAGGCTTCTGGAAACCAGAAGATCTGGGAATTGAGAGTCCACATGTCTGGTGACTCCTTCAGGTAAATGTTGAAGTCATTATAATTGCTGGCAGTAGCTGGAGTGCACAGAAAGATTGTGAGAATCAAAGGAAAGGGTCAGAAATTTAAGACAGGGAAACAATGTAACAGGGGAAGCAAAGAGCCTCCCTGATCTCATTGGGGTTCTATAATACCTGGAGTGTGAGAGATTAAGCTGCCTCTGCTTGGTGAACTGCAAGAGAAGTGGTGACCTCTAGAGAGGGCCCGGGCTTTTGGTCAAGGAGGTGGAAGGCTATATTCACTGAGTTTGTTGTGGATATAGAGGAGTTTCTTTACCATAAAGTAGTAACTCCAGAATTTCCCACATAAGTGGCCAACTTGATAAAAAAATTATAGTAAATCTCCCTCCTTCCATGCTTTGTTCCCTCAGTAAATATGTGTATGTATCTCATATGCCCCAGTAAAGTCTCCATATACTCCTTTTAATTTCAGGCTTTGCTTTCTGGGGAATCCAATCTATGATGAAAGGAAATGGAAACCTACATTTTTATCCAAAAGGTAAATATATGTGTGTGTGCATACACACACACACACACACACACACACACACAATATATATATATTTGTGTATATAACATGTCAGTAAGTACTAACAAATGCTTATCAAGCTAAAAAGATTTAAGACATGAATTATCCTGTTTTTGGTAATCACCACCACCACCACCATCCTCATCAGTCTCTCCTTCGGAGACCCTCAGGAAGTTAACAGTTCATACAATTTAATTCTGGGACGCTAGCAAGTGAAGCCAAGGCCAGACTGAAGATGGAAATGAGAATGTTCATATTCACACAATCGACATTGATTCATTAAGGTGATGAAATGTTTCTTTCCCTTTAAATTTGTATGTTCTGTTCAGAAGTTCCCAAGGTTACTAGAAGTCTTTTAAGGTATCTCAATATTCTCTAAGTAAAAATTGGGAACATTTTTTTAGTAATGAGAAAATGAAAATATAATAATAACTAGATAATTTATAATCAGAGAAAAAATTGAGCTCAGAGTATGTATTAGTTTCCCGGGGCTGCTGTAAAAAAATTCCACAAACTGAGCTGCTTATAACAACAAAAAATGTCCTCTCTCACAGTTCTGGAAGGAAGGAGTCTTTTCCAAGTAAGGTCACATGCACACGTAACAGCGGGTAGGACTTCAACATAGCCTTTTTAGGGAACGTAATTCAACTCACTACCAAGTATTATCAAATAATTCTTGGGATTTCAACACCAATTTCCACAAAGCAAAGCATGTACTAAAAGAAGAGGTGAGGTAACGTAATAAACCTTGGATATTTTTTATTCAGGTATACTGCCAAATCTCATGACCTTGGAGCAGTCACTTAAAAAAAGTTATTTCCTCAACCCCGATTAAGCTGGTTCTTTTTCATGAGGTTGCCCAGCTTTGAACTGTGATGTATACTCCCTTTTCAGAAAGTGTTGTACAGTTAATGACTGAATGCATATGGACGACTTTCGATTAGACATATCCTTAGCCGTGGTGATGATTTTGCTTTGCACTGCCGTTCACACTTCTAGGGTTGAAAACACTGTAAGGGGCTGAGCATCCAAGGAAAACAGAAAAGGAGCAATACATCAGAGTTGTTTTCCCACTTCAAATGACTTGATTCTGAGCTTTCCCACCAGCTCAAGGTCCTCAGAGGTAGAATGCTTAGCATCCAAACAACTTGCAAATGTACACTGTGAAAAAATACACAAACGCCTCCCTACCATAAATATCACTGGGAAGAAAGAAAAGGGAGTTTTTCCATATTGGCAAGTGACTTTGTACAAAGGAAGTGTGAAAGCAAAGACATTTTTTTTCCCTGGCCTTCATCACTACATATGCGTGCTGTCACGTAGACTGGCTCTCAGGTCCAAAATATAAGACCCTCTGAGTAGAGCTGCTAAATACACAAAGTACAAAAGGCGAGGTGTATTTAAAATCTTTTTATATGGTCAGTATAAGTTTATGTGGTCATATTAGTTTATTGTAAAATAAAAAAAGAAGCTACCACTTTTCATTATTTTTAAAATAATCTGTGAGCAATAATTCCTGAGGAAATATGAATATGGGCTTAGTTCATTTACTCTACAAAAAAAGTAAAGCCCCAATTTTGGATGTCCTCATCCTTAACCCTGTTTTTCCTCTTTAATAATAACTTTTTCCTACTTTCTTTATTAATGATTTATTTTTCTTTTTGAAATTTTGACCTAATTTCAGTGTCACGGGGCTATCCTTAGGACTTGATATGTGAGTATGTGAGTCAATTCCTGTTGTGTTTTTCTTTACCACATTTTCATCACCATAGTCTTTCTCCAGACCTCAGTTAATTCACAAATGGATCAGACACAGGCAGTTTCTCACAGGCGTCCTTAACCCCACTTCTTCCATCTCAGTCCATTTTGTCAGCCAGCATTGTCACAAACTATGCGATTAAGTCATACTGAACTTTATGCTATTTCTCAACTGACTTTCTTCTTCCAGTACACAAGACAAGACTCATTCTCCCATTGGCTTTAAATCCTACCACAGTACCTCAACACTCCTCCTAATGAATTAATTATTTTTGGCACATGCATGTTTAGCTGCAAGAACACTTATTTGTTCCTCAATGGTATTGTCAGGAACACTTTCCTCAAACAATTTCTGAACCTGAAAATGAAAACCCTTTCAAGATCATTCCTCTGTATACAACTTTGCCTGTACGATCTTAGCTTCAGTTTCTTTACTGTAAAATGAATAATTATTCCATCTATGAGTTTATGTCTTTTGTGGTCTTTTAAACTTGGCACAAGCTTTATTTGCTAAATGCTATGTTAAATTAATCTTATGAAAACTCAATAAGAAATTCTATTCTGTATAAAGAATACACTGCTTCATCTCATAATTTCTAATTGGCCTCAAATCTTTCAAGTAAAAAAGAATATAATAATACATGTAATAAATAAAAATATAGACTTTTCCAAAAACAAATGTCTCGAGTACCTTTGCATAAGTTCTGTGTGCTCAGTTGCCACTGGCGTGTTTCTAAGGGGAAACTATTCAATTTAAATTTCAAATTAAAACAAGTCAGTGATTTTTGCTAGTAATAATTGATGAGTGATGGACTATTTTATTTTTAAAGAGCAAAAAGGAGAATAATCATCTGATTAGAGAGCATCTTGACAAGAATGTTGGTGGTATACTGCAATGTGCAAAAAAAGAAAACCTAGACAATTAGTTTTTCTTTTCCTTTCATGGCTATGTGATAAAGATAAATCAGGCAATCTTAGCCCAGAAGATACAAGGGAAAAGGTCTTGATCTTTTGGCTGATGAGGAGCTGTATAAGGCTAAAAATATAATAAATTAATTAAAATTCAACGGCGGCTATACATTATTATCATAATGGTTTGAATAAATACTTAAAATACATATGCGTGATACAGAGACCTTTTCAGCAGCTGAATGCAAAATGATATTTTTACTTCAAGATAACCTAAGACTAGAAAGCCAGTCCAAAGATGAATTAGTGTTAATATAGGATTAAGGGTGATAAATATCCAATTCATACTGGGAATATGAATTAGGTCTGATTAAAACTAATAAAAAAGAAGGAACAAAAAGTATTCAATTTCAGATATTTGCTAAAAAGAGAAGAGCTCCTGCTATATAAGAATTATCTACTTAGACTGTAACATTGCTTAGGTTCAATTATTTAATTAAAATATTAACTTTCAAATAATAAAGACTGGGTGATTTATTAATTTGCATCTCAGCTATATCTCTAATTAACTCAAGTTTTATTATTCAGATAGTGTGTTACTGACCATCCAAGATAGTAAACTTCAATTTATTCATTCATTCAAAAAATCATATTGATTCTTATGTTGTCAGAACTGAATTTTGAAAGAGGAAGAAATAAATGAAATACAGTTGACCCTTGAACGACATGGGTTTGAATTGTGTGAGTCCACTAATACAACCGGGCAGGACCCTATTGGGGGGTCCTTACCAGGACAGCCCCCCCCCACCACAATGTCCTCTGTCAGTCTCTTGTTTATAGAAAAGCTTTAGTTTCCCAGGTCTCCTTTGAGTCACAAAAGGCTCAAGAGTTAATAATTGGAATAATGTGAACACGTAGTAACCAAAGATAGCAGTTGGACCATGAGAACTGGTAACAATTTAAACAATAGATTAGTCATATAGTAGAGTCACAGAATCTTTAGTTCCTCCCTGAAGGACATAGATAATAGTGTCTGAGTTGTTTTACAGATACTAAAACCCCCACCAGTAGGAAGAAGCTAACTGCATGATGACCATGAACACATAGCTCCCGGACTGGATAGAACCTGAGGACTGTTGATGTTAACCCCTGTAATATCATCCTGTTACTTCACTATCAACCAATCAGAGAATTGTGCATGAGCTGATTACACACCCTGCAACTCTCTTCCTCAGCTTGTCTTTAAAAACTCCTCCCTGAAATCCATCAGGGAGCATTAGCTACCAGGACTCCTTGCTTGGCCTGGCAGTAAACTCAATTCTTTCCTTCACCACAACCTGGAGTCAGGAGATTGCTTTGCTGTGCATGGGAGAGCAGACCCAAGTTTGTTTTTGTAACACTAATACACAGACATTTTTTCAACAAATACCACAGTATTACAAAATCAGAGGTTGGCTGAATCTGTGGATACAGAGCTACGGATACAGAGGGTCAACTATAAAGTTACATGCAGATCTTCAATTGCACAGGGATTGGTCCCCCTAACCCATGAATTGTTCAGGGGTCAACTGTACTTATCTATTAATGTGTATGACATTCTGGTAGCAATTACAGGGATATTTGCCCATATGAAAGCTTCCAATTTACTAAATCCATGGTGTTATGGGCTGAATTGTGTTCCCCCCCAAATCCATATGCTGAAACACTAACCCCCAGTACCTCAGAATGTGACTATTTGGATATGGGACCTTTAACAAAAAGTGATTAAGTTAAAATAAGGCCATTAAGGCCACCCTAATCCAATCCAGGTGGTTGCCAGAGGGGGGATGGGATGGTTGGAGGAGAGAAATAGGTGAGGGAGAAAAGAGTGACAAACTTTCAGTTACAAAATAAATGAATCAAAGATATGAAATGTACAGTGTGGGGGATATAATCAATAATTATGCAATATAGTTGCATGGTGACAGGTGGTAACTAGACTTATCATGGTGATCATTTTGAAATGTATAGAAATATCAAATCACTACATTGTGTACCAGGAACCAACACAGTGTTGTAGGTCAATTGTACTTCAAAATCAAACAAACAAAACAAACTCATAGAAAAAGAGACGAGATATGTGGTTACCAGGGATGGAGGGTGGGGAGAGGGGAATTGGATGAAGACAGTCAAAAGGTACAAACTTCCAGTTCTAAGATAAAAATAAGTACTAGGATGTAATGTACAGCATAAGAAATATAATCAATGCTGCTGTACATTATATATGAAAGTTAAGAGAGTAAATCCTAAGAGTTCTCATCACAAGGAAAAAATATTTTTTTTTCTATTTCTTTAATTTTGTATCTATATGAGGCAATGGATATTCACTAAACTTACTGTGATAATCATTAACAACATATATAAATCAAATCATTATGCTGTACACCTTAAACTTATACAGTGCTGTATGTCAATTATACCTCAATAAAACTGGAAAAAAAAAAGTAGTTAAAATGAAGCCATTAGAGTGGGCCCTAATCCAATCTGCCCGGTGTCCTTAGGAGAAGAGGAAATTTGGACACACAAGGGAAACCAGGGATGCATGGTCACAGAGAAAAGACTGTGAGGACACAGTGAGAGGACAGCCATCTCTGCCAAGGAGAGAGGCCTCAGAAGAAACCAAACATGCTGACACCTTGACCTTGGACTTTTTGTCTCCAGAATTGTGAGAAAATTAAATTCTGTTGTTTCAGCCACCCAGTCTGTAGTGTTTTGTTATGGCAGCCCTAGAGACTAACACACATGGGTAAAACCTTAAAACAATACACAGGAGTTGTTTCAGAAACCTTTCCATTTATAACATTGCATCGCTATGGTTTAGCTCCAGGAAATGATTGCATGGAAAGATATCTGCTCATTTACCTTTGTTTCAGCTCTTCTGGTGACCCATCATTCTACCATAAGGATACGCTACCAGGGAAGATCCTCCTACGCTGGCTTACCTCTTATCTATCTCTCTGGAAGGCAGCTATGCTCACCTCTATATCACCAATGCTGCCTTGTTCTATCTTTCTGGACACCAGTTTTCTCTCCACAAGTTTGATTCTCTAGGCATCACATAGCATCTCACTGTGCAGCCAAACTTCTATAGATATCACTTTTGAGAACTAACCTTGCTGAACTTCAAATGGTCCCAGTGAGCTACCTATCTACCAGCTGCTTTGTGCTGCCCACGGCTAGGACTGGAGTGAGGTGGCCTTGCACTGGCATGATCCTGGGAGTGAGTGGCTCCTGAGATTTTTCCACCTCTCAACCACCTCACTCTGAATTCCAGCCCTGGTGGTGCCAGACACCTCCTGACCATTCCTTGGCCCGGGTCCTTGGCCTTCCTTCAGAGCATATACAATTTGGTTGTAGGTACACAGGATATATTTACAGGAGATTTATCTATCTATCTATCTATCCATCTATCCATCTATATACAAATATATATATATATATAAATATATATGCCTTGAAAATAAGTGCTAAATCAATGGTATCAGTGAGTTCTTCAGGAACTTGGGACAGTTTGCCTTGCCTTGATGCTATAAAAATAGCTTCATAACTTGAGGAGCTTGAAGGATAGGATTTTAACAATGCTTACAAGGTGGAATCTTCAAATCAAACAATAGAGATGAATAATAAGCACCATACTATCTAATTCAAAAACTCCAGAGGGAAAGCATGGGTCACAAGCCTGCCTCTGCCACCTACCAGGTGTGTAGCACAGAACAAATTACAGCCTCTCTGAACTTCTATTTCCTCGTGGGTTTATTTAGATGATTAGAAATAACCTACATAAAATGACTTACTTTGTGCCAGGCAAATGGCCTGGATTTACTAAACGGTTCTACACTTATTATCCTTGTTTCTTGATTAATGCAAATCTAACCACCATCATCTCAGCAGGCCTCATTTTAGCACTCGCGTGACAGACATCAGAAATCAAAATGGACCTCAGCAATGATTTGGTCCAGTCTCCTCATTTTTTCAGAGAAAATGAATGCCCAGAGAAATTAAATGACTTGCCCCAGGTTACAGAACCAGCTGGTGGCAGTCACAGGGTCAGCCATGGAACAGGAGATTTCTTACTCAGGTTCAGAATACTCTTCATTTCAGAGTACTTCCTTAATAGCAGTACACAAACCTTCACAAACATGTATTTGTAAATGTATACTAATTACATGTAGGCAGTCAATGAACTGAAATAAATGGAATAATTATTAAATCTAAGTGTTGTGTTCATGCTGCACATTTACACTCGGGACAACTCCAATGTACAAAATAATTGAAGGTTCTTGATTTTCTCTGACAAATCTAATCTTCCTCACAAGCCCTGACCCTGCCAAACAGGGACGGAGTTCATGGTGGGGATATTAACTGGCTAATTAATAGCATCTTAGACTCTGGCTTGAACTTTGTTTCAGGAAAGTGCTTTGTTTTACAGACTGCCATCCGCAAGTCTCAAAATGGCAAGTGGGAATGTGGGGAGGGGACACAAAAGGGCCTCTGCAGAAGTGGAGGGAAGACCTGGAGCTCATGGGGTGACCTCTGGGCGTCTGCATCCTCCCAGGTCTCGGCTGTATAATGGATGGTCCATCCCCAGGTTTACTGCACTATGTTCTGAGGTGCAGCATATATTTGTGACTTGTTCTGTTGGACACTTGAGAGCTTGGCTATCCTCCCCTGCGATGTTCAGAAACATCATCCACCTGGTGCCTGACGTTATGCTGAGGCTTTTGCACCATAGCCACCTTGCCTCTTGCCACTGTAGCTACCCAGATGCTGGTCTCCTAGCTCTGGACTCAGTTACCTTCCTGCACCTTCTCTGTGGGGCATGTGGGCACTTCTAAGTCCCATGCACGCCCCAAGAAACAAGGGAAGCTCTGAGCACGGTCTCAGGTCCTCTCTCTGCTTAATGCCACCGTATCTTCACTTTTTTTCCTTTGTCGTGGCTGGCCCATGTTGTTACAAATACCGCACTGTAAGGTCCCCTTTTCAGAGTTCAGAAGAGAAATGGGCAAAAACCCTTCTGATTGGGCTTTCCCCTCAATTAACTCCACACCTCTGATGGGGATTTCAGAAGAGCTGGTGAAAGCTTATGACACTTATGTCTCACTCTTTGCTTTTTTCTCCACCTTGATATCTTTCTTTTCTGACTTTATTGGATCATAAGGCACTCTCATTACCCTTCCTCTTCAATCTACCCCAAACTCCTCTTCCAACATAGTTCCCTGTGCCTTCCCTGCACTTTGGATAATATTAAATATCTAGGATTTGAGTCAGATAGCCTAGTTATTGATATTGGAGTCTCAGGCATCTAGGAACTAGTGTTTAATTCGGACAAATAATATTAATATCTATGTCAAAAAATTGCTTGAAACTCTTCAGTGATTTTTCTTTTCACTTGAGTTAAAATACACACCTCCTACCACTTGTAGGGCCTGGTCTCCCCCTCCCCCCCCCTTCCAATCTCATCTCAACCCTCTCCCCCAGGGTACTGCACCCTGACCGCATATATCAAATCAAGGAGGCTGATTCCCAAGGGTCCTTTTTCCTCATTCTCTTTTTCTGGATCTTGGCAGACCCAGTTTACTCTTGTCTTGTAGGTCTCAGCCTAAAAACACCTCTCCAAAGAGGAATTCCCTGGCCTGCTTATTGAACGATCTTGAAAATAACCATCCGGCCCCTCCAGCCATTTTTTTCTAGCACAGCACCTTGGTTCTATCTCTCATAGAACTTACGACAATTTGAAACTGTTTTGTTTGTTAGTATATTTGTTCACTGTCTGTTTCTCAATAAAAAAGAAAATGCATGGACCAGAAACTGTGCTTATCTTCTTCACCATTTTATGCCTAGAACTAAATAGCGTCTAGAGTATAGTAGGTGCTCAATAAGTAAGGAAAGGATGAATGAATGAATATATGTAGATGTGCTAAGAGTCATCATAAAGTTGCCATTTCCTTATGTACCTAGATTATTTATACTTCTGGGAGTATCACAAATTCCATAATTAATACAGAATGATGATACTTAAGAACTGTCAAAAATCTTGTGATGTTTTTACCTGACTAAGGATATAGTAGTCTTCAAAAACCAACTATAGGACATGTATTAAAAAAGAAAGAAAAAACTTTAGAACTTGACTATATTTTAAACTAGCATCTTGTTATCTAATTATGCATTTGATTACTACAATTTGCAGTATTTCTGTTCTTCATTGTACTTTCTTTTACATAAAACATCTGTTATCTCTGTTGCACAGATCTTCTGGACATTCTCTTAATAAATGATAGTAATAAAATGTTCTGTCTCTCATCTATATAAACACATACATATACACACACATTTATGGCATTTTTACTAAAAAATAAAGTTATACTGAAATGGCATAAAGACTGATTATTCTATCCAGGTATATTGGCACTATAATAGAAGATAATTGTTACCTGATGCTGTTGGTATCTTGTAATGGATCACACAGAAGCAATTCTCCTTTCAGGTAAAGCTGCAGAAAAATGACTGAATAACGGCTGTTTCTTCATTATCTCCTTTTTCTACTTTTCTTCTTTTTCTAGGACAAAAATAGAAAACATGTTATTAAAAGACCAATTATATTACTCAATTGAAATATATATAAAGATAAGCTCACAAGAAGCAAGATTAATAGAATTTTGTCAGTAGGCTTGCACTGTAATTTTCATTTAATTGTCCCATATTCAGATTTAAACCTTTGTTTTTCTCCTATAGCTCAATTACCTACTTAGAAAGTCATTTTACTCTATATCAGAAACTATTATTTCTGTAGGGTTTTTCTTTTAATTAACCATTGCTTTATGTGGGTTCTAGATTTTTAGTTTGAATCTTGAAACACTAGATTTTACAAGTATGGGTTGCATTGGAGGTTAACGATTTTAATCACTCAGTTATATTTTAACTTTTTCAGTGTTTAAATTTCTATGGTGTTTTTCTGTGCCTGTATTATCCCTTTCCCTCTTAAAAAAGAAAATCCCAATTTAATCTTTGCTCTCACATGATTCTACAGAACTGAAATTTAACCAAGAAAAAAATAACAATATTGAGACAAACTTGTCCTATTCTGTAACAAAATATATTCATTAAGGAAAATGTATCATCTTTGCTTTTTATTTCTAGGTGTCTTATAGCTCCTTATTCATTTCCCACAACCTTGTTTGAAAACAGAATATGCAGATATTAAATTTTTTATTATAAATATCACTAATTTTATTTTCTTTCCAAACCATACTGATTAAAAACAGAACTTTTTTCTTTATTCCCTTTCAAAATGTATAAACACATTTATTTTATAAATAACACATGGAGTATTAATTTCTTCACAACCTGCTATGGTCAATTTAACCATAAGATGAGTCATATTACCTATCTTCCATGAATGTATGAACTATGGTATTTATAGGCTAATTCTCTAGGTCTGTGTTTTATTTGTGTCTTGTTGTACATTATAAACTTGGTACATTTGTGAAAAATAGCTTTTATTAATTTTTTCTTCATTATTTCTTTACTTCCAGGAAAAAATTGACACAATATAAAAATAGGTAAAACTCATAGTAGATTGCTTTGTACTTGGAAGATTTTCTTTAAAACAACTTAAAATTACTGAAAATACTAAAGCTCTAATGCTATATGCTATGATATTAGTAAAATTCCATATTTTATAAAAGTTTTCACATGATTGAGAAAAATCTTAAATCATATCAAGAACACATGAACTCATTTTACTCACTGAGTAACTGAGACATTGACTAGTGAGGTTAGATTTACCTTTTTATTATCAAATAATCTCTATATGGGATTGGTAAATATCTGATTATATTTTATTCTTCTCTAATTTTTTTCCCTCCTCCTCCTCTTTCTTTCTTTTATTCTTCCCATCCTTCTCTTTGTCTTCTTCCCCCAACTTTTTCTTTATACTATTTACAATGAGGAAGACAGCACCTCTATACCCTCTGACTCTGTTTGATGATACACCTTGACAATCACCTACACTATTACTTTTCATCACTTGAGTAAGGAGTAATCCCTGTTGGGTTACTATATAGAGTTTGTTTGTTTGCTCCATTTAGCTATGTTTTACTTACATAAAATTAATGACATATTTAAATAATTTAAATGGATTTAGTTGTATTTATGTCCCCAAATCTTGGATTTTTTATTGCTATTTTGGATGGGATCATATAAAATTGGTAAAGCAAATTTTATAAAGATAGATTACAAAAGTTTTAAATTATCATTGAAAAATTCAATTAATACAGGAGTGTATAAAGAAAAAAAAGTCAAAGTTCTTCCCTTATTATCTTTAACTTTTCTCCCAGAGGGCTGAGAAGTGTATGCTTCCATAAGAATTTTTATTTGAATATACATAGATGCATTCATACAAATATAAATACACAAAAATATACATTTTGAAGCAAAAACTGGGTCATAGAACACATACTGTTCTAAAACTAGATTTTTTAAATGAATAATTTTCATGGATATCTATACTCTTAAATTATTTTAAAATTAAAGTCTTGGAACAAGTAATATAGGTAAAGCAAGTAATATAGATAGTATGTCAATATTATGTCAATTCATACTATTGATATTACATGCTTTTTATTTTTAACTATAGAATGGAGAAGAAAAAGAAAAACAGAAGCCTAAGACTGTTAAGCAACATTAAATTGCAATTAGGCAATTTACTTAAAATCTAAAATCTAAGTTTTGCGACTTAGTTTCTTCACTTGACAAATACGGGATAAGGGTGGGAAGATACTGGTCTAGCTGATGTCTGATAAACTGTACTAATAGCACTCCATAGTTCTGTAATAATGGGTATACACTCAATAGTAGTAGTCATGATAGCAATAGTAGAATAAGTAAACTGTAGTGTACTTTATTAAAATATCATTTATTTTTTATTGTTTTACTCTCTAACACCATATATAAAAATAAACTCAAAATGAGTTAAAGACCTAAATATAGGACACTATAAAACTCTTAGAGGAAAACACAGGCAGAACACTCTGACATAAATTGCAGCAATATCTTTTTAGATCCATCTCCTAGAGTAATAGAAATAAAAGCAAAAATAAACAAATGGGACCTAATTAAACTCAAAAGCTTTTGCACAGCAAAGGAAACCATAAACAAAACAAAAAGACAACTCACAGAATGGGAGAAAATATTTGCAAATGATGCGACTGACAAGGAATTAATCTCCAAAATTTACAAACAGCTCATGTAGCTCAATATCAAAAAAACAAACAACCCAATCAAAAAATGGGCCAAAGACCTAAATAGACATTTCTCCAAAGAAGACATACAGATGGCCAAGAGGCACATGAAAAGATGCTCAACCTTGTTAATTATTAGAGAAATGTAAATCAAAACTACAATGAGATATCACCTCACACCAGTCAGAATGGCCATCATCAAAAAATCTACAAACAATAAATGCTGGAAAGAGTGTGGAGAAAAGGGACCCCTCTTACACTGTTGGTGGGAATGTAATTGATACAGCCACTATGGAGAACAGTACGGAAGTTCCTTAAAAAACTAAGAATAGAGCTACCATATGATCCAGCAATCCCACTACTGGGCATATATCTGGAGAAAACAATCGTTTGAAAGGATACTTGCACCCCAGTGTTCATTGCAGTGATGTTTACAATAGCCAAGACATGGAAGCAACCTAAATGTTCATTGACAGATGAATAGATAAAGATGAGGTACATATCAATATATACAATGGAATATTACTCAGCCATTAAAAAGAATTAAATAATGCCATTTGCAGCAACATGAATGGACCTGAAGATTATCATACTAAGTGAAGTAAATCAGATAGAGAATGACAAATATCATATGATATCGCTTATATGTGGAATCTAAAACAAAAATAATAAAAATGAACTTATTTACAAAACAGACTCACAAACTTAGAAAACAAATTTATGGTTACCAAAGGGGAAAGGTCGGGGGGAGGGATAAATTGGGAGTTTGGGATTGACAAAACTATATTTAAAATAGATAACCAACAAGGACAGACTGTATTACACAGGGAACTCTGCTCAATATTCTGTAATAACCTAAATGGGAAAAGAATTTGAAAAAGAATAGATACATGTATATGTATAACTGAATCACTTTGCTGTATACCTGAAACTAACACAACATTGTAAATAAATTGTAGCCCTATATAAAATAAAAAATTGTAAATATATCATTTAAACTGCTGCTACCCAAGTCAGCAGTATTCTAAAAAGAATTGAAGTTTGTCTTTCATGTAACATTCTAAGCTGGTACAGTGACTCTCATCATCAAAGCTGTCAGAGATCTAGGCTCCTGTTTTGTTGCTCTGCCATCCTCAATAGGCAGCTTCCATCTCATGGTCCAAGAAGGCTGCTCTGCCTCCTGTTGCCATGGCCACATTCTAGCCAGCCAGGTGAATAAAACAGGAAATGGAATGCTGGCCCCCTCCCTTTAAAAGCACTGCCCAGAAGTTGCATACACTTCTATCTACTCCATTAGCCAGAACTTTATCACATGGTCACACCTATCTTCAGGCAAAGATAGAATATGAAGTATTTCTCTGTGTTTAGCAAAAAATTCTATTGCATAAAAAAAGTTGAGGCTAGATATCGGGGACAAGTTACATTTTTCTCACATATAAACAGTTTATAAAGGATTTTAAGATGCATTATCGTATTTGATAAAGAGATACTGTAAGTAACCAGTAATGGATACGTTTTAATACTCATGAAATCTATTATTTATAAAGAAAAATGATGTGTCTAAGAGGTTCTTGTATTAAATATCAGTTTATCCTCTTTCACCCTGTCAATATGTCTCTTATGCCGATTATAATTTGACTCTTTTCATCCTTTGTATATTTGCCACCATTCCCTCCCCCATTAGTAGAAAGAGTGTAATTATAATAGAATTGTAGCCCTGTTTTTCCTACTCCTCTTGGTTAAATAACTTTATTTTGTCTGAGTTTTCCCACCTGTTAAATGCTGAGCACAATGCCTGTGTTATTTCTGTAGATAATGCATAGAAAACTACTAGATAGGAAAAAATAAACAATTACAAATATTAATTAATTTGATAGATGTTATGCTTATAGTAGTGAGTTATAGCTACCAATTATTTATTGCCCACTATGAGCCAGACACTCTCTTAGATCCTTTAAATATATCATGTTTAATTCAGTCTTCATAACAATCAGGTGGTACACTTCATAGTTTCTCTATTTTTTTTTTTTTTTTTTTTTTTTTGGCCGTACCACGTTGCTTGCCTTATCTTAGTTCCGCTACCAGGGATCGAACCCGTAACCCCTTCAGTGGCAGCACAGAGTCCTAACTACTGGACTGCCAGGGAATTTCCAAGTTTCTCTATTTTTGAGTTGAGGAAACCATGGTTTAAGAAAGGTCAGATGGGGCTTCCCTGGTGGCGCAGTGGTTGAGAATCTGCCTGCCAATCCCACGTGCCGTGGAGCAACTAGGCCCGTGAGCCACAACTACTGAGCCTGCGCGTCTGGAGCCTGTGCTCCGCAAAGGGAGAGGCCGCGACAGTGAGAGGCCCGCGCACCGCGATGAAGAGTGGCCCCCACTTGCCGCAACTAGAGAAAAGCCCTCGCACAGAAACGAAGACCCAACACAGCCAAAAATAAATAAGTAAATAAAAAATAAAAATAAAAAAGGAATTCCTTAAAAAAAAAAAGTAAAATAAATATCCTTAAAAAAAAAAAAAAAAAAAAGAAAGGTCAGATGATTTACCCAATGTCAGTTCCACCATGATCAGGCTTTACTATTTCAAGCTTTCGGGGTTTTTAGGCTTTTATGTTTTAAGTAAAAGACTGGAATATCCATCCGAGTTGTTTTACTGCAGTGAGTAACTGTATGCAATTATGTCAGATACTCATGAAAGGAAATGACTAAATAGGGACCTTTTCTAAGACGGATGATATTAAAATCAAATACTCCGGTTCCTTTTCCTGAAGGTCATCCTTGTCACACTCTGTCTCGTTTAATGACTGACAAGAGATATTCCACTGCGCTCATGTTTAACTGGAGGTGTCATCCATCGTGGTCCACCCCTTTGCAGAGTCAGCACTGAAATCCAAGGAGAGCTCGGCATACTTGGGATCTGCCTGAGTGAATGTGGGGGCCTGTCAAGACACTGAGGTTGAATTCTCATTTCTGTGGAGTATTACCTTGTAAGGTGGGCAATGTGCACTGACATGGAAACCTGGAGACGGCTTCATCCTGGCTAATGACAGTGTACCTAGCTGGTGGGTAATTACAGACCTTCAGCCTTCAGTACTTCACTCTTCATGAGATTAATGTTTCTCCAGAACAATAAATATAAGGTCTACGACACCTTTAAATTATGCTTATAAGTGACTCAGTGACCATTATGAATGACTGCAGCTGTTCCATACCTTGCTAAACATATTTAGTTTTTCACAAGCAATAGATTCTGAAAGCAGTAGTATTCACAGTGGGTGCTACGAAAGTACACATATTAATTCTGTAAAATCTAGCTAAGACTTGGGTCCAGTTCTTTAGGGGGCAACATTAACAGGGTTTTGTGGTCCAATCTTGACTCTCATAAGTGCTGAGCAGCTGGCAGGGAGGGTGTTTTCTCTACATCACCTTCTGTACTATGACTGGGCTTTGTTTCTAACAAGATTGCTAAAGAGCATGGCTCTCTGGCTCTTTTGGAGAATGCTGAGAGATAATGTATTTTAAATATTCTTTTTCTGTCTAAACAATCACAGTAGATTCTATTTTTTGCGACTAAGAATGCTGAATATATAACCATGAAACCTGCTTAGAAAGCTTAGAGAAAAAGTAAGATTCATTCATTCACTAGATCATTTGTTTACTATTTCCATTTATTCATTTTCTCTGCTGTTCTTTAATAAATAATTAACTCATTTAAAATGTTTATTGTGCAAAAACTTCATGCATGCCATTTTATTAGTTTTTGTGGGAGATGAAAAAATAAATAAATTACAAAAGGACCCTGCCCTCAAGGACTTTGTGTAAAGTTGATTCAACCATGCTAGAAAACAGAAAGTGGCCAGTGCTATCAGAGAGGTGCAGTGGTACTTTGCTACAAAGGTTCAGAGGAGAGAGAGCAATTGAGTACAGAAAAGAAGTCACCTCTTTCAGAGAAGAGATGGCATAGGAGCTGGGACTAAGAGTTAGGGAAGATTTGAACAGAAAGATGAGAGAGATATTTCCTGGGTGGAGAAGGCATGAAGGAGAGAAAAAATGTGGCATATGTCATACTTAGTTTTCATGCAGCATGAAGGGACCCACAAAGGGACAAAATTGGAAAGTCCAGATCACAAGAGCTTGCAGTGTATGCACAGGTGTTTTGAATTAAATTTGTAACCCTTGAAGGATTCTGAGAAGGGAGTACTTCAAGAAGGGTATTATTTTATATATTATTGGCTTTATTGGGATATAATTCACATATTTTACCATTCACCAATTTAAAGTATAAAATTCATTTTTTTGTATCTGCAGTATTTTATAGCTTTCAGATTATAGGTGTCATAGTTTTTGTTAATTTTTTTCTAAGTATTTTACTCTTTTTGATAGTATTATTAATGAAATTCTTTTTCTTAATTTCATTTTTAGATTTTTCATTGCAAGTGTATAGAAATGCAATGGACTTTTGTGTATTGACCTTGTATCTTGAAACCCTGCTGAACCAATTTATTAGTTAATAGTTTTTTTAGTGCTTTCCTTAGGATTTTCTATAGACAAGATCATGTCATCTACAAATAGAGTTTTTTGTTAATTTCTGCCTTTCTAATGCGGATGCTTTTGTTTCATTTTCTTGACTAATTGCCCTGGCTAAACTTCTAGTAAAATATTAAAGTAGCAAGAGAAAACATCCTTGTCGTGTTTTCCACCATTAAGTATGATGTTAGCTGTTGCTTTTTCATAGATGCCATTTATCAGGTTGAAAAGTTTCCTTCTGTTCCTAGTTTGTTGAGTGTTTTGACTATGAGTGCAATTCAAGAAGGTTATTCTGATGTCAGTATCTAAAAGGAATTGGAAATGGAAGATATTGAAGATGTTATTCGGATATCAAGGCAAAATGTGATGACAGCCTAAATTAGAGTACAAAATATAGCACAGGTACAGATGAGAGAGATATTGAGACATTGCATATGATAAGTACTGGTGATTGAGCTGACAAGGGTGAAAATATAGTTGGGGGTGCCTGCCTGGGTACCTGAGGGTGTAAAACATAAGAGAACATGGTTATGAGCCTGGGTAAAATCTCAGCTTGACTCTTTCATAGTTATGTGTCCTTGGCCAAGCAACACAGCTTCTCTGTGGCCTCATTTCCTTAGGCTATAGAATGTAGGTATAATAGCTGTCTCACAAATTTCCTGTGAATATTAAATGCATTATTATATGTGAAGCCTGTAAAAAATGCCTGACTCTGAGTGCTACCTGCAATTATTATCATTTGAAAAGAACCTATTTTTTTCTCAGTTTGTAGACACATTCAAATGTATAGTTAGCAAACTGGTACTTTCCAGCCAAAAAGTACACGCAAAAATAATTTTTTTCTAACAATGAAAAGGACAATGCACTGATTCTATTGGTGCAAAATATTGTTTATAATAGGTAAGGATAGAGAACATATATTTTGAAATGATATGTTCACATCTTCAGGGAAACAGCTTGTTTCCTTATTCAAAACCATGACTATGACTATCAATGAGCAGACAGCACAAAATAAAGGCTCAGAAGTTTTTAGAAACAGGTATGTAATTAATGTACATAAAATTTGTCTTTATAGAGAAAAGGTGCATATTAAGTAAATCTAATCAAACACAAGCACAGCTAAATTGTCTTACACTTGCCTAAGACAGGCACACACCTGCTTAACAGAAGGAATAAAATGTCTTGTCCCTAGGAAACTACTGCAGTTAATCAACATGGATAATATTTTTTTTTTAATTTAATTTAATTTATTTATTTTTTTACACAGCAGGCTCTTATTAGTTAAATATTTTATACATATTAGTGACTATTTTATTTTTGAACATTTCTTTTATCCAAATCCAGAGTAGCACCTAATTAGAATATAGAACATAGTTATACCACAGACTATTACATTTGAAATGGCTACATCTGATCCTTATCTCAACTTTTATGTTCATATAGCTGCTTAATAATGTAGAGTAGATCTTTAATAAATATATTTAAATTTTATTCTGAAATAATGATTTATGTAATGGACTAAATAAAGCCAATAATGCCCCAAAGAAAATTGTATAGTGTAAAATAGAATGAAGGTCAGTTCACTTATCTATATGTTTTACTTTAAATTATACATATGAATTTTTACAAATCCTTGATGTTACAAGTCTAAAAGTCTCATGTGTTCTGTGCATTAATGAGTGTAAATTGTTTTCATCTCAAACTAATGAGGATTAAAACTTTAATAATGTTTTCATCAATATATCACACTTTTCCCATCCTAGTTTAAGATTCTTTCCTAAATTTTGTCAAGCTTAATCCAATTTGGAATTATTAAATAAAAATAACATGCTGAGTAAATCTGTTTATTTGTTATGCAGTGCACTTTTAATCTAATAGTATTGCATCTTAACAGAACACATGACACCATTCTAGTGTTTCAAATTCCAAATTATACTTAATAAAATTTTACAACAGAAATGCTGAGAATAAAGAAAAATTAAGTGAATACTGCTATTAGAAATAATAGGAATAAAAATGGATCAACTTCCTACAAGCAATTTATACCTAGGTTTCAAAAACTTTAAAAAGGATATTTTATTTGACCCAAGACCTCTACATTTAGGAATCTATATTATAAAAATAATCAGAGACATTGACAATGTTATATGTTCAAGGTCAGTTACCTACTAGAAATTATAATAAATAAAATAATATTTTATGTATTTATAATACATATGCTATATGTATAGTTATATATTAATATTATATAGTATATAAAAGTTGAAATTAGTTTATATATCCAAAAATAGGGACTTTATACTACAACAGTGTGATGAAATATTCAGCAACCACTCAATAATGGTGAATTTGAAGAAATTTCACTGACTTATGAAAATGTTCATGAAATAAAGTTAAGTGAAAAAAGAAACACAAAATTATAAATATTTCCCTATTTTTAATACATTCATATATTTTTATCTGCTTATGTTTTTCAGTTATAGTTGTCTATAACAAATCTTTTTCTCTGAAGCATAGGGCTCCTCAAGCAAATGTCATGTTATAATGAAATTTTTTTGGTCACCAGTCAACAAGAGAAATTCAAGCCCAGAAGATTTAGATATTAAATTGGTTTAAGCAATTTGGTTACCATATAACCAGCTGAATTTAAAGACCAGCATAAGTTCAGAAACGTTAAGTGTGTGATTGGCTTTTAGTCTTATGTTTGAGGAGGCCTGGGGGATTATTTTGCTCTGGAATCCATAGCTCCTGGACCAACTTTGATATGATCAAAGTTGCCTTACCACTCTTGGCCAGTGTAAGAACTAGACCCAGCTGTCTCCATAAAACTGAAGGCCCCCTGACCAACTTTCTCTGACAATCAAAAGTAAAAGGATCTGCACTGACCACTGGACTCAAGATACCATTTCATACCTAGACCTGCTGATATAAATGCGGCTCCTCCTTTGGTCAAACAAGACAGAAAATTGTGGGGTTCCCTCTACTCACTCTTCTATGCCATTAGTAAAGTGTCTGGAATAGTAGGAAATTGCAATTACTAACTCTCTTTGACTAGACATCTTGGTCAATTTGATTTACTGTTACCAAATACCATAGAGTGAGTGGCTTAAACAACGGACATTTATTTCTCACAGTTCTGGAGGCTGGGAAGTCCAAGATCAGGGTGCCAGCATGGACAGGTTCTCAATGAGGGCTCTCTTCCTGCGTTGTAGACAGCCCCCTTCTCACTGTGCCCTCACTTGGCAGAGAGACAGACAGCTATAGTCTCCTCCTCTTCTTATAAGGTTACTAACTCTATCATGGGGTCCCTACCCGCACGACCTCATCTAAACCTAATTACTTCCCAAAGCCCCACCTCCAAATACCATCACATTAGGGGTTAGGGCTTCAACATATGAATTTTGGGGGGAGGGAGGGGAACACAAACAGTCCATGAGACTAGAAATCTTTTTTTCCCCTCAGAAGAAAGCTGGGAGCTGAAAATAAAGCTTATATATATTTTAGCAACAGACTTTGAGTTCATTGTAAAGGCTTAGGAATTTCGAGAAAAAGAATCTGCTTGTGACTGCACTTCTGCACCTAGAAATCATGCACTTAATCGTATAATACATACACACATATAGATGGATGTGGAAGTAATGGAAATAAATCACCAGCATGTCTCTTGGAAGTGGGATTGCAAGTAAAGAATTCCCCTCTTATGTTTAAAAATATTATTCTGTTATTTTTTTGCAAAAACTTAATCATAAAATATATGTAGTTCTAAAGATCTGGTGTCTAGTACAGCCATCAAAGGCTGAAGATTTGGACCTAAGTCTATGGTAAAAGCAACCACGTTAAAGAAGTGATCCATTAAATGGATTATAATCCTATTGTTTCTTTGTATCTCAGGTTTTATATGAAAACATATCAAAGAATGCACTAATTTATATCACGTTAATGCTAATTCAACTCAGAATTCTGTCTCTGACAGTGGTAATGAGTGCCACTTCCCACATTATTATAGTACCTCTAGGTTCAGTTTTGTAGACAAAGTCCAATTGAAGTACGACACATTAAAAGATGTTAAGATGTGTCCATGGTATTTACCTGTCATTGACTCATTACCTGAGTATTGAATCTTCAATTCAATTTTATTCCATATTTAAATATAAAGGCTTAAATTTACTTGCAGCATGTTCAGATATATAAAGAAAAACATTTCTTTATTATGTCTTTAAGTTATTTGATCTTCCTCTTGAACCTCCTGAACTTTGGGAGAGGGGAAAAGTCTTATTCAGTAAATCACATACACTTAGCTCAATGTGGTAACGGAAACAGTCACTTTAAGCAAAATGCTCAATTTTCTCTTTTCACTTCTTTCCTCCTTTTCTTACCCAAGATGGTGTTTGACATATAAGAGGGACATTGTACTAGTGGAGAAAAATTTCTGCTGTTGCTGTTAATCATTGTGCCATTTTCTGGTCACTTTAGCCACCTCTCTCCTAGTATTTATCCAGTCACCCTGTCTGGTGAGTGCTCACCTTGTTGCTCCAGTATAATGTATGGACTAGCCCGCCTCTCTAGACTTTGTCAGAGCCTTCAGCACTCATAGGTGACAATCCTCTCTAATGCTCTACCACACCTTCTGTCTAGACCCTGGCCAAGAGGTCCTCTCCTCAGCCTCTCCAGTGCCTTTGGAAGGCTCCAGCTGCTTCTCCCAAGGAGCCTGGGAGAACCTCCGAGTCCCATCATACAAGACAGGAACAAGAGGCAGTTTAGGACAGTTAAACAGTAAACCTTCCTTTCCTTAATTACACTGAGATGTCAGGTTTACTTGCTATGGAGTTGCTCTCCAAGTTCATGCAAGGGCATGGCTTGGGGGTAAGAATTGAGGGAAAAAACAAGCTAACATTAAAGGAAATGTGTCCAAATCCTAAGTCTTATACTAATACTTACACTAATCGAATACTAATACTAATCTTATATTAATCTAATGAGCAAAAGTCTCTTTCCCTTTTTGTTTCTTTTAACTCCTTTCTCTTATGCCTTCCTTCCTCTAGGCTGGAACCCTTAAAAAGTGAAGATCAGGAACTACTGGTCTTTTTCTCTGCCTCTCTTTTGGATCTTATTCTTCCTATTACTATGATTTTCAGTACCTGAAGGAGCAAGAATCTCTTTTTTGATGTCTGTTTTATGCCATATCCCACTACTGTTTTCTTCCCCTGGTTCTGATCCTACTCTAGACTCCTGTATCTCAATGCATGGTAGCACTATCCATCAACTAGGCATGCCAGAAGTCTAGGAATCATCCTCGACACCTCTTTATCCTTCATTCCCTACATCCAACTCTACCAAGTAATTTTGATTCTTCATTTTAAGTATCTCTCAGTATTATCCACGTCTCCATTTCTACTGCCCTCAATATCCAGCTCTGAGTAATAATAATCTCCTTCCCCCAGCATTACTGAGGTAGTCTCCTAATTGTCCTCACATCTACTTTTTTTGCCTGCCACGAATTCATTTTGTATTCTGCATCTAGAGTGCTCTTTAAAAACCTCCTGCTGTATGAGGCTTTCCATACCTAACTCCTGTCTCATCTCATTTTCCCTCCTCACTCTCTGTGCTGCCCCATATTGACTTTCTTTTCCCCTCCTTGTTCTCAGGGTTTCAGGGACTAGAATGATTTCCTTCATTGTTCCTGACTCACTCTTAACACATTCTTCAGATCTGAACTCAAATAGAATTTCTCCAAGGAAACCTTCCTTGAATTTATTAGGCTAGATGAGGTACTCTTAGAGATCACTCTAACTTTTCTTCACGTGCAAAATAGAGGTTATAATTATGCAATTTTTTTCTTTGATGTCTGTCTCCTGTACTGTCTTTATTACTATATTTTTATTAGTCCTAGCATCCTACTAGAGTGACTGGATATGGTGGGTGTTAAATAACTATTTGTTAAATAAATCAAGCGATATTGACATGATTTAAATTTGATTGGATATAGAATATGGAGAAGTCAGAGATGATTGTAAGTAATAGAAGGCTTGTATGCATGATGTTCCTTTGTCATACATTAAATCCTTTGCTTTCCCAGTCATAAATATTAGAGAAAAGGGTACACTTCTTAAAATAATTTTATTTTGATCTTCACAGAGTTACGATTGGCATTTTATGAGATATTTTGAGGTTTATCATGAACTTTGTTTGTAGATTTTTTTGATGATGGCCGTTCTGATCTGTGTGAGATGATACCTCACTGTAGCTGTGATCTGCATTTGTCTAATAATTAGTGATGCTGAGCATCTCTTCATGTGCCTCTTGGTCATCTGTATGTCTTCTTTGGAGAAATGTCTATTTAGGTCTTCTGCCCATTTTTTGATTGGGTTGTTGGTTGTTTTGATATTAAGCTGCATGAGCTGTTTGCATATTTTGGAGATTAATCCTTTGTCAGCTTCTTCATTTGCAAATATTTTCTCCCATTCTGAGAATTGTCTTTTCGTCTCATTTATGGTTTTCTTTGCTGTGCAAAAGCTTTTCCGTTTAATTATGTACAATTTGTTTATTTTATTTTTTTCCTTTTTATTTATTTTTTTTTTATACAGCAGGTTCTTATTAGTTATCTATTTTATACACATTAGCGTATATATGTCAATCCCAATCTCCCAATTCATCCCACCACCACCACCCCCTTCCCCTGCTTCCCCCCTTGGTGTCCATATGTTTGTTCATTTGTTTATTTTTGTTTTTATTTTCATTACTTTAGGAGGTGGCAAATGTTCACTTCAGCACAATTTACAATAGCCAGGACATGGAAGTCACCTAAATGTCCATCAACAGATGAATGGATAAAGAAGATGTGGTACATATATACAATGGAATATTAGCCATAAAAAGGAACAAAACTGGGTCATTTGTAGAGATGTGGATGGGCCTAGAGTCTGTCATACAGAGTGAAGTAAGTCAGAAAGAGAAAAACAAATATTGTATATTAACACATATACGTGGAATCTAGAAAAATGGTACAGATGAACCTATTTGCAGGGCAAGAATAGAGACGCAGACATGGAGAATGGATGTGTAGACACGGGGGAGGCAGGTAGGATGAAGTGGGAGATTGGGATTGACATACATACATCACCATGTGTAAAACAGATAGCTAGTGGGAACGTGCTGTAAAGCGCAGGGAGCTGAGCTCAGTGCTCTGTGGTGACCTAGATGGGTGGGATGGGGAGGGGAGGGAGGTCCATGAGGGAGGGGATATATGTATACATATAGCTGATTCACTTCATTGTACACCAGAAACTAACACAACATTGTAAAACCACTATACCCCAATTTAAAAAAAAAGTACTTGAAGAAGTATTCAAATTATTATAGCAAATCCCAATTAAGATAGATTTGACAGTTGCTAATAAACTCTTCTTTGCTTACTTTCCTCAAATTTTATGATAAATTGGCATTTTTTAAATGATGAGACTGGAAAAAGACTGAGTGGGTAAAAATAATTTTTGTAAATGACTTTAGGATTTTATTACTAACTCATTTTCAATTTCATAAGAATTTGTTAGTCTTAATTTGGTCTGAGATTAAAATACACAATAAATGATTTTTCAGATGTTCCCAAGTAACTGCAATCCACATTTATTTGTATTTTTAAGGATACTAAAATGTTAATCTGCTAATTTTTTAAAAAGTATAGTATTTTTTTAAGCTCCAAGAAGGCAAAGATCATGTCACTCAGCATAAATTTCAGTTTTATCGCTACTTAAAACATATGATTTAAAAACTTTCCAAATTACAATTAAAATTTATATATAGAATAGTAAAATCTGCCTGAACCAACTTGGTAGTATTTTTATAATTTTAGACACACACACACACCTCCTCCAAAATAAACAGATTGTATAACATTAAAATTGACCTGGGTACGTTTTTCAGTTTCCAAATTACATTCTGATGAACGTTTTTTTTCCTATGGGTGCTCTCATTTATATATTTTAAAGGGTTACACATAACTCTTTCATAAGTAAGGATATGAAGTTTGCCTTCTTAGAAAGTGTTTTTCCCATTAAAATCAAACCAAAAAACAGATGCACCATTGCCTGTTTCACAGTCACAGCCAACCTGAAATGGCTGATGCTAGCTCAGGGAAGTCATAAAGAGATCAAATGACTTCTAGGCCAATGGAAAGCCCTACTGTCTAAATGTTTTTCAAGCCAATTTGAGGACTTAATTAGACTTACTGGAAGCTTGTGTGAATAATGCTGCAAGTACGATTATGAACTGCCCGGACATATTGTTTTCAATATAGAAGACCTTGTCTGCTTATACTGATGGCATATATGTAAAACTCAAGATCTTGATATTAGAATGGGTAAAATGATGGCAACATCATGATATATGAAAAATTGTGGTTCATTACTGGAATTAGTTGTCATTAGGTAAAAAGTCAGCAATCAGTCAATTGAAATACAATCAAGCTCTCCTCTTATCTGTCTTTAGCACTCAGCTTTTCTTGTTCTAAATGTAGACAAATGACTGTAAATCAAAGGAGTTTACAGATAATAATAGAAAAGGCTTCTAAGAACTGAAATCAATAAACAAATGGCAATGGCAGGATACTGTAATGTAATTAAGGGATGTTGTGAGGATGCCTCTGAAGTGCCTATAGATGAATGTGACTTCAGTACTGCTGCCAAATGAGTCCAATGTCCCACAAATGAACTGAAAACCAAGTGCCTGGAATACTGTCTGTAGTGTCACTTTAAGATGACTGCCATACTGTATTACTGTGGTGATTTGCAGGAAATAGCATGGCACATATATACACCAAGACACTGTAGTTAAGCCTTATCTTATTCTAATGAAAAATGTGTTCACCATTCATGAGAGTGCATATGTCACCAGAGTTAGTATTCAGCATGACTGAAAAAAATTGAAAGGATGTTTTATTCAGAGTATTACTAGGAGCTGATTCTGACAATATTAAAAATATTTATTATAAAATTGTAACAATGAAGAAAGCAAAAACAATATGGAATGCAACTTCGGTTTCTACTAACTTCAAACATGGAATCATAGTTAGTGTTTTATTCAGTACGTAGATATTTTCTGGGGAAGATTTTGTTTTTCTTTTTTTAATAGAAAGCTTGTAAATGTTAAACATGATCTGGCAGTTCCAATAAACAGGTATATTATTTTTTATTATCCTTACACAAAGTCCTATTTGATTAGTGCTTACTAGGTGCCAGGTACTAACTGATTTACAAATATTGATTCATTTAATACTCAAAACAACCCTGTGACATAGGTAGATCAGCCCCATTAACAGCTGATGAAACTAAGACACAGAGATGCTAAGTAATGAGCCTGGGGTCACAGAACTAGTGAGTGAAGGAACCCATTTAAACCCAGGAAGTCTGCTTTAGAGTCCTGGCTTTGAATGTTGACCTGCAACATATATATATACACACACACACACATATATATATACACGCAATGAGAATCACTGCAGAGTTTTTTTAATGTTTTGATTCACAGCTTCCACCCTCACAGATTTTGACTTAGTGAATCTGGGACCCGGCCCAGGCGTCTCCATTTCTAATAAGATTTTATAGTTGTTTTTTTGGCCACTCTTTGAAACATATTGATTTAGAGGTACCTGGTTATACAACAAGATTGGATTCCTTATTCTTGTTCCATTCTATGTTAATCCACAGTAATTTCTGTAACTAACTGACGAAAGCTACACCAGCACTCATTCTGCTCCTAAAAAGAGCAAGTTCAGAGACAAAAAGTGCATATGGCTCATGCTGCCATTTATAATTGTCACTGAGGTCTGACCCTTCACAGATCAACGCTTTTAGGGATATTATTTATTACTCTAGAGTAATTAGTGAGCCAAAAACTATATAAATTTTTGTTAACAGAAATAGTCATGAACATCTTTCCTTAATATGACTGAGACACATGCTTCCTGAGTCTTTGTATTCTCTTATATTAAACTTTTTTTTCACTTCATCCATGATGATGTAGGCTGAAAATTTCTTTTTGTTTTTCATATGAATACTCCCTACTAGCACTACAATAGTTAATTGAGTGTTTCCATTTTATAAAATATCTTTGAGTGTAATGACTGCAAGTACTTTGTTGAATATTCATTAACTATCCTTTTCTCACAGGGCATATAAATCCTCTGCAATGCAATACATATACACTTTAAACTTTGACATAAAATACTCATATTTCTAAGATAAAGGAGTTTTTCTTCTGTAAGCACTCTCTCAAATCATATATAATCAGGAACATTGGCAACACTGCTGCTATGAGAAGGACAGAGAGAACATCAAGAAATCCAAATGAATTCAAACCCATTAAATGTAATGGTGTGGTAAATCTCAATGTACCATCTGCTGTAGAACACTGATACCCTATTGGAATTCCACATCTTATTTACATAACAGATAAGAATGTGCTAGGAGATTTATATGGTGATATAACCTGGAGACAAAACTAAGTTTATCCTGTATTCACATCTGGGGATATCCACATGTGTATAAAATTTAATCTATTTCTGGTTAGTTATTCTACAGTAAAATTTAAAATGCCACCTTACCCAAATGTTATCAGCAATACTGTCAGTAAAAACTAAATAATCAATAAAAAAGAGTTCTTATACAATGCTGTGTAAAATGTGAAATTGACCCAAAGAATTCCATCTCTTCTAGACAGAAATTGAAGGAATAGGACTGTAAGACTATGGTAGATGCCTAATATATCTGTGCTTACATTTAACAAATAAATTGGTAGTAATCCTTTCTGAGAGATGTTTGACTCATATTTACTCAAAAACACTTTAGAAATTAGGGTAGTAATTAAAATTACATTAAATTTATAGAACTATTAATAATTAGTTGCAAACACTTTGAAATCTCCAATATTTAAGTCAGTTCCTAAACACTAAAACAAATTTTGAAAGAAACATAAAATCAAATTTTAAAGTGGAATACTCTCTTGTCCTGGAATTCAAATTAATATCCTCCTTTTCTTTATTTTAACTTAAGGATTTCCCTCAAATATACATGAATCACAAAGTCTGTAGATGTTTTCATGAAGCCTATCTGATACATAATTATAAGACCACATTATCTATGTCTGTATGTGTCTTTTTTAGCAGCTGAAATTAGTCAGCTAGGTATTTTATGAGTTATTCTTACTTTCGTCTGCATTCTTTCAAATGTTTTTTTAATTTAAAGGAGGTAAACAGGAAACTGATACTTTTCAGTATTGTATCTCAAAGCTCATGAGACACCACATTTCTTCTAGATCCTCTCCTGTGACTTTCCTCACCAACAATGTTGAATAATTAAGCACTTTTGCATTTACATTCAGCAACCAGGATTTAATTAAACACAGTTCCCATCACTTCAACTGCTCTTACCAAACCTCCAGAAGTTGAAGAGTGCTGCTGTTGACAATGGCAGTCCACCAAGTGGAAAATTACGCAAAGAAAATTGAGAAAGTAGGAAAAATGCCAGGCCTGGTGCCTTAGGGAAAGTAGAGAATATGAAAGTAAATACAGTGCAGAGTATTTTGGTTATTGCTGTTGGCACTCTTCTTGATTATGTAATAGACTTTGTAAATTGATATATTACATGTTTATTACTTACTATCAAATCATAGGAACAATTTTGTTCTTGAAAGAATGATTGCCCATTACAAAAGTCCCATCAAGAATGTATTTGGCTATGTAATTGACCATGGTGGTATACTGAGCTAATTTCAACATAAGCTTTGTAAAGCAATATTTATCTGTGATTACCAATAGTTAGAGTCAATTTTTTAAATTGTATTCACATATTTCATATCATACACAGGCCCATTTCTTTTTCATACAGTTAGAATTTTGCTAACAGGGACAATTAATTAGTATATAAGTAGAATCTGGATTCACATTGTAAATAGTGTGAAACCATGGTATTCTACTGATGTATCATTTGTTAACTTAAAAATTAGTTTAACTTCATCATTTAACAAACTTCTAGAAAAATTTTAATTACTGGTCACAGATGTGTTTCTAATCCTTGCAATATTTATTAAGTACCTATTGTGTGCACCTATGTTGCAAAATACACAATGACACAAAAGTGAAGACAGTCTTTGCCCTCAATTTGACCCTTAATTTAAATGTGTTTAATCAATAAACAGTGTATAGTGTGTTGAATGATGAGCCTCTGCCCCAAAATATATCCATGCCCTAAAATCTGTAATTATGATATTATTTAGAAAAAGGCTTTGTAGATGAAGGTTTTTAATATGAGATCACCTGGATTTGGGTGGGCCCTAAACCCAATGAAAAGTCCTTATAAGAGAAGATGTGGAGTCTTTTAAGAAGATACCGAATCCATATAAGAGGAGACACAAACATTATGCTAAGTGAAATAAACCAGATACAGAAAGACAAATACTATATGATTTCACTTACATGTGGAATCTATAATAGTCAAACTCATAGAAACAGAGAAGAGAATGGTGATTGCCAAAGGCAATGGGGAGGGGGAAATGGAGAAGTGATGGCCAAAGGGTACAAAGTTTCAGTTATGCAAGACAAGTAAGTTTTGGAAACATACTATACAGCATAATGCCTATAGCTAACAATACTGTATTGTATAAATTTTTTTAATAGATCTTTATTGGAGTATAATTGCGTCACAATACTGTGTTAGTTTCTGTTTCACAACAAAGCAAATCAGCCATATGCATACATATGTCCCCATATCCCCTCCCTCTTGAGCCTCCCTCCCATTCTCCCTATTCCACTCCTCTAGGTCATTGCAAAGCACCAAGCTGATCTCCCTGAGCTATGCTGCTTCTTCCCACCAGCCAACTATTTTACATTTGGTAGTGTATATATGTCAATGCTACTCTCTCTTCACCCCAGCTTACGCCTCCCACCCCATGTCCTCAAGTCCATTTTCTATGTGTACCTCTTTATTCCTGCCCTGCAACTAGGTTCAGCAGTACTATTTTTTTTTTTTTTTAGATTCCATATATATGTGTTAGCATACAGTATTTGTTTTTCTCTTTCTGACTTACTTCACTCTATATGACAGACTCTAGGTCCATCCACCTCACTAAAAATAACTCAATTTCGTTTCTCTTTATGGCTGAGTAATATTCCATCATATATATGTGTCACATATTCTTTATCCATTCATCTGTCATTGGACATTTAGGTTGGTTCCATGTCCTGGCTATTGTAAATAGTGCTGCCATGAACATTGTGGTACATGTCTCTTTTTGAATTATGGTTTTCTCAGGGTATATGCCCAGGAGTGGGATTGCTGGGTCATATGGTAGTTCTATTTTTAGTTTTTTAAGGAACCTCCATACTGTTTTCCATAGTGGTTGTATCAGTTTACATTCCCACCAATAGTGCAGGAGGGTTCCGTTTTTACCACACCCTTTTCAGCATTTATTGTTTCTAGATTTTTTGATAATGGCCATTCTGATCAGCATGAGGTGATACCTCAGTGTAGTTTTGATTTTCATTTCTCTAATAATTAGTGATGTTGAGCACCTTTTCATGTGTCTCTTGGCCATCTGTAAGTCTTCCTTGGTGAAATGTCTATTTAGGTCTTCCACCCATTTTTTAATGGATTGTTTGTTTTTTTGATATTGAGCTCCATGAGCTATTTGTATATTTTGGAGATTAATCCTTTGTCTGTTGATTCATTTGCAAATATTTTCTCCCATTCTGAGGGTTGTCTTTTTCTCTTGTTTATGGTTTCCTTTGCTGCCCAAAAGCTTTTAAGTTTAGGGCTTCCCTGGTGGCTCAGTGGTTAAGAATCCGCCTCCCAATGCAGAAGACACAGGTTCGAGCTCTGGTCCGGGGAGACCCCACATGCCACAGAGCAACTAAGCACGTGGGCCACAACTACTGAGCCTGAACTCTAGAGCCCACGAGCCACAACTACTGCAGCCCATGCGCCTAGAGCCCATGCTGCACAATAAGGGAAGCCACCGCAATGAGAAGCTTGTGCACCACAACGAAGAGTAGCCCCTGCTCGCCGCAACTAGAGAAAGCCTGCATGCAGCAACGAAGACCCAATGAGGCCAAAAATAAATAAATAAATTTATTTTTTAAAAAGTTTTTAAGTTTAATTAAGTCCTGTTTGTTTTTGTTTTTATTTCTGTTACTCTAAGAGGTGGGTCAAAATGATCTTGCTGTGGTTTATGTCAAAGACTCTTTTTCCTGTGTTTTCCTCTAAGAGTTCTATAGTGTCTCGTCTTATATTTAAGTCTTTAATCCATTTGGAGTTTATTTTTGTGTATGGTGTTAGGTAGTGTTCTAATTTCATATTTCTGTTTTTGTGACAGTACCATACTGTTTTGATTACTGTAGCTTTGTGGTATAGTTTGAAGTTGTGGAGCCTGATTCCTCCAACTTTGTTTTTCTTTCTCAAGATTGCTTTGGCTCTTTGGGGTCTTTTGTGTTTCTGTACGAATTGTAAAATTTTTTGTTCTAATTATGTGAAGAATGCCATCGGTAGTTTGACAGGGATTGCATTGAATCTGTAGATAGCTTTGGGTAGTATAGTCATTTTCACAATATTGATTCTTCTAGTCCAAGGACATGGTATATTTCTAAATCTGTTTATGTCATCTTTGATTTCTTTCTTCAGTGTTTTACACTTTTCTGAGTACAAGTCTTTTGCCTCCTTAAGCAGGTTTATTCCTAGGTATTTTATTCTTTTTGTTGCAATGGTAAATGGGAGTGTTTCCTTAATTTCTCTTTCTGGTTTTTCATTGTTGGTGTATAGGAATGCCAGAGATTTCTGTGCATTTATCTTCTATCCTGCAACCTTACCAAATTCATTGATTAGTTCTAGTAGTTTTCTGGTGGCATATTTAGGATTTTCTATAGTATCATGTCATCGGCAAGCAGTGACAGTTTTACTTCTTTTCCAATTTGTATTTCTTTTATTTCTTTTTCTTCTCTGATTGCTGTGGCTAGGACTTCCAAAACTATGTTGAATAAGAGTGGCGAGAGTGGGCATCCTTGTCTTGTTTCTGATCTTAGTGGAAATGCTTTCAGTTTTCCACTATTTAGTATGATGCTTGCTGTGGGTTTGTCATATATGGCCTTCATTAGGTTGAGGTAGGTTCCCTCTATGCCCATTTTCTGGAGAGTTTTTGTCAAAAATGTGTGTTGAATTTTTTCAAAAGCTTTTTCTGCATCTATTGAGATGACAATATGGTTTTTATTCCTTAATTTCTTAATGTGGTGTATCACATTGATTGATTTGCATATACTGAAGAATCCTTGCATCCCTGGGATAAATCCCACTTGATCATGGTGTATGATCCTTTTAATGTGCTGCTGGTTTCTGTTTGCTAGTATTTTGTTCAGGATTTTTGCATCTATATTCTTCAGTGATATTGGTCTATAATTTTCTTATTTTGTGATATCTTTTTCTGGTTTGGGTGTCAGGTGATGGTGGCTTCGTAGAATGAATTTGGGAGTGTTGCTCTCTCTGCAATTTTTTGGAAGAGTTTGAGAAGGATAGGTGTCAGCTCTTCTCTAAATGTTTGATAGAATTCACCTGTGAAGCCATCTGGTCCTGTACTTTTGTTTGTTGGAAGATTTTTAATTATGGTTTCAATTTCATTACTTGTGATAGGTCTGTTTATATTTTCTAATTCTTCCTGGTTCAGTCTTGGAAAATTGTACCTTTCCAAGAATTTGTCCATTTCTTCGTGCTTGTCCATTTTGTTGGCATATAGTTGTTTGTAGTAGTCTCTTATGATGCTTTGTATTTCTGCAGTGTCAGTTGTGATTTCTCCTTTTTCATTTCTAATTTTATTGATTTGCATCCTCTCCCTTTTTTTCTTGATGAGGCTGGCTAAGGGTTTATCAATTTTGTTTATCTTCTCAAGAACAAGCTTTTAGTTTTTTTTAATCTTTGCTTTGTTTTCTTCATTTCTATTTCATTTCTTTCTGTTCTGATTTTTATGATTTCTTTCCTTCTACTGACTTTGGGTTTTCTTTGTTCTTCTTTCTCTAGTTACTTTAAGTGTAGGGTTAGATTGATTATTTGAGATTTTTCTTGTTTCTTGATGTGAGATTGTATTGCTATAAAATTCCCTCTTAGAACTGCTTTTTGCTGTGTCCCATAGGTTTTGGGTCATCGTGTTTTCACTGTCATTTGTTTCTATGTATTTTTTTATTCCTTCTTTGATTTCTTCAGTGATCTCTTGGTTATTTAGTAGCACACCTTTTAGCCTCCATTTATTTGTGTTTTTTACAGTTTATTTCCTGTCATTGATTTCCAATCTCATAGTGTTGTGGTCAGAAAAGATGCTTGATAAGATTTCAATTTTCTTAAATTTTCCAAGGCTTGATTTGTGACTCAAGATGTGATCTATCCTGGAGAATGTTCTATGTGCACTTGAGAAGAAAGTGTATTCTGCCACTTTGGAGTGGAATGTTCTATAAATATCAATTAGATCTATCTGGTCTATTGTGTCATTTAAAGCTTGTGTTTCCTTATTTATTTTCTGTTTGGATGATCCGTCCATTGGTGTAAGTGGGGTGTTAAAGTCCCCTACTATTATTGTGTTACTGTTGATTTCTCCTTTCATGGTTGTTAGCATTTTCTTTATGTATTGAGGTGCTCATATGTTGGGTGCATAAACGTTTATAATTGTTATATCTTCTTCTTGGATTGATCCTTTGATCATTATGTAGTGTCCCTCCTTATCTCTTGCAACAGTTTTTATTTTAAAGTCATTTTATCAGATCCGAATATTGCTACTCCACCTTTATTTTGATTTCCATTTACATGGAATATCTTTTTCCATCCCTTCATTTTCAGTCTGTATGTGTCCCTAGGTCTGAAGTGGGTCTCTTGTAGACAGCATACGTATGGTTCTTGTTTTTGTATCCATTCAGCCAGTCTGTGTCTCTTGGTTCAGGCTGTTAATCCATTTACATTCAAGGTTATTATCAATATGTATATTTCTATTACCATTTTCTTACTGGTTTTGGAGTTTTTTTGTAGGTCTTTTTCTTCTCCTGTGTTTCCTGCCTAGAGAAGTTCCTTTACCATTTGTTGTAAAGCTGGTTTGGTGGTGCTGAATTCTCTTAGCTTTTACTTGTCTGAAAAGCTTTTGACTTCTCCATCGAATCTGAATGAGATCCTTGCTGGGTAGAGTAATCTTGGTTGTAGGTTTTTCTCTTTCATCACTTTAAGTATATCCTGCCACTCCCTTCTGGCCTGCAGAGTTTCTGCTGAACAATCAGCTGATAACCTTATGGGGATTCCTTTGTATGTTATTTTTTGTTTTTCCCTTGCTGCTTTTAATAGTTTTTCTTTGAATTTAGTTTTTGTTAGTTTGATTAATATGTGTCTTGGTGTGTTTTTCCTAGGCTCTATCCTGTATGGGACTCTCTGTGCTTCCTGGACTTGGGTGACTATTTCCTTTCCCATGTTAGGGAAGTTTTCAACTATAATCTCTTCAAATATTTTCTCAGAACCTTTTGTTTTCTCTTCTTCTGGGACCAATATAACTTGAATGTTAGTGCGTTTAGTGTTGTCCCAGAAGTCTCTGAGATTGTCTTCAATTCTTTTCATTCTTTTTTCTTTATTCGGCTCCTCCACAGTTATTTCCACCATTTTGTCTTTTGGCTCACTGAATAAGTTCTTTTGCCTCAATTATTCTGTTATTGATTCCTTCTAGTGTAATTTTCATTTCAGTTATTGTGTTGGTCATCTCTGTTTGTTTGTTCTTTTGTTCTTCTAGATCTTTGTTAAACATTTCTTGTATTTTCTCAGTCCATGCCTCCATTCTATTTCCGAGATTCTGGATCATCTTTACTATCATTACTCTGAATTCTTTTTCAGGCAGATTGCCTATTTCCTCTTCATTTATTTGGTCTTGTAGGTTTTTACCTTGCTCCTTCGTCTGTGACATAGTTTTTTGCTGTCTCATTTTTTTCTTTTTTTTTTAATGAGTGGGATTGGCCAAAGCTCCTGCAGTGGGAGCTCTGAGTCCGAACCACTGGACGAACAGAGAGCCTCAGACCCCAGGGAATATTCATCAGAGTGAGGTCTCACGGAGATCCTCATCTCAGCACCAAGACCCAGCTCTACGCAATAGCCTACAAACTCCAGTGTTGGAAGCTTCAAGCCAAACAACCAGTAAGACAGGAACACAATCCCACTCATGTATTGTATACTTAGAGTTTTCTAAGAAAGTAGATTTTATGTTAAGTGCTCTTAACACACACACACATCATCATCATCATCATCATCATCATCATCATGCGGATGGGAGGAAACTTTGGAAGGTAATGGATATACCTATGGCCTTGATGGTAGTGATGGTTTCACCAGTATATATTGCCCTGAAATGCATTCAGTAGTGTTCATTAAATAGGTACAGCTTTTGAATGCCAATCATATCTCAATGAAGTGGTTTTAAAGACAGACAGAGAGAAAGAAGACACAGAGATGCAGGTTGGAAGGCCTTGTGAGAGGGTAACAAAGATTAGAGTTATGCAGCTCCAAACCAAGGAACTCATGGGGCCACCAGAAGCTGGAAGGGGCAAGGAAGGGTTCTACTCTAAAGTGTTCTTAGGGAACATGGCCCTCCTGACACCTTGATTTTCAGACTTCTGGCCTCCAGAACTGTGAGAAAATTTTCTATCATTTTAAGTCTCAAAATCTGTGGTAATTTGTTATGGAAACCCTAGGAAAGTAACACAACACGTTTAACATAAAACATTTACCACTGTGGTGTAGGAAGTCATGGGTTTTGAAGTTAGAAAGAATGGTTTTAATCAACTATTTATTACTTATGATCTTAGGCAAGTTATGTGACTCTCCCAAGCCTGAGTTTTCTAAACTATAGAATGGAAATGGTAATGTTCAATTACTTTGAGGATTAAATGAAATTAGGTTGTGGTATGCCTAGCACAATAGTGCCAATATGTTCTCAGTATATTCTCCCTCCTTCATCCTCCTTCTCTCTCTTCCTTTTCTTTTTTATCCCCCTCTTCTCTCTCCCTTCCTCCCATCCAACTAATTAGTTAAAATACTAATTTGTTAGCACTTGATATTTCATTTGTTATCAATTTGTGCAAAAATGATATTGAGAAGGAAAAGATAATTTAACATTAAAGGAAAATAGAAAGACATTTAAAACTCCTGTATTCTTTTTATAATTCAACAATCATAAATAGTATTGTATAAGAGTAAGTAGAAATGATAGATAAAAAAGAAATTTTTTTGCTATTCTCCGCAGGGGGAATAATATAGTCTTTCAAAGTAATTTTATATACTATTTTAACTCATCCTTATAAAACCCAAATAAAGAATGAAACATAAAATATGCTCCCCTCAATTTAGTAAACTTAGTCTCAGAGAGGTGAAAATAAAAATCAATTGAAAAGAGAAATACAGCTTTAGAGTCTGTGATTTGCAGAATAGTGGACTCCAAGATGTCCATATCTTAATCCCCAAAGCCTGTGAGTATGTTACCTTACATAGTAAAAGAGATTTTGAGATATGATAACTTTAAGTATCTTGAGATAAGATTTTCTGGGAATATCTGTGTGGGTCCAGTGCAAGCACAAGGGTCCTTATAAAAGGCAGGCAGAAGGTCAGAATTAGTAAAGGCACCATGATATGCAAACAGAGATGAAAGAGTGAGATATTGGAAGATACTATGTTACTGGCTTTGAAGAAGGAGAAAGCAAGGGGTTATGAGCAGGAGTGCAGGTGACCTCTAGATGCTAGAAATGGAAAGAAAATTAATTCTCCCTTAAACATTCCAAAAGGAATGCAGCCCTGTCAACACCTTGATTTTAAGACTTCTGACCTCTAAGACTATAAGACAATACATTTGTATTGTTTAAGCCATTAAATTGGTGGTGACTTCTTAAAACAGCTGTAGGAAACTAATATAGAGCCCATGACTGCTTTTTCATAATTACATTTATTCCCCTCTCAAAAACTGCCTCCTAATGTGGTTGAAGTCACTCATTTCATCAAGTGGATAAGAGCTACATTTCCATTCAAAATTTTTCTGCCCTGAATCTCAGTTTATGAAAACAAATGAGAGGATTAAATATATGTAGACTTAAATAGTAATTTCTGTAGTTAAATTTGGAAAAAACTATATTTATCTGGTCCTTCATGACTGAAATGAATTGACTTCAGTCACCACTTTGCTTAATTTAACACTTTCAAAACTTGTTTTTTGGAACATTAGCCCTGGGGTAAGGAGTTTGGGGTCAAAGATATTTGAAAAAGTCTACATATTCCCCTTGTCCCTGGGAGGTTCCAAGAGAATTTCCCTGCAATGTCTTATAGGTATGAAAGACTCTGCACATGATATTACCACTTTTTCACTTCCTGTTCACCTCGATGGCCATCTAATCTGACTTACACTCCTGCTACTCTACTGAAATTGTTCTTGTTGAGGTCTTTAAAGAAGACCATGATATCAAGTCCAAGTAACAGTTTTTTCCTGATGTTTCTCATATTTTCAGGAGTAGTGGACTTAACAAATGATTCCCTCCATCTATTCAATAATTTATACTATATTTTCATATTTTATCTAAAGAATGAAGTTGACTTAAGATGCTCTTATACTTATAGCAAATGATTACCATCAACCTATATAAAGCTCATCTCTGGCTTTACTTGTGTTTATTTTCATCTTCATCTCTGAGCCCATCCCTATTCTTATTGCCACAATAGGCACCCACTCTAACATATCTGGCATATGCTCTTGGATACATATGTAATTTTGAGAAATATAGATTATCTTTGAGTATGCTCTTTAAATACATATAAATTGTATTGTGTTATAGACTCATTCTGTAGCATTCATTCTGTTTCTTACTTTTTTCTTTCAACATTTGGTTTTAACATCTGTTCATGTTGTTAAGTATAATTCTAGTTCATTGTTTCCAAATGATGCACATTTTTTTCTAAAGAATTCATCCACCAGTTTTCACTTATTCATTTCCCCTTTAATGGGTACCTAGGTGACCTTTAAATCTTTACTACCACAAACATAAATACCTTCACACTCCTTCCCCTGAGAGCTGCACATAGGTGTCTCTGGAGTATACATCCAAGAGTGGGATAAATGTGGGGTAAATGCAGATATTTTCACTGAGAGTGGAGTGAATCTATAAATAAATTTGTGAAGAATATAAATGTTACACATATTAAGTTTTCCAATCCATGAACATGTGACATCTCTATTATATAAATTTTCTTTAATTTATCTCAAAAATAACTAGTAGGTTTTTGAAGAAGTCTAGAAAATCTTTAATAGACTATACCTAGGTATTGGATAATGTTTATACTAATGTCAGTGCTTTATTTTTTAATTTCATTTTTGAATTTTTTGACTGCTATAGAGATATGAAATCAGAAGTGGTCTATATTGTTTCCATTTTACCATCTGTCTCTTGGGAGATGGACTGGCTTCTATTTCCTTCTTGTATCCACAGGAAGGAACACATTGCATATGCTAAACAAAATTTTGTTGAATAAATAAATGAAGATTTTGGAGGAGCATAGACACTCATGTAGTTGGGAGCTCACTCCGGGGTTGTGCTGGTGCTCCGTCTTGTGGTTTTAATCAATAATCCTTAGCAACAGCTTCCTCTCATCCTAAAATAGAGATGATTTGGCCCAAATGCATAGTGTTAAATTACTTCATCATAAATCATAAGTCTCCACTCTCAATACCAAAGACAAGCATTATTTCCAATACTAAACCCACAAAAGAATGTAATACACAGGAGCTGCATAAAAAATCACAGCCTTGTCTACTGACTTTCAAATTCTGTCAAACTGACATCTCTTAAAACTTTTAGAGATTGTGCAAAAGCCAAAAGTACAAATAAGGCAACAATCCTCAAAGTTTAATTCTCTCAACAAAGCACTTTTTTTTTAATGAAAGAAACACACTGCTATACTCTACACCTGTGAGAAAGCCCAAGAACAGAACTCTTGATTCCCTACATTCAGAACCTGATAACCCATCCAAAGTTCCAACTGTTTTTAATAAACATTTTCACATAATCCAAGAAATAGAAAATGCAAACAAGTTGGTCATGGGCATTAAAGTGAGACAGTTTCTGGGTGATTATTCAAATCAAATATCTGGCTCTGTTTCTTGGGATGAGGTATCTGCCAACTGTCAGATGTCAGGCTGGATGAGGCTGGAGGAGAGAAGAGGAAGAGCAGACTGGGAAAGAGGGGTCCTTCTGTTTACATAGTCACATTTCAGCACCATCCATGCAATGTTGTCAAGAAGCATCAGTGTCTTTCGCCTAATATTCAGTTCACTCCTACCATCTGGACAGTTCAACCCACTTCTGCAGATTAAAGCCAATGCAGTCAATATGTTTGCTTTGCTTTTTTTTTTTTTTTTTTTGGTCATTGTTTAATAAAAAGGTGAATGATTGTTACCCTTATTTCTACAATTCTCGATTTCTGTATCAAAATAGAAAGCAATAGCCACTTGCTTTCCTTTCAGAGATGATGGGCAAAAGACATCTTTTGGCATTTCATTAGATGAAATATTTTTCTAATGAGAGAAGTGTTCCTTAGTGCAATTTCATTTGACTTAAATTTTTGGAACATGTTACCAATTGCTGTTTTGTACATAGTATTTTCTAAGAAAATTCCTAACCCTCAAAATCTGTCAAGACCTTGCTTCAGTGACAAATATCCTGATTGTATGGGAAATATATTTGAAGGCTAGCCCATTGTTTAATCTTTTCCAAGATTCAGAGATTTTGTAAAATAGAACTAAAACCAAAGAAAATACACTAAACTTGAATATAAACATTATGTAAGTGTCTGACAAAATCTGTACTCATTATCAAAATTGTGATCCAAAAATAGCAAATGGGCTCTTCTGTTTAATAAATTAGATAACATGATATTGAGTAAACCAAAATGATTATCTACATTTTAATACAAGCTTCATCATTAAAGGAAGATAGTAAAATCCTCTTCAAAACTTCAGCATAAAATTTCATCTTTACTATACACATAGAAAAAACCTGAAATCCATTATTTTGCATAAAAAATTTAATAAGAAAAATGAACTTGCCATTTGAAATGGTTCAGAACTTTAAAAATGTATAAAATGTACAGGGACCCAAGATAGAACACAATAACTTATTATAAGTTCCAGTGACAATTTTTGAGAGGTCTATTATTGGCTTGCAATCCTACAAAAATACTTAGTCTTAAAAACATTTTGTTGTTGTGATGTAGACAAATGCACCAGAAGGCTTTTAATCAAATTATATTAATTAATGACTTCCTAAAGATACAATCTGAAGACAATGTAGAAGAGCTTATATACTAAATTATATATTATGTGCAATATTATATACTTATATATTATTATTATATATTCAATGTTTATTGAAGGGGAAAACTAATTTACCTATGAAAACTTTCTGGTACTTTTTACTTTTTTATAAAATAGCACTGACTCAATGAAACTAAAAGCTGATTCTTTGAAAAGATAAACAAAATTGATAAACCTTTAGCCAGACTCATCAAGAAAAAGAGGGAGAGGACTCAAATCAATAAAATTAGAAGTCAAAAAGGAGAAGTTACAATAGACACCACATAAATACAAAGGATCATAAGAGACAACTACAAGCAACTATATGCCAATAAAATGGACAACCTAGAAGAAATGGACAAATTCGGAGAAAGGTACAATCTCCCAAGACTGAACCAGGAAGAAACAGAAAACATAAAGAGACAAATCATAAATACTGAAATTGAAACTGTGATTTAAAAACTCCCAACAAACAAAAGTCCAGGACCAGATGGCCTCACAGGCAAATTATATCAAACATTTAGAAAAGAGTTAACACCTATGTTTCTGAAACTATTCCAAAAAATTGTAGAGGAAGGGACACTCCCAAACCCATTCTATGAGGTCACCATCACCCTGATACCAAAACCAGACAAAGATACTACAAAAAAAGAAAATTAGAGACCAATATCACTGATGAATATAGATGCAAAAATCCTCAACAAAATACTAGCAAACCAAATCCAACAATACATTTAAAGGATCATATACCATGATCAAGTGGGATTTATCCCAGGGATGCAAGGATTTTTCAATATCCGCAAATCAATCAGTGTGATACACCACATCAACAAATTGAATAAAATCCATATGATCATCTCAATAGATGCAGGAAAAGCTTTTGACAGAATTCAACAGCCATTTATGCTAAAAACTCTCCAGAAAGTGGGCATACAGGGAGTCCACCTCAACAAATAAAGGCCATATATGACAAACCTACAGCTAACATCATACTCAATGGTGAAAAGCTAAAAGCATTTCCTGTAAGATCAGGTACAAGACAAGAATGTCCACTCTCACCACCTTCATTCAACATAGTTTTGGAAGTTCCAGCATGGAAATCAGAGACGAAAAAGAAATAAAGGGAATCCAAACTGGAAAAGAAGAAGTAAAACTGTCACTGTTTGTAGATGACATGATACTATACATAGAAAATCCTAAAGATGCTACTAGAAAACTATTAGAGCTCATCAATGAATTTGGTAAAGTTGAAGGATACAAAATAAATACACAGAAATCTGTTGCATTTCTATACACTAACAATAAAAGATCAGAAAGAAAAATTAAAGAAACAATTCAACTTACTGTCACATCAAAAAGAAAACAATATCTAGGAATGAACCTACCTAAGGAGGCAAAAGACCTGTACTCAGAAAACTATAAGATACTAATGAAAGAAATCAAAGATGACACAAACAGATGGAGAGATATACCATGTTCTTGCACTGGCAGAATCAACATTGTCAAAATGGAGGGTCCTTAAAAAACTAAAAATAGAGTTACCATGTGATCCAACAATCCCACTCCTGGCATATATCTGGAGAAAACTCTAATTCGAAAAGACACATGCACCCCAATATTCATTGCAGCACTATTTACGATAGCCAAGACATGGAAACAACCTAAATGTCCATCACAGAGGAATGGATTAAGAAGATGTGGTACAGAGAGACCTTCAAGATGGTGGAAGAGTAAGACGTGGAGATCACCTTACTCCCCACAAATACATCAGAAATGCAACTACATGTGCAACAACTCCTACAGAACACCTACTGAATGCTGGCAGAAGACCTCAGACTTCCCAAAAGTCAAGAAACTCCCCCACGTACCTGGGTAGGGCAAAAGAAAAAAGAAAAAGAAGAGACAAAAGAATAGGGATGGGATCTGCACCACTGGGAGGGAGCTGTGAAGGAGGAAAAGTTTCCATACACTAGGAAGCCCCTTCACTGTCAGAGACTGTGGGTGGCGGAGGGGGGAAGCTTCGGAGCCACAGAGGAGAGCGCAGCAACAGTGGTGAGGAGGGGAAAGCGGAGAGATTCCCGCACAGAGGATTGGTGCTGACCAGCACTTACCAGCCCGAGAGGCTTGTCTGCACAACTGCCGGAATGGGCGGGGGCTGGGAGCTGAGTCTCAGGCTTATTTGGAGGTCAGATCCCAGGGAGAGGACTGGGATTGGCTGTGTGAACACAGCCTGAAGGGGGCTAGTGCACCACAGCTAGACGGGAGGGAGTCTGGGAAAAAGTCTGGACCAGCCTAAGAGGCAAGAGACCATCGTTTCAGGGTGCACGAGGAGAGGGGATTCAGAACACTGCTTAAACAAGCTCCAGAGAAAGGCGTGAGCCACGGCTATCAGCGGAGACACCAGAGACGAGCATGAAACGCTAAGGCTGCTGCTGCAGCCACCAAGAAGCCTGTGTGCAAGCACAGGTCACTATCCACACCTCCCCTCCAGGGAGCCTGTGCAGCCCGCCACTGCCAGGGTCCCGGGATCCAGAGACAACTTCCCCGGGAGAACACACAGTGCACTTCAGGCTGTTGCAACGTCATGCCAGCCTCTGCCACTGCAGGCTCACCCCTCATTCCATACCCCTCCCTCCACCTGGCCTGAGTGAGCCAGAGCCCCCTAATCAGTTGCTACTTTAACCCCATCCTCTCTGGCTAGGGAAAAGACACCCTCAGGCGACCTACATGCAGAGGCGGGGCTAAAACCAAAGCTGAACCCCAGGAGCTGTGCGAACAAAGAAGAGAAAGGGAAATCTCTCCCAGCAGCCTCAGGAGCAGCGCATTAAATCTCCACAATCAACTTGAGGTACCCTGAATCTGTGGAATACCTGAATAGATGAATCATACCAAAATTCACGTGGTGAACTTTGGGAGCAATGAAATATATTTTTTTTTCCTTTTTTCCCTTTTTGTGAGTGTGCATGTGTATGTTTCTTAGACTGATTTTGTCTGTATAGCTTTTCTTTTACCATTTGTCCTAGTGTTCTGTCTGCCCATTTTTTTTCTTTTGGTTTTTTGGGGTTATTTTTTGATAGTTTTTAGCACTTGTTATCATTGGTGGATTTGTTTTTTGGTTTGGTTGCTCTCTTTCTTTCTTTTTCTTTTTTATTACTTTTTAATTTTTTAAATATTTTTAAAATTTTTTATTTTAAAAAGTTTATTTTTGAAATTTTTCTTTCTTTCTTCCTTCCTTCCTTCCTTCCTTCCTTCCTTCCTCTCTCTCTCTCTCTCTTTCTTTCTTTTCTTTTCTTTTCTTTTCTTTTCTTTTCTTTTCTTTCTCCCTTTTCTTCTGAGCCATGTGGCTGACAGGGTCATGGTGCTCCGGCCGGATGTCAGTCCTGTGCCTTTGAGGTGGGAGAGCCGAGTTCAGGACGTTGGTCTACCAGAGACCTCCCGGCTCCATGTAATATCAAATGGCGAAAGCTCTCCCTGAGATCTCCATCTCAATGCTAACACCCAGCTCCACCCAATGACCAGCAATCTACAGTGCTGGACACCCTATGCCAAACAACTAGCAAGACAGGAACACAACACGACCCATTAACAGAGAGGCAACCTAAATTCATAATAAGCTCACAGAAACCCCAAAACACACCACCAAATGAGGTCCTGCCCACCAGAAAGACAAGATCCAGGCTCATCCACCAGAACACAGGCACTAGTCCCCTCCACCAGGAAGCCTACACAACCCACTGAACCAACCTTAGCCACTGGGGGCAAACACCAAAACCAACGGGAACTATGAACCTGCAGCCTGCAAAAAGGAGACCCCAAAACACAGTAATTTAAGCAAAATGAGAAGACAGAGAAACAGACAGATGAAGGAGAAAGGTAAAAAACAACCAGACCAAACAAATGAAGAGGAAATAGGCAGTCTACCTGAAAAAGAATTCAGAATAATGATAGTAAAGATGATCCAAAATCTTGGAAATAGAATGGAGAAAATACAGGAAACATTTAACAAGGACCGAGAAGAACAAAAGAGCAAACAAACAATGATGAACAGCACAATAAAGGAAATTAAAAATTCTCTAAAGGAATCAATAGCAGAATAAATGAAGCAGAAGAACGGATAACTGACCTGGAAGATAAAATAGTGGAAATAACTACTGCAGAGCAGAATTGTAAAAAAAGGAATGAAAAGAATTGAGGACAGTTTCAGAGACTTCTGGGACAACATTAAATGCACCAACATTCGAATTACAGGGGTCCCAGAAGAAGAAGACAAAAACAAAGGTACTGAGAAAATATTTGAAGAGATTATAGTTGAAAACTTCCCTAATATGGGAAAGGAAATAGTAAATCAAGTCCAGGAAGCACAGAAAGTCCCATACAGGATAAATCCAAGGAGAAACACACCAAGACACATATTAATCAAACTACAAAAAATTAAATACAAAGAAAAAATATTAAAAGCATCAAGGGAAAAGCAATAAATAACATAAAAGGGAATCCCCGTAAGGTAAACAGCTGATCTTTCAGCAGAAATTCTGCAAGCCAGAAGGGAATGGCAGCACATATCTAAAGTGATAAAAGGGAAAAACCTACAACTAAGATTACTCTACCCAGCAAGGATCTCATTCAGATACGACAGAGAAATTAAAAGCTTAACAGACAAGCAAAAGCTAAGAGAATTCAGCACCAACAAACCAGCTTTACAACAAATGCTAAAGTAACTTCTCTAGGCAGGAAACACAAGAGAAGGAAAAGACCTACAATAACAAACACAAAACAATTAAGAAAATGGTAATAGGAATTTACATATCGATAATTACCTTAAATGTAAATGGACTAAACACTCCATCCAAAAGACACAGACTGGCTGAATGGATACAAAAACAAGACCCGTATATATGCTGTCAACAAGAGACCCACTTCAGACCTAGGGACACATACAGACTGAAAGTGAGAGGATGGAAAAAGATATTCCAGGCAAATGAAATCAAAAGAAAGCTGGAGTAGCAATTCTCATATCAGACAAAATAGACTTTAAAACAAAAACTATTACAAGAGACAAGGACACTACATAATGATCAAAGGATCAATCCAAGAAGAAGATATAACAATTGTAAATATCTATGCACCCAACATAGAAGCACCTCAATACATAAGGCAAATGTTAACGTCCATAAGAGGGGAAATCGACAGTAATACAATCATAGTAGGGGACTTTAACACCCCACTTTCACCAATGGACAGATCATCCAAAATGAAAATAAATAAGGAAACACAAGCTTTAAATGATCCATTAAACAACATGGACTTAACTGATATTTATAGGACATGCCATCCAAAAACAACAGAATACACTTTCTCAAGTGCTCATGGAACATTCTCCAGGACAGATCATATCTTGGGTCACAAATCAAGCCTTGGTAAATTTAAGAAAATTGAAATCGTATCAAGTATCTTTTCCGAACACAACGCTATGAGACTACTTATCAATTACAGGAAAAAATCAATAAAAAATAAAAAACACATGGAGGCTAAACAATACACTACTAAATAACCAAGAGATCACTAAAGAAATGCAAGAGTAAATCAAAAGATACCTAGAAACAAATGACAATGAAAACATGATGACCCAAAAGCTATGGGATGCAGCAAAAGCAGTTCTAACAGAGAAGTTAATGGCAATATAATCCTCCCTCAAGAAACAAGAAAAATCTCAAATAAACAACCTATCCTTACCCTTAAAGCAATTAGAAAAAGAAGAAAAAAAAAGAAAACACCAAGTTACCAGAAGGAGAGAAATCATAAAGATCAGATTAGAAATAAATGAAAAAGAAATGAAGGAAACAGTAGCAAAGATCAATAAAACTAAAAGCTGCTTCTTTGAGAAGACAAACAAAATTCATAAACCATTAGGCAGACTCTTCAAGAAAGAAAACGAGAAGACTCAAATCAACAGAATTAGAAATGAAAAAGGAGAAGTAACAATTGACACTGCAGAAATACAAAGGATCATGAGAGATTACTACAAGCAACTATAAGCCAATAAAACGGACAACCTGGAAGAAATGGACAAATTCTTAGAAATGCACAACCTTCCTAGACTGTACCAGGAAGAAATAGAAAACATGAACAGACCAATCACAAGCACTGAAATTGAAACTGTGATTAAAAATCTTCCAACAAACAAAAGCCCAGGACCAGATGGCTTCACAGGCGAATTCTATCAAACATGTAGAGAAGAGCTAACACCTATCCTTCTCAAACTCTTCCAAATTATAGCAGAGGGAGGAACACTCCCAAACTCATTCTACGAGGCCACCATCACTCTGATACCAAAACCAGACAAAGATGTCACAAAGAAAGAAAACTACAGGCTAATATCACTGATGAACATAAATTCAAAAATCCTCAACAAAATACTAGCAAACAGAATCCAACAGCACATTAAAAGGATCATACATTATGATCAAGTGGGGTTTATCTCAGGAATGCAAGGATTCTTCAATATACACAAATCAATCAACGTGATACACCATATTAACCAACTGAAGGAGAAAAACCATATGATCATCTCAATAGATGCAGAGAAAGTTTTTGACAAAATTCAACACCCATTTATGATAAAAACCCTCCAGAAAGTAGGCATAGAGGGAACTTTCCTAAACATAATAAAGGCCATATATGACAAACCCACAGCCAACATCGTCCTCAATGGTGAAAAACTGAAACCATTTCCACTAAGATCAGGAACAAGACAAGGTTGCCCACTCTCAACACTATTATTCAACATAGTTTTGGAAGTTTTATCTACAGCAATCAGAGAAGAAAAAGAAAGAAAAGGAATCCAAATCAGAAAAGAAGAAGTAAAGCTGTCACTGTCTGCAGATGGCATGATACTATACATAGAGAATCCTAAAGACTCTATCAGAAAACTACCAGAGCTAATCAATGAATCTGGTAAAGTAGCAGGATACAAAATTAATGCATAGAAATCTCTTGCATTCCTATACACTAATGATGAAAAATCTGAAAGTGAAATTAAGAAAACACTCCCATTTACCATTGCAACAAAAAGAATAAAATACCTAGGAATAAACCTTTCTAAGGAGACAAAAGACCTGTATGCAGAAAATGATAAGAAACTGCTGAAATAAATTAAAGATGATACAAACAGATGGAGAGATATGCCGTGTTCTTGGATTGGAAGAATCAACATTGTAAAAATGACTCTACTACCCAAAGCAATCTACAGATTCAATGCACTCCCTATCAAACTATGAATGGCATTTTTCACAGAACTAGAACAAAAATTTTCACAATTTGTAGGGAAAAAGGAAAGATCCTGTTTTGAGATAAAAAAAACTGGCCAATCTCGAGATAAAAAAACAGAGTTGGAGGAATCAGACTCCCTGACTTCAGACTATACTATAAAGCTACAGTAATTAAGACAGCATGGTACTGGCACAAAAACAGAAATATAGATCAATGGAACAGGATAGAACGCCCAGAGATAAACCCAGACACATATGGTCACCTTATTTTTGATAATGGAGGCAAGAACATACAGTGGAGAAAAGACAGCCTTTTCAATAAGTGGTGCTGGGAAAACTGGAGAGCTACATGGAAAAGAATGAAATTAGAACACTCCCTAACACCATACACAAAAATAAACTCAAAATGGATTAAAGACCTAAATGTAAGGCCAGACACTATCAAACTCTTAGAGGAAAACATAGGGAGAACACTCTATGACCCAAATCACAGCAAGATCCTTTTTTACTCACCTCTTAGAGAAATAGAAATAAAAACAAAAATAAACAACTGGGACCTAATGAAACTTAAAAGCTTTTGCACAGCAAAGGAAACCATAAACAAGACAAAAAGATATCTCTCAGAATGGGAGAAAATATTGGCAAATGAAGCAACTGACGAAGGATTAATCTCCAAAATTTACAAGCAGTTCATGCAGCGTATCAAAAAAAGAAACAACCCAATCCAAAAATAGGCAGAAGCCTTAAATAGACATTTCTCCAAGGAAGATGTACAGATTGCCAACAAACACATGAAAGAATGCTCAACATCACTAATCTTTAGAGAAATTCAAATCAAAACTACAATGAGGTATCAACTCACGCCAGTCAGAATGGCCATCATCAAAAAATCTACAAACTATAAATGCTGGAGAGGGCGTGGAGAAAAGGGAACCCTCTTGCACTGTTGGTGGGAATGTAAATTGATACAGCCACTATGGAGAACAGTATGGAGGTTCCTTAAAAAACTAAAAATAGAACTACCATATGACCCAGCAATCCCACTACTGGGCATATACCCTGAGAAAACCATAATTCAAAAAGAGTCATGTACCACAACGTTCACTGCAGCACTATTTACAATAGCCAGGACATGGAAGCAACCTAAGTGTCCATCAACAGATGAATGGATAAAGAAGATGTGGCATACATATACAATGGAATATTACTCAGCCATAAAAAGAAACGAAATTGAGTTTTTTGTAGTGAGGTGGGTGGATCTAGAGTCTGTCATACAGAGTGAAGTAAGTCAGAAAGAGAAAAACAAATACCATATGGTAACACATATATATGGAATCTAAAAAGAAAACTAAATGGTTATGAAGAACCTAGTGGCAGGACAGGAATAAAGATGCAGACGTAGAGAATGGACTTGAGGACATGGGGAGGGGGAAGGGTAAGCTGGGACGAAGTGAGAGAGTGGCATGGACTTATATATACTACCAAATATAAAATAGATAGCTAGTGGGTAGCAGCTGCATAGCACAGGGAGATCAGCTCAGTGGTTTGTGACCACCTAGAGGGATAGGATAGGGAGAGTAGGAGGGAGACGCAAGAGGGAGGAGATATGGGGATATATGTATATGTATAGATGATTCACTTTGTCATAAAGCAGAAACTAACACACCATTGTAAAGCAATTATACTCCAATAAAGATGTTTTTTTAAAAAAAAAGGAATATATGATACATAAATACAATGGAATATTACTCAGCCATTAAAAAGAATGAAATAATGTTATTTGCAGCAACATGGATGGACCTAGACATTATCATACTAAGTGAAGTAAGTCAGACCGAGAAAGACAAATATCATATGATATCGCTTATATGCAGAATCTAAAAAATGATACAAATGACCTTATTTACAAAACAGAGACAGATTCACAGACTTAGAGAACAAACTTATGGTTACCAGGGGGGAAGGGGGAGGAGGAGGGATAGATTGGAAGTTTGGGACTGACATGTACACACTGCTATGTTTAAAATAGAAAACCAACAAGAACCTACTGTATAGCACAGGGAACTCTAATCAATACTCTGTAATAACCTAAATGGGAAAAGAATTTGAAAAAGAATAGATACATGTATATGTATGACTGAATCACTTTGCTGTACACCTGAAACTAATACAACATTGTTAATCAACTCTACTTCAACATAAAATAAAAATTAAAAAAAAAATTTAAATAGCATTTACTTTGCTATATGCTATGTATTTACACATAGACAGTCAATAATTAGTTTTATGCTTTTATATTATGAAAAGCCCATGAAGATTTGCTCATCTCACTTCAGATGTAAAATTTCATCTTCTTTAAAGAATATGTTATTGATGCTATTCTCAAATGCATTTGTGAACCCACTGGTAAGGGCTGAAGTAGAGCAGGAAGGGAACATAACCTTATGGTCTTGAGGTCAGTTCCTAGAACAGGTAGCCTTGGTGCCAAGAAGATCCAGAAAATGTGGTAGAGGGGTTTGGCACAGCAGATAAAGCAAAGTAGGTGTTATTCTGGATTTGGATTAGTAAAACAAGAGTCTAAGCCTCATGGAGATTGACAGTAATCAGCTGAACATAAACATAAAACCAATTCCAAGAGCAAGAAATATGTGATCAATAAGGAAATCAAGAACCAGAGAATGATAGGAGATCAGCAGAAAAAGTGGTAGATATAGTGCAAGGAGGCTCAGATAAGATTCCTATTACTCCTAGGCTTTAAGGACACTGGACATAATTTCTGATGGGTATTTTTGTTCACTACATAATCCATACTTGTGACTTATTGTTTCTAAAATGACATGCTACTTAAGTAATTAAATAATATTTTGAATATTCCTATTTTTTCATATACATATCTTTTAGTGATCCACAAAGGAAGCTAGAAGAAAGGTAATATCCATTCAGCCAGCCATGTATGTTCAATGTCTCATAGAAAAATAGTAATATATGACAGCTAATTTACCCTAACTTTAAAAACAAAACCTTAGATTTTATACTTTTAAATTATTTTTCCATCCACGTTTCTCCAAATTTTTCTCAATAGTACATATAATGGGGATATGCTCAAATTAAAATCTATGTACTTTATATTAGATAGATATTGTATACAATAAAATGTTTTGAAAACCATTCATTTAATTTTTTTCCAAGCTCAGAAGTGACAAAATTCAAGTCATGTCCATACATGTTTGAACTTAAGACAGCTCAATAAATATTGTTTCTTAGTGTTCTTTTTGTGCTTGCAAACAAATGCTGGTAATTCAAACACAATCTTAACATTATTGAATTTTACATAAATCATTTATACTTTAAGAGTCTCAAAATTATTAATGGATCTGACATTTCAGAGTTAGAAATATGGGCAGGAGTAATTTAGAAGAAGTAGCATCCAAAATTTATGAATTACACAATATAATTGATCACTGGGGAAAAAAATAAGATAAAGAGATGAAAGAGAAGTTTTTGTTGTAGTGCTGTTATTTGAAATTTTTTCTATTTATTTTTTTTCTCTACACCTTCAGGCAAGATACCTGTCTTCTAACCTAACTGTCTGAAAAGTATCTCAGAGCCTATTTGGAAATCTGTTCACTGTTTTTCAAGTCTCACCACCTAAACACTGTATTAAGAATTGGACTTTGTTTTTGTGACTTGGTCTGATTTTCTTATGTTTGGTTTTCAGTGGATAAGTATAAATTGTAGGGATTCCCCCATAGGTGATTCTTCACATTTGCTGCTGATCGGTTACCATGGATATGGAATAGATAAAATGTGCTTTTCTTCTCTCAGTACCTTGATGTAATCATTCTATCATGAGAATGTAAACTTTAGACTTCTGAAGTGAGCTACCCAGCACAGTCCTACTCATCTGTTTCTAGCATCAAAGTTACTATCTAAGGAATCATGTTACAGAAGCAATTACTGAACAAGCCCAGTTTGTTGATTTCTCAGTTTCAGTGTTAGTCCCCCTTAGAAAACTAGACAATATTTCTTCCCATTCCTTAAGTATTTTTCTGGATTAATTTCAACACAACTTCTTAGTTCAAGTCAGAACTGATCTCTTTTCTCAAAAAACATGCAAAGCAAGTTTCCAGGACCACAAATATACCTAACCAGTCTCCCTTGTTAATATGTACCTTGCAGTGTCCTTACAAGAATTAAGAAGTGATCCAAGTTACACAGTACCGTTTTTATAGATAAGCATTTAAAAAACTGTAGCTATGATTATTTTTAGGCTGACTAGTGTCTTCTTTAAGTCCCTTTTACCTTTCCTTTCAAAAGTTTATGTTTCTTGGTTTATACTTACTTCCTGGAACAATCTCAGGCACAGAATGCCTTTATTTCTGTTGTGCTGTTTGCTTTTGGTTTGGCCCAATCAAAGAATTTAAGTGCCCATGTTTCCAGTTTTTAAGTAGCAATATTTCCAGTAGGAGGATTACTGGACTGAATGTCAATACTATGACATAGTATGAGTGTGTTTCATGTTTGGTAATTGCAATCATTGTTGCTTTTGTTGTGGTCATCCATGTACAATGCTTGGTGTCAGTCGATTTATCTCTTGTAAAAATAAAATACAGTGTGTGTGTGTGAAAAAAAAAATAAAATAAAATAAAAAAAAAAAAAAAAAAAATATTTCCAGTAAAAATGTTGTAATTATGGAGGGAGATAAAATATGGTACCTTTATACACCAAATTCCAATTGATATGAAAGTTATAATATTTTATAAATCAATAAAATTATCTTAAAGTTTACAGAAGAACAAAAATGTGAGAATTTCCAAGAAGGTATTGCTAAACAATAATAAGCAAGGAAGCTTCAAGATGGCGGAAGATTAAGACGTGGAGATCACCTTCCTCCCCACAAATACATCAGAAATACATCTACATGTGGAACAACTCCTGCAGAACACCTACTGAACGCTAGCAGAAGACCTCAGACCTCCCAAAAGGCAAGAAACTCCCCACGTACCTGGGTAGGGCAAAAGAAAAAGCAGAGACAAAAGAATAGGGACGGGACCTGCACCAGTGGGAGGGAGCTGTGAAGGAGGAAAGGTTTCCACACACTAGGAAGCCCCTTCGCGGGCAGAGACTGCAGGTGGCAGAGGGGGGAAGCTTCGGAGCCACGGAGGAGAGCGCAGCCACAGGGGTGCGGAGGGCAAAGTGGAGAGATTCCCGCACGGAGGATCGGCGCCGAGCAGCACTCACCAGCCCGAGAGGCTTGTCTGCTCCCCCGCCGGGGCGGGCGGGGCTGGGAGCTGAGGCTCGGGCTTCGGTCGGATCCCAGGGAGAGGACTGGGGTTGGCGGCGTGAACACAGCCTGAAGGGGGCTAGCGCACCACAGCTAGCCGGGAGGGAGTCCGGGAAAAAGTCTGCAGCTGCCGAAGAGGCAAGAGACTTTTTCTTGCCTCTTTGTTTCGCGGCGCACAAGGAGAGGGGATTTAGAGTGCCGCTTAAAGGAGCTCCAGAGACGGGCGCGAACCGTGGCTATCAGCGCGGACCCCAGAGACGGGCGTGAGACGCTGGGGCTGCTGCTGCTGCCACCAAGAAGCCTGTGTGCGAGCACAGGTCACTCTCCACACCGCCTGTCCCGGGAGCCTGTGCAGCCCGCCACTGCCAGGGTCCCGTGAGACAGGGACAACTTCCCCGGGAGAATGCACGGTGCGCCTCAGGCTGCTGCAACGTCAAGCTGGCCTCTGCCGCCGCAGGCTTGCCCCGCCTCCTCCGTACCCCTCCCTCCCCCCGGCCTGAGTGAGCCAGAGCCCCCGAAGCAGCTGCTCCTTTAACCCCGTCCTGTCTGAGTGAAGAACAGATGCCTTCAGGCGACCTAAACGCAGAGGCAGGTCCAAATCCAAAGCTGAACCCCGGGAGCTGTGTGAACAAAGAAGAGAAAGAGAAATTTCTCCCAGCAGCCTCAGAAGCAGTGGATTAAATCTCCACAATCAACTTGATGTACCCTGCACCTGTGGAATACCTGAATAGACAACGAATCATCCCAAATTGAGGAGGTGGACTTTGGGAGCAACAATATATATATGTATTTTTCCCTTTTTCTCTTTTTGTGAGTGTGTATGTGTATGCTTCTGTGTGTGATTTTGTCTGTATAGCTTTGTTTTTACCATTTGTCCTAGGGTTCTGTCTGTCCGGTTTTTTTTTGTTTGTTTTCTTTATGACTTACAAAATTGTTTTCTTCATAATTATTTTTTATTTTAATAACTTTATTTTATTTTATCTTCTTCTTTCTTTCTTTCTTTTTTTTCTCCCTTTTATTCTGAGCCATGTGGAGGACAGGCTCTTGGTGCTCTAGCCAGGCATCAGGGCTGTGTCACTGAGGTGGGAGAGCCAAGTTCAGGGCACTTGTCCACAAGAGACCTCACAGCTCCACGTAATATCAAACGGTGAAAATCTCCCAGAGATCTCCATCTCAACGTCAATACCCAGCTCCACTCAATAACCAGCAAGCTACAGTGCAGGACACCCTATGCCAAATAACTAGCAAGACAGGAACACAACCCCATCCATTAGCACAGAGGCTGCCTAAAATCATAAGGCCACAGACACCCCAAAACACACCACCAGATGTGGACCTGCTCACAAGAAAGACGAGATCCAGCCTTATCCACCAGAACACAGGCACTAGTCCCCTCCACCAGGAAGCCTACACAACCCACTGAACCAACCTTAGTCACTGGGGGCAGACACCAAAACCAACGGGAACTATGAACCTGCAGCCTGCAAAAAGGAGACCCCAAACACAGTAAGTTAAGCAAGATAAGAAGACAGAGAAACACACAGCAGATGAAGGAGCAAGGCAAAAACCCACCAGACCTAACAAATGAAGAGGAAATAAGCAGTCTACCTGAAAAAGTATTCAGAATAATGATAGTAAAGATGATCCAAAATCTTGGAAATAGAATGGAGAAAATACAAGAAATGTTTAACAAGGACCTAGAAGAACTAAAGAGCAAACAAACAATGATGAACAACACAATAAATGAAATTAAAGATTCTCTAGAAGGGATCAGTAGCAGAATAACTGAAGCAGAAGAATGGATAAGTGACCTGGAAGATAAACTAGTGGAAATAACTACTGCAGAGCAGAATAAAGAAAAAAGAATGAAAAGAACTGAGGACAGTCTCAGAGACCTCTGGGACAACATTAAATGCACCAACATTCAAATTATAGGGGTCCCAGAAGAAGAAGAGAAAAAGATAGGGACTGAGAAAATATTTGAAGAGATTATAGTTGAAAACTTCCCTAATATGGGAAAGGAAATAGTTAATCAAGTCCAAGAAGAACAGAGAGTCCCATACAGGATAAATTCAAGGAGAAACACGCTAAGACACATATTAATCAAACCATCAAATATTAAATACAAAGAACAAATAATAAAAGCAGCAAGGGAAAAACAACAAGTAACACAAAAGGGAATCCCCATAAGGTAAACAGCTGATCTTTCAGCAGAAACTCTGCAAGCCAGAAGGGAGTGGCAGGATATATTTAAAGTGATGAAACAGAAACACCTACAACCAAGATTACTCTACCCAGAAAGGATCTCATTCAGATTTGATGGAGAAATTAAAAGCTTTACAGACAAGCAAAAGCTAAGAGAATTCAGCACCACCAAAGCAGCTTTACAAAAAATGCTAAAGGAACTTCTCCAGGCAGGAAACACAAGAGAAGGAAAAGACCTACAATAATAAACCCAAAACAATTAAGAAAATGGTAATAGGAACATACATATCGATAATTACTTTAAATGTAAAAGGATTAAATGCTCCAACCAAGAGACATAGACTGGCTGAATGGATACAAAAACAAGACCCATATATATGCTGTCTAAAAGGGACCCACTTCAGACCTAGGGACACATACAGACTGAAAGTGAGGGGATGGAAAAAGATACTTCATGCAAATGGAAATCAAAAGAAAGCTGGAATAGCAATTCTCATATCAGACAAAATAGACTTTAAAACAAAGACTATTACAAGAGACAAAGAAGGACACTACATAATGATTAAGGGATCAATCCAAGAAGATGATATAACAATTGTAAATATTTATGCAGCCAATATAGGAGCACCTCAATACATAAGACAAATACTAACAGCCATAAAAGGGGAAATCGACAATAATACAATCATAGTAGGGGACTTTAACACCCCACTTTCACCAATAGACAGATCATCCAAAATGAAAATAAATAAGGAAACACAAGCTTTAAATGATACATTAAAGAAGATGGACTTAATTGATATTTATAGGACATGCCATCCAAAAACAACAGAATACACATTCTCTCAAGTGCTCATGGAACATTCTCCAGGATAGATCATATCTTGGGTCACAAATCAAGCCTCGATAAATTTAAGAAAATTGAAATCGTATCAAGTATCTTTTCTGACCACAATGCTATGAGACTAGATATCAATTATGGGGAAAAAAATCTCTAAGAAATACAAACACATGGAGGATAAACAACACACTACTTAATAACCAAGAGATCACTGAAGACATTCAAGAGGAAATCAAAAAATACCTAGAAACAAATGACAATGAAAACACAATGACGCAAAACCTATGGGATGCAGCAAAAGCAGTTCTGAGAGGGAAATTTATAGCTATGCAAGCCTACCTTAAGAAACAAGAAACATCTCAAGTAAACAACTTAACCTTACAGCTAAAGCACTTAGAGAAAGAAGAACAAAAAAACCCCAAAGTTAGCAAAAGGAAAATCATAAATATCAGATCAGAAATCAATGAAGAAGAAATGAAGGAAACGATAGCAAAGATCAATAAAACTAAAAGCTGGTTCTTTGAGAAGATAAACAAAATTGATAAACCATTAGCCAGACTTATCAAGAAAAAAATGGAGAAGACTCAAATCAATAGATTTAGAAATGAAAAAGGAGAAGAACAACTGACACTGCAGAAATACAAAGGACCATGAGAGATTACTACAAGTAATTGTATGCCAATAAAACGGACAACCTGGAAGAAATGGACAGATTCTTAGAAATGCACAACCTTCCTAGACTGTACCAGGAAGAAATAGAAAACATGAACAGACCAATCACAAGCACTGAAATTGAAACTGTGATTAAAAATCTTCCAACAAACAAAAGCCCAGGACCAGATGGCTTCACAGGCGAATTCTATCAAACATGTAGAGAAGAGCTAACACCTGTCCTTCTCAAACTCTTCCAAATTATAGCAGAGGGAGGAACACTCCCAAACTCATTCTACGAGGCCACCATCACTCTGATACCAAAACCAGACAAAGATGTCACAAAGAAAGAAAACTACAGGCTAATATCACTGATGAACATAGATGCAAAAATCCTGAACAAAATACTAGCAAACAGAATCCAACAGCACATTAAAAGGATCATACATTATGATCAAGTGGGGTTTATGCCAGGAATGCAAGGATTCTTCAATATACGCAAATCAATCAACGTGATACACCATATTAACCAATTGAAGGAGAAAAACCATATGGTCATCTCAATAGATGCAGAGAAAGCTTTTGACAAAATTCAACACCCACTTATGATAAAAACCCTCCAGAAAGTAGGCATAGAGGGAACTTTCCTAAACATAATAAAGGCCACATATGACAAACCCACAGCCAACATCGTCCTCAATGGTGAAAAACTGAAACCATTTCCACTAAGATCAGGAACAAGACAAGGCTGCCCACTCTCAACACTATTATTCAACATAGTTTTGGAAGTTTTAGCCACAGCAATCAGAGAAGAAAAAGAAAGAAAAGGAATCCAAATCAGAAAAGAAGAAGTAAAGCTGTCACTGTTTGCAGATGACATGATACTATACATAGAGAATCCTAAAGATGCTACCAGAAAACTACTAGAGCTAATCAATGAATTCGGTAAAGTAACAGGATACAAAATTAATGCACAGAAATGTCTTGCATTCCTATATACTAATGATGAAAAATCTGAAAGTGAAATTAAGAAAACACTCCCATTTACCATTGCAACAAAAAGAGTAATATATCTAGGAATAAACCTACCTAAGGAGACAAAAGACCTGTATGCAGAAAATTATAAGACACTGATGAAAGAAATTAAAGATGATACAAATAGATGGAGAGATATACCATGTTCTTGGATTGGAAGAATCAACATTGTGAAAATGATTCTACTACACAAAGCAATCAACAGATTCAATGCAATCCCTATCAAACTACCACTGGCATTTTTCACAAAACTAGAACAAAAGATTTCACAATTTGTATGGAAACACAAAAGACCCCAAATAGCTAAAGCAATCTTGAGAAAGAAAAACGGAGCTGGAGGAATCAGGCTCCCTGACTTCAGACTATGCTACAAAGCTACAGTAATCAAGACAGTATGGTACTGGCACAAAAACAGAAATATAGATCAATGGAACAGGATAGAAAGCCCAGAAATAATCCCATGCACATATGTTCACCGTATCCTTGATAAAGGAGGCAAGAGTATACAGTGGAGAAAGACAGCCTCTTCAATAAGTGGTGCTGGGAAAACTGGACAGCTACATGTAAAAGAATGAAATTAGAACACTCCCTAACACCATACACAAAAATAAACTCAAAATGGATTAAAGACCTAAATGTAAGGCCAGACACCATCAAACTCTTAGAGGAAAACATAGGCAGAACACTCTATGACATAAATCACATCAAGATCCTTTTTGACCCACCTCCTAGAGAAATGGAAATAAAAACAAAAATAAACAAACAGGATCTAATCAAACTTAAAAGCTTTTGCACAGCAAAGGAAACCATAAACAAGACCAAAAGACAACCCTCAGAATGGGAGAAAATATTTGCAAATGAAGCAACTGACAAAGGATTAATCTCCAAAACATACAAGCAACTCATGCAGCTCAATATCAAATAAACAAATAACCCAATCCAAAAATGGGCAGAAGACCTAAATAGACATTTCTCCAAAGAAGATATACAGATTGGCAACAAACAAATGAAATAATGCTCAACATCATTAATCATTAGAGGAGTGCAAATCCAAACTACAATGGGATATCATCTCACACCGATCAGAATGGCCATGATCAAAAAATCTACAAACAATAAATGCTGGAGAGGGTGTGGAGAAAAGGGAACCCTCTTGCACTGTCAGTGGGAATGTAAATTGATATAGCCACTATGGAGAACAATATGGAGGTTCCTTAAAAAACTAAAAATAGAACTACCATACGACCCAGCAATCCCACTACTGGGCATATACTCTGAGAAAACCATAATTCAAAAAGAGTCATGTACCACAATGTTCATTGCAGCTCTATTTACAATAGCCAGGACATGGAAGCAACCTAAGTGTCCATCATCGGACGAATGGATAAAGAAGATGTGGTACATATATACAATGGAATATTACTCAGCCACAGAAAGCAATGAAACTGTGTTATTTGTAGTGAGGTGGATGGACCTAGAGACTGTCATACAGAGTGAAGTAAGTCAGAAAAAGAGAAACAAATACCGTATGCTAACACATATATATGGAATCTAAAAAGAGAAGAAAAAAAAAAAGAAAAGAAAGTGGTCAGAAGAACCTAGGGACAAGACGGTAATAAAGATGCAGACTTACTAGAGAATGGACTTGAGGATACGGTGAGGGGGAAGGGTAAGCTGGGACAAAGTGAGAGAGTGGCTTGGACTTATATACACTACCATACGTAAAATAGATAGCTAGTGGAAATCAGCCGCATAGCACAGGGAGATCAGCTCGGTGCTTTGTGACCACCTAGAGGGGTGGGATAGGGAGGATGGGAGGGAGGGAGTTGCAAGAGGGAAGAGATATGGGGACATATGTATATGTATAACTGATTCACTTTGTTACACAGCAGAAACTGACACACCATTGTAAAGCGATTATACTTTAATGAAGATGTTTAAAAAAAAAGAATACTAGGCAAAGAAGTGGCCTAGAAGATATTAAAACTTAATTTTTAAAAACTGGTATAGTCATGACATCACAGGGCTGGCAGAGGAATATAAATTGTTTATCAATGGAACAGAATTAAATCTATAAACAGGTTAAAGTATACTTAGGAACTTAATAAGGTCCATGGGATATAGACACATTATTTAATAAAATCTGCTAAGCACAATTTACATTGGGAAAATTAGATCAAATTGTACTGTACATTATAAAGAGAAATAATTTCTTCATTAATTGAAAACATATGTTAAAAAAGTAAAAATACTTGAAGAAAATAGGAAAATTAAAAATATGAGATTAATTCACACTAAAATTCCAAAAACCATGAAAGAAAAAAAGTACATATTTAATTACATAAATATGAAAACTTAACTGGCAAAAAGTCACCAAAAATTCAAAAGATGATAGGTAGATCAGCAGAAAATGACTGCAAACAAATGTTAAAGAGTTAATCTCCCTAATGTATAGAGTGCTCCTAGAAATCATTAAAAGAGGTAGTTTTGTTTTGTTTTGTTTTAAAGGCAAAGGAAATAACCAGGTACTTCACTGAAATAAGTACAGATTAAAAATATATTAAAAATTATTATTAGTTATCAGGAAAATAAAATTAACAGATACTACATCCATTGGAATGGTAAAATAAAGCATACAATGTTGGTAGAGTTGTGGGTACTATTAGAAATGTGAATGACTACAAGTTATTTTTTAAGTTATTTAAAAAATAATATAGTATTTAAATAATTATTATTGAATATTTCATTTTACTTTAATTTAGCATTTAACTTGGTATGTAAATAATTCGTACTTAAAATATGTATAGTATTTTAACTACCTCTCCCATTTCTTAGCTTTTGTCAAATAGGAATACAATTATCAGAATTAAAAGATAAATATTCCAGGATACTTATTATAATATTGCTAGTAATAACAAAGACTTGAAACAATCTGAATTTTCCTCCAAACTGTAATGATTAAATGGTATATATATTGACACCTTGGTATGTACATAACATTGATTATTACGCAGACATTAACACAAATGAAGTTGACATATGTATTGTTTTGGAAGGATATCTAAAATATATTGTTTGGTCCCAAAAGCAAGCTATAGCATATAAATGGCAGGGTGGGGGGGATTAAATTAGGAGTCTGGGATTAACATATACACATTCCTATATATAAAATAGATAACCAAGAACCAACAGTATAGCACAGGGAACTATACTCAATATTTTGTAATAACCCAGGGGAAAAGAATCTGAGAAAGAATATATATATAAAGATATATATAATATATGCATAACTGAATCACTGTGCTGTACACCTGAAACACATTGTAAATCAATTATACTTCCTTTTAAAAAAAGAACATAAATGTATTGTGTATATGTGCATAGCAATCTCACTTTTATAAAATGTGAACATAATGTTTGGAAATATATGAAGGTTCACAAGTCAAATAGCTATTAGTGGTTATATTTGATGTTGGAAAAAGAAAAGAAAACCATTAATTTTATTTTAGATACATCAATTTATTTTCAAATGTCACAGTGACCAATTCTTTTTACAACTTAGATCACTGAGAAAAAAGACAAGTATTTCCAGTTTTTCATTTCATAAGTGATAAAAACTATTTGGATAGCACACTTACAACATTGATATGGGTATAAGTATTAATACTTATATTTTAACTATGAAAAACTTGAGCTTCAGAAGAGTTAAATGACTTGTTTAATGACACATAACAGAAAAGCCTGGTGCTATGACTCAAAAAAAGGTATTTGTGTCTCTAAATCCATGTACTTTTTAATTTATCCCATTGTTTCTTGACTCTGTGTTGAATTTCTCAGACTGGTACAAATGAGTTATTTAAACTGGATGTACATGGATCCACTTCATGTTTCTTGAATGTGTAGATTGAGAAATAGGGTGAAAATCTTAGGTATCTCAGAGAACCACAAAGCTGAGAGGAATCTTGGTCATCTAATGTCTTGCCTTTTTAGTGAAGAAAACCTCAGACATTGAGGACAATTCTTCAGAATGGTGCACTGATTAAGAGTAAGTGCTTTGGAGTCAAGAATTTCCAACTAAGTCATTTGTTAACAAAGTGACATTTACTGTTGAACATCTCTAAACCTCCCACTACTTTCAACCACTTTGGCCAAAAATCCTAAGGTTTATCCTCAATTTCTTCCTTCCTTAACCCTTCACATCAAATCCATCAAGTCGTGCTAATTTGACTTCCAAAATATCTCTAATCAGTCTATACCCTCCATAACCACAGTAAATCCAAGCCATCATTATATTTTGCTTCATCTTTTGCCAGGTCCTTCCAAAACTTAACCTCCTTCCATTCTTGCCTTTTTTTCAAATTCCTGCTCTGTAATACTCCCTACTCTTAAAATAGGCAGTTGACCCTTGAATGGGGGTTGGAGTGCCCAGCCACATGCAATTGAAAACCTGCCTATAACTTTATAGTCAGCCCTCTGTATCCACGGCTCAGCATCTGTGGTTCAACCAACCTTGGATCACATAATAGTACATATTTATTGGGAAATAATCCACAGATAAGTGGACCTGCCCAGTTCAAATCCGTGTTGTTCAAGGGTCAACTGTACATCAAATCAAGTCACTATGCTTAAAAGACCTCCATGGACATATGTCATAGAAAAAATTCCATACTTTACCATCATCTACAAAGCCTTTCATGATCTGGTTCCTGCTTAAACCTCTGGTCACATCTCTCAAACACTCACTAGTCCAGAGTTAATATAGTTTCATTTTAGTTCCTCAGGTGTGTCAAGTTCTTTTTTAGCTCAAGGTCGTTCCCTTTACTTTTTCACATACCTGGAACTCTTTTTCCTTCACTCTTCTCATCACTGGCACTTTCTCACTCTGCAGGTCTTGGAATAAAATTTACTTCCTCATGGCTCTAGACGTCAGAAGTCTGAAATAAGTTTCTTTGGGCTAATATCAAGTAGCCAGGAAGCCTACCTTTCTTCTGGAGACTTGATCAGAGCCCATTCTCTTGATTTTTCCAGCTTCTAGAAGCTGCCTGCATTCTTTGGCTCCTGTCCCTTTCTGCCACCTTCAAAGCTAGTAGTTAAGCATATTCCAATCTCTCTCTAACTTTGACCCTCCCCTCCTTTCTCTTATAATGACCCCTGTGATTACATTGAGCCCATCCAGATAATCCAGGATAATCTCCCATCTCATCATCCTTAACTTAATCGCATCTGCAAAGTCCTTTTCCCAAAGAAGGTAACATTTTTACAGGTTCTAGAGACTAGGAAGTGGGCAAACTCTGGGGGCCATTGCCCTGCCTACCACATACTTGACCACTGACCTTATTTTCTGACCTCTCTAATCACCTATAAAACCAACCAGTATAATTTTGTTTCAGATATTGAATTTTCTCTGCTAATATTCTGTTTATCTTTTCCTTTAAATCCTTATCCTTGAACATATTTTTAAGAGCTGCTTTAAAGTCTTAGTCTGCTAATTCCACTGCCTTGATCACCTTGGGGCCTTTTACAGTTGACTGCTTATTTCTCCTATCTATGAGTCACATTCCATTGTAAATCTGAGTAACATGTTTAGAGACTCTGGATTCTTTTATCTTCCTCTGAAGAGTGTTGGCATGTGTTCTAGCAGGGAGTAAAATTAGACTAATCACACTGTTCTTGAGAAGCCTCACTTATATACTTTGTTAAGATGAGACTATTGCCTGCATATAGATTTTCTTCTTAAAATGGGGCCTTTCTGGTATTTCAGTAGACAGCCTGAGGTTTTTGTCTAATCTCTAACTTGGTGAGACTGAAATTCCAACACTTTTTTCCCTGGCAGTGGGAAGCAGATGAAATCTCTGCCCCACTTTTTCTAATTTCCAGCTGTCCCTTTCTGCTTGGCTTCTCTGAGTACTCCTTGGTCTTGCTCAGTTCAGAGGACAATTAAAGATCTGGAGGGAGTTTATATGTAGATAAGGTATCCTTCCTGCTTTGGTTCTCTCTCCTCTTGGATTAATCCCCATTCAGTTTTCCAGCTATTCTGGCAGTCCCAACCTCCATCTTTTGACAGTTTGTAGTACTCTGTTGCTTTGATAGCCCCCAACGAACCATATACCCCTTTATTCATGTCCTTGTATAGTTCAATCCCCTTTTTTTCTAAACTGGTCCTGTTACTGCTTTGACCAATAGAATGTGGAGGAAGTGTTGTTTTGGCATCTCCAAGTCCAGGATTTAAGAAAATTTTGCCAAGTTCTTCTGTTTCACTTTGGAGGATGCCAGTTACCATATGAGAAGTCAACTATTCTGAGACTGTTTTACTGTGACATGACCAACCTTGCCAGATGGAGGGATAACATGGAGGAGAAATAAGATCCCAGATCAACAACTCTAGCTGAGCTCCCAACTGAGAATGAGCACAAACTTGACAGCCATGTAAATGAGTCCATTTTAGAGGTAGATCCTTGAGTCTCAATAGAGTTTTCCCAGGTGACACCATATGGACCAAAGATAATCTGTCTCCACAAAGCCTTCCCCAACTTGTAGAATTTATTTTCCCCTAAATATCTTCATTAAAAAATAAGCATATATTTTTCATATAAAGATAAATATACTCACAATTTTAAAATATCAAACACTGAAATACATATATAAAAATGGAAATTACTCATATGCTGGTCACCCACAACTACTTCCCTGCCAAAATTAATTTCTAATGATACCTGGATTGTTGCGTATACTTTCAAATGATTTTACATATATGTATGCATTCATATAAACTCATATGTGTATATATATTTATATATATTTGTATTTTTATATATATTCATTTATAAGTCAAATTACTATGAATAAAACAGATAAAAAGTACTATTTTGTCTTCTTTATATTATGTATAATATATATATCATTTTTATACACCTATCAATAAAAATACATTTACCTTATTTGATTTAACTGTTGTATTATTTTATGTTATACTTCATATTAAGTATGTGCCAGATTTTAAGAATAAGCATATGGGTATTTATATTATTTTTAACTCTAGGGGTCACTAATACTGCTCTATTTAAATTCCTTGTTTGGATATGTGTACACACACACACACACACACACACACAGTCATACACATACTTAGGCAAATATTTCTGTATAATAGAATCTTTCAAGTGGACCTCTTGAGTAAAGAAATTTTAATCTTTTGAAGTTTAAATAGACATTGCAAGTTGCTTTTCATAAGACAGTAATGTGTAAGAGACTTTAATATCTCAAACCCTTATAACACTAGATACTGTGAATCTTAAATATTTTTGCCAATATTATAAGCAAAACTGACATCTCACCGCCATTTCAGTTTGTATATTCCTGATAATTAGTGAGTTATGCATTTTTTTGCATTTCATTGCCCTTGTGTATTTCTTCTTTTGTCACTTGGCCATACTTGAATTTTGCCCAATTTTTAAATTGTGATTATAATTTTTCTATTAACTTCTAAGGGATTTTAGACAAATTATGTATCGCAATTATTTGTCTCATATATTTTTCAAGTATTTTCTTCAAATTTGTTACTTTTTGTTGATGCCACTTTGATTATTTCTCCTTTGTAGATAACCTAGGTTGTGTGTGTGTGTGTGTTTGCCTGCATGCTTGTTTTTTTCTGCAGCATTATTTTTTTTATAATTGTACCATTATCTTCTTTGTTCTGAAGTTTCACCACATTGAGTCTACTCGTCTGGTTTTTCATTCAGCGTGAAGACATGTCTTCCTTTCCTCTGAAGCATTTCACTCCTCATTTCTTGTTCCTGCCTTTTGGAATGCACACGCCTTTGACACTGGGACTTCTACATCTATCAACATGTCTTCATCTACCTCTTTGGGCTTTTGTTTTACATACTGAGGTATATATTCCATCTTAATATCAAAATTCTATTGTTTTAAACAGCACTCTGCATAAAAATGTGAACCTGGAGGCTGACATTAGTTTTTAGTAACCTCTTTAAGCACCCAGAAACACCAATATACTCATCCCTTTGTTGATACAGTACATACTTTAAAGTATCTACACACGATTCTGACCAGCTGCTGAATTATAATTCAAGATCTTCCCCACTTTACTTTGTTGAAAATGTTGTATTTCGGTTTGGGTAAGTAAATATACCTCTTTATTGTATAAACACCAGCCAAAGTAATACATTCTATGAAGTTTGGATATTAGAGAAACATTCTGCCCATTAGGGCTCTCATTCCTTAGCATAATCGTTCAGCTCACTAATTTTATCTTCTGCTTTGACAATTTGGTTACATTTTCCATAATCGAATTTTATACTTTGATGATCAGTTTCTGATTTCTTATCCTAGCTTATTCTTGTTATCGTTGCTGATGAATGTTGTTAATGGACACTGCCTTCTTTCCTCCCTTGAAAGTTACTGCTTATATTTATGTTATTTTCTATTTTCCCTTTTAACTCTGTTCATTGGGAGCCATTTACTATATTTACTCATTTGGTCCCTTTCTTTCATGGTGTTGTTTTTTTTCTCAAAAGGTAGGTGATTTTAGATTAGCGGTTCTTATTTTCTGTTGAGGTTCTAATTTGAATAAGCACTTCTTCAAGCCAAAATAGAAATTTTATTTTGTCTTTTTCGAAGCTTTATCTTGCTTATATTCTTTGTTGTGGTTTATTCAGGTCTAGCTTTTTTGTTAACTCACTTCCATCTACTTTCTATCTTACAGGAATTCCTCATAATTTCTGGTTTACTGTGTATTTATATCATAAGAGAGAAAGAGATACTTTATTTATGATATATCTTCTTTAGCTTTATACTTTAAAACTTTTTAAAAATTAAATACATATTTTCATTTGGAAGAGAGACAAATTTGTATGCAATATGCCACTGTGGACCAGATCCTACCTGTTTTTCAACTTGCTAGTATAATCATTAATATAAGTTTTATATCTTTTCATTACACTAATATAGTTCTGACACCCAATTCCCATGTGTGGGTTTTTTTCTCACACTGCCAAACAATTCTAACACCAGCTGGTTGTCCTACAATTCAAGTCAATTCTGACACCATCTACCTGAAGATAGCATCAGATCTCACAGGTTAGGGGCTCAGTCCTACAAGACTGCCCCCTTACCATTAAGATGCCAATTGCCAATTGCAAGTCCAGGTTTTCACTCGTGCTTCTGACCAACCAGCTATAAGTTGGAGGTTCCAATGACCCTTTCCTTGGGTTCGATTAATTTGCTAGAGTAGCTCACAGAACTCCAAAACATTTACTTACTAGATGATTGGTTTTCTATAATAAAAAGCATATGACTCAGAAACAGCCAGATGGAAGAGATGCATAGGGCAAGATATGGGAAAAGGGTGAGGAACCTCCTTGCCTCTGTGAGAGAACCATGCTCTCCAAATCACCATGTGTTTACCAACCATGATTTTAGGAGCTCTACACCAGGAATGGGGATGAAAACCAAATATATATTTTTATGTATTTTATACATATCTATTATACATAACAATATATTACTATAAATCATAATATCACAGGTAATCATTATTTTTAAAATTATACAACCATATTGATAATATGATGATCTAAGGGTAGTATTGTTGAAGTATTACTGGTCTCAGATGGTGATTTTTAATCCAAACACAATCATTTTTTAAGGTGAAAGAATTGGATGCCATTGACATTTCATTGTTTGTATTTCCAGTATTTCCAATATTGTTTGCATTTGTAAAATATAGATGCAATCTATGATAGAAGCCCAGCCCTGTTTTCCTTACATCAAATAATAAATGATAATCTTCATGCCCAATGAATGACAAGATTGAAATTCTCCTACAGTGTAAGATCATATATATGAAAAGTATTATTATTTCATTCTTTCTTGTTAAAATTAAATGTCTTTGAGGAAAAGGATCTTTTTAAATTTTTTATATGCATCTTCTATTTAATGGGTGAATTACTTAGAGTTCATCAAACAGTTAACATTTTCATGTGTTCGATGCTTGTGCCTAGAATGACCCCTCTGCTTAGAGCTCTCATACACCTCCTCTGCTGACTGACTCATATTCTTCTTCAAGACCCAGTTAAAGGTGCGCCCCCTCATGGAATGGATCCTCTATAGCCCAACCTCCCCCAACTGTGCAACCTGCAGGTTAGAGGCACTATATTCTCTCCAGAGCATAGGTTTATCACTTCATTTACTGCACTGCATTATGAGTCTCCCACCTGTGCCTGAGAGCACCTTGAAGTGTACATCTTTGTACCTCCAATGCCTAGTTTGTACTAATACTTCAAAAACACCCAACTATCTTCTAAGCCAGATTATGAGCTCCTTGAGAGCAAGGACTCTGGCTCTTTTGCCTTTGTTTTCCTGGCATAGTAGCAATCGTTGCAATATTTGTACCATGCCATGACTCTTGTAAGTAATAATTGTATATACTTTTTATTCACCTTTTCATTACAACAAACCTGTGAGATGGGTAATATTATTCCATACATTTTAAAGAGCAAGAAAATGAAGGCGCAGAGAGATTAAGTAAACTCTCCAAGGTCACACAGCTAGTCAGTGTCAGAACCAATATTCAAACCCAAAGAGTTCAGTTCCAGAGTGTATGCACTTAATACTACGCCTAAGTACAAGCTTGATAACACTGATTCGATGAATATGCATCAGAAGAGTGCAAAGCATACTGTGAATTCTCAAATAAATTTCATAGTTTCTAAGGAACATTTACTATAAAAATTTGTATTTATAAAAGTGAACAGGATAAAGACACATAATTTATCCAAAGTTCTGCAGCAATTTTCTATGATATTAACTAGTAAACAAGTGTTTTAAACAATTTTAAATTAAATTTAAGAAAAAATTTGCAACATGTGCTGCTTATTGGGAATAAATTTTACCATATCATTATCTTTCTAAATCAATGTAAATAATCTAACAGTTGGAATTGGATAGATAGTATCTCAATATAAAGAAGTCCAGTTTAGGTACTTGTGAATGCTTTCTTAAATTTTAGGGTAAGATCCACTTATTCTTGGAATAAATAGGCATAAAAAATCAACTAGAGATTAAGATTCAAGCATCAACCAATTTTGTACTGCATTGGAAGAAATGCTTTTGTTTTTAACCCTGTATATAAATGCAGAATATGTAAATTTTTAAAAAATTGATCTTTGTTAAACTCCATATCTATGAATATTTGAGATTCATTTTTATATATGTTTTCAACTGTGTCTTGTTTGAGAATGGCAAATGGAGAAAAATGTGTACACGTCTTCTTTATTCTGACAAACATTCTGTAGAATAAGCTTTTAAAATACTGCTGATTTAAATAAATGTTAATTCAGGTTTTTTGCATCAGAAATAAACTCATTAACTCAATAAACCAACACTTGCAAAGATCACACCCTACAACACACCCTCACACACAAAGTTAAATACATGTTTCTCTGCAATGCTGAGGTATTTCATTCCAGCCGTCCTAACTCCCTGTGCATGGAAGTAATAATACTACATATCCCTAGGTTTATTTCACTTCCTTTTTTCTCTTCTCAAGCATTGTCGTAAAAATAAATGAATATTGTTCCACTGTGCATGCTTTTTACACTGCTCATGATGCGAATGGATTCGTGATAACCCATTTATTTTCTTTTCTTCTAACAATCTTTGCAGCAAGAATGAGATGCCTGAATTTTAATGCCTAATATGATCTTTGGAAGACTATAAACTTTTAATAGACTTTAAACATAAAGTGAGGGAGAGGATAAATAGCAGGAAAGTCTGTGGTTTGTTCCAGGAAATCCTGATTAATAGCCTTCTGATTGTGTCAGACCACCCTGAATATTTTCTGAAAACAATTGGTTCATTTTATGGCCAAATAAATCGTAATTGAACTTACCAACTTCTAACCAAATAAAAATCTACATGAGAGGAAGGGGCAGAAGAACACACATTTCTTTATATGAGAAAGCATCTAGGACATGTCTCATTTTATTTGCATGCTGCACTATTTATTCCTGTTAATTTCATGTGATAATCACAACAGGTTTATAGACAGAGGTTTTCTTTTTAGACTTGCCCTCTCTGTGAATTGTTCTTGGGTAACTACAAATAAACAGAAAGTCAGAAATATTCAACATTGTTTTTAAAATCTCAAGGGTAAAATATTGCCTAATTTCAGTGGTATGCAAGCACAGAATTTAAAGCCTCCTTGGAAAGAAAAATCCCTTCTGTAAGATCACCTTTAGCGATGTTTACTATGTGATTTGAAATTTTGTTCTCTGTTTCAAAAATTTTCTAAATAAATTTTAAGCATTATGATGTTTATAGCTTTTTAAAATAAGTCAGGCTTTAAAGGCCTGAATGTAACAAAAATACAAGTGTGCTTTATAATCAGAAAAAAAATGGACTTAGGCACTGATAAGGTAAAGAAGGTTCAAATCACATATATTTGTTAATTTCCTTTTATTGACTCCTTTTTAAAATATAAAATGAATTCTTATTACATAAAAGAAAAGAAATGACATAATCTCTTGGAGTGATAGACTACTGTAAATGATCCTTCCAAAATTGCATTTCCCTTTAAATAGATTGGAGAAGAAAAGAAAACCGTTTAAAAAAATTAGTTAGTATTGCTACTATATACACAACCCCTTGAGCTTTGCCTTTTAAACCAGCATTCTGCTGTTAAATAATAAAAGAAAAGTCCCATTATTTTCCCAGCTTCACTTTGCTTAAAGTGATTGATGTAGAATTTTACTGCCATCCAATGGCAGCCGCCTAATATAGCTCAAGTAAATGCCTAAAGCTTTTTGACCAAATTGCAGTCTAGGGAATTTAACTTATGTAGTACACTTAGAACTTACATCAATACATCTCTGTTTGTTACACAGTGAGAAAGAAATATGACTACAGTTTCAATTTATTGTGCGTTCTCCAAATTCAATTTAACAGTGAATTACTAATATTGCTGAACATAATTACCTAAATGAATAAATCAACCTAGGCTACTCACTAGAGAGAACATTAGAGCATAATATTAATTTTTACACGCACCTCATCATATTAGTTTAAAAGGTTTCTTTTTGCATTTAACAATCTTTTCCTACCAGGCAAAATGGCCTTTATTAAAAAACTAGTCTCAGCTTTACTTCTGTTATTTGGAAGTCATTTGAATCTTTTTAGATGCTACTGTACATCATATAATTTCTGATTAACATTAAATTGCATACTGTTTTAATTATAATCTCCATTCCTAAATGATTGAGTATTTAGATCATTTCTCAAAAAGGCAAAATAAAAATTATGTCTGATTGATATGAATGAGTTTGTGCTTTAAATATCCAAGCTTAGTTATCTGAAATTCCCAGTTTGAGGTAGAAGAGTTGGTGGGTAATAAACCAATTTTATTTTTCAGTAACATTAACTAAAATATAATATGTTTGATATTATTGGTAAATTGCTATTACAAATTGATATTATTTGAATAACTCTTCAGGAAAAATATATTTTATAATTTATATATGAATGATCATTTGTTAAAATATAAAAAGTTTAGTTCTGTAATTATTTTAAATATAAGGCAAATTCAGATAAATATCTAGCTCATAATTTTAAAAGTCTTGCCAATATTTTTATTCAACTGAATGTTTTAAAGTTGTGTGTGTGTGTGCGTGTGCGTGTGTGTGTGTGTGTGTAAAAACAGCCCCAGGCTTTAAATATGTTTTGGTACTCTTGAACATCTGAGACCAATAATTCAATAGAACTGAAACACAATAACATATTTATTTTAACTGATTTTGCATTAGAACATTTAATTCCAACTTTCCTTTCAGTTAAAACCTCACAATGTTATTGTTTCTCTAAAAGATTTCCAAGTTAAGTCCAAAACATTTTTTAGAAAAATCCAGGCAGACTTCAAGCTGAGAAAGATTTTGTATGGAGCTTAAAACAATTTCAGGAATTTTGGATGGAACTAGATAAACTGAAGAGCATTTTCTGATATTAGATGAAATGTGAAGATTTAGTGTTTCCAGAATAAAGGATGGGTGCCTCTGTGTTCGCTGGGAACCATAACGTTATAATATCTGATTGTAGAGGTATCACAAAGTTACAAATTTAAAGAAAACACTGTGACTTTGACAGCTAAACAGTGAAGTTGGACATTTAATCCTAGAAATATCAAGCTAGTAGATACCGAAAAAAAATTATTTCTTTTTCAAATTTTCCATTTCTCTATTGGGTTTGATTTCTGTTTCACAGATTTAATAATTATACCACCTTTTAAATCCTCCTTTCTAACCAGATGTTTTTGGTGTGGCAGCTGCAGATCTCAGTTTTAATAATGTCTGTAAAGGAAATCTAAAGTTCCCTCGACCTCAGGCACGTTATTTAGAAGATTAGAAACTAAACCTTAAAGATAATATTGTCAATAGACAATTCAGTTGCTTAGTGTATTCGGGCATTTTAAGAAGTTTGAATAAATTTACACTAATTCCTATCAAATGTTCCATTCTACCTGTACTATACTTTATACATTACATATTTATATAGTATAACTTATATACCATATATATATACATAAATAGATCTATTTCTATACTAAAAACATTACCTTCAGAAATTTTTATATTTGACCTCCCTCCATTACTAAATTTTAGAAATTTGTGAATGATGTTTTAAAGGCACGAATTACAGTTTCACTTGATTCATATTACTCTACAGATTCTCTTTATAACTGAAGGGTCTTTTGCTTTGCCATCAAACAATCACCCTGTCTAATAAGCACAAGTTAGTATTTTCTCCACCTGCATGTGTATTTAAGCAATTAAACCAGAGTATAAACAGCATCTGCAGTTTTACTACTTAAAACTCATTTGTGAATAAGAACATTTCCATTGATATGATTTCTATATCTCTGCCTATCATTTTCTCATCCAGTGCAACAAATAAGTGAGACAAGTTAATTTCTTTATTCTATGTCAAATATGGAGAGTTCTGAAATGTTTCAATTACTCGAAACATCGTGTTCTAAAATGATTTGAATTTCCTTTTCATTAGCAAGAATACAAAGGACTATTTAAATATTATTTACAATGTGTTCATTCACTATAACTGGCATAAATATCTGCTTTGGTTTTAACCTAAGATAATAAGGGATACAATAATCAACTCACATCCATATCTTTCGTTTAATATGATAAAAGGACTGATATGAGAATCGGTACAGAAAAATATTTAATGAAATTGTGATCTTTAACGGTGGTATACACTACTGTATTAGTTCTTAACTCTAACTTTAGGAAACATATATTTTAGTGTATCAATGTATGACATACTATTAATTCACATTAAAATATACATTTGTGTGCTAAATTTTTATGCCCATAATTATCAAGTATACTTATGGTGCCTTTTTCAGACATAGAGAATGAAGTAGGAAAAAAATAATGCACATATGCCAAGAGACAGGAATGAGTAAATTTCTATGCTGTACATCTTTGCTGATATAAATGTTCCAAGATGTATTTAGATGTCTACTTCTTTATCCAATATGCACCTTGCTGCCAAACCTTTGTTCTCATATTTGCATTACATTTAAAAAAATTATTTGGATCAAAACCTGTTTACATTAAAGCTGTAATTTGTTACAATATTCTGTTTGCTCCCTTCCTTGAAAAGAAAAATCTTACACCATGGGTAACACAGTTCCTATGCCATGACACAGAAGTTCCCACAGCTTTCCAATTTCACCAGAAATGGAAGAGCCCATTATGTTTCTGCAAGACAGCACTGCTGAAGGCTTCTGCCAGCCATCTAATAAAATGATAGCTATTCTGAGTTAAGCATTCTAATATAAGATCCTATCAAACCAAAGAATTTCAGAAGCACAGAGCTTGGTCTTTCTTCCTCCAAAGACAGCATCAAAATCTGATCAAGATAAAAGCAAAAACTTCTGATGAATATACACTGCATGATTAAAACCCTAAGTCCCTATGGTTTAAACCCTGAAGACATTTTAATTATCTATTTAACATCTTGCTATTTCTGGAATTCTGACTGAGAATGTTTCTGACATAGTATTTCATGGAATGTCCTTTTCTCATACTGAGCCGCTTTTATACTCCAGATGTAAACACAAAAGCTTGCCTTTCATCTTTTTAAACTCCATCACATAAAAGGAAAGGTAAAAACCCTAAAGACCACTTTTTCACTGAGTCTCCTATACATAATATAGATTATAAAACTAATAATTTCTCTTAAATATAGAAATCTCATTATTTTCTTTAAATTTTTATGTACTTCTCAAGAGTATATTTAAAATTCTTTGATTGCCATGATCTAATTTTATTTCTTTGAGAGGGAAAAGATATTTTAGATGTGATATGCACTGAGATGTTTGCTTCCTTCACAGAAATTAAGTCATTACTCAAAATTTCCACTAATTTTTAATCTTCCCAAAGTAAGCAGATTATAATAAAAAAAATTCCCTAAAATTTGAAAGTAGTATTTGCTAAATAAATTTTCACTTAAAACAAAGTTTACCTCAGCTAAACCAAACTCCATAAAAAACTGAAGAAAAGGTTTCTTTCAAGAAGAAAACTTGAAGTACCATGCTATTAAACATATTAGTATCACATTATCAGATTCTCAAAAAGTAACATACTGATATTTTTACAAGGATAAAAGAAAAAGAAAACAAATATAAACCTTATTATATTGCTACAGTCTTTGATTTTTCTTCACATTTTTTGTCATTTTTTTTCTCACCAGGAGGTTTAGTTGTATACCTCTCTATAACTCTGTATATGTCTGAAGGTTTAATTGTATGCTCTGTAACTGCATATTCATTTTACTTTTGAAAAGATGAATAGCATACTATGATGCATTTTATATTGGCACACATATCCCAGAACACCATGGTCATGAAACTATAACTTCTTGAATTCGGTTTAAAAAATGGGTAAAGTGAAACAATACTTGTTTCTAAAATGTGTCTAATTTATAATGGAATTTGGACCAAAAAATATGTTCTCATTTGGGTTTATCGACCTTATGGCCCTGATGGTTACTCATAGGAGACAGATTTCATCTTAGAAGGGGGTATTTGCTAACTAGGATTGAAAGCGTCATGGTGGTGGCATGCTCCCAGATTACCACTTGAGATCCATTGCTGGCTGATCAACAGAGCAGCTTTGATTGCAATTTCACAAAGCCAGGTTCCTGCTGTCCTGGCTGCAAGGTTTGTTTTCTTTTGTTTGTAGCAAGAGGGGAGGTGATGCTTGATTTTCTACTACCTCTAAACCTGAAAGCTTAATTTTGACCCAAGGAAAGAGGAGAGTTTCTTAAAACTGAAGTGTTTCACCTAGTTTCATGAAAATGGACAATAAGAAACAGCCCTTGCTGTTTTCCTATGCATATTCCATCTACCAACGGTTGGATTGAACCTCCTTTTTAAATTCAGAAAGGCCTCTAAACCAAAAAACAAGATAACCAAGGTCCAGATGCCTAGAAATGGAGACAAAGCTTTCGCACAAAAAAGCAATACTGTTTTTAGTTTTTTAAGGAAACTCCATACTGTTTTCCATAGTGGCTGTATCAATTTACATTCCCATCACTAGTACAAGAGTAATATTACCCTTATATCCACACTCTCTCCAGCATTTATTGTTTGTAGATTTTTTGATGATGGCCATTCTGACCAGTGTGAGGTGATACCTCATTGTTGTTTTGATTTGCATTTCTCTAATGATTAGTGGTGTTGAGCACCCTTTCATGTGTTTGTTGGCAATCTGTATGTCTTCTTTGGAGAAATGTCTATTTAGGTCTTCTGCCCATTTTTGGATTGGGTTGTTTGTTTTTTTGATATTGAGCTGCATGAGCTGCTTGTAAATTTTGGAGATTAATCCTTTGTCAGTTGCTTCATTCACAAATATTTTCTACCATTCTGAGGGTTGTCTTTTTGTCTTGTTTATGGTTTCCTTTGTCATATGACTCAGCAATACCACTACTGGGCATATATCCTGAGAAAATCATAATTCAAAAGGAGATATGCACCACAATGTTCATTGCAGCACTATTTACAATCGCCAGGATGTGGAAGCAACCTAAGTGTCCATTGACAAATGAATGGATAAAGAAGATGTGGCACATATATTCAATGGAATATTACTCAGCCATAAAAAGAAACAAAATTGAATTATTTGTAGTGAGGTGGATGGACCTAGAGTCTGTCATACAGAGTGAAGTAAGTCAGAAAGAGAAAAACAAATATCATATGCTAACACATGTATATGGAATCGAAAAAAAAAAAGGTTCTGATGAACTTAGGGGCAGGACAGGAATAAAGACGCAGACGTAGAGAATGGACTTGAGGACACGGGGAGGGGGAAGGGTAAGCTGGGATGAAGTGAAAGAGTAGCATTGACATATATACACTAGAAATGTAAAATAGATAGCTAGTGGGAAGCAGCTGCATAGCACAGGGAGATCAGCTCGGTGCTTTGTGACCACCTAGAGGGGTGGGATAGGGAGGGTGGGAGGGAGACACAAAAGGGAGGGGATATAGGGATATATGTGTACATATAGCTGATTCACTTTGCTATACAGCAGAAACTAACACAACAATGTAAAGCAATTATGTTCCAATAAAGATGTTAAAAAAAAAAATAAAGCAATACTGAAAGAGAAAACACAGAGGTGCCAAGGCATCCGTCAAATCATTTCTAAGCTCCTTTGCCTGACAGTCAAGACCTTTCTGCAGTTGGTTGGTGTTTTGTTTTCCTTTCAGGACACAGTTTATGTCCCACTTCATCTGTGATTTTCTCCATATTTTCCTTATATAACTTTACTTCCTCTGGCACGAATAAAAGCATGTAGAGGAGCAAAAAATATTGAATAGGTTGTGAAATAAAATACTTGGTTGTAAGGTAATATGGAAAATAATGGAAGATAGGATAAAAAATTTTGTAAGTGTCCCATTACTTAGAGATTTAAATGACAGCTCATGGTTAATTTAGACTTTAAAGAACCAGTAAAAGTATGCTTTGATACGATGCCTGTATTTCACACTTTGGTGTGGCTTGTTTTTCAAAATGGATTATATATTTGATGTCAAAGATTATCATTTTCATATATTTTGCATCAACATTTTGATTTCCACATTCCAAATGTGCAGTACATGTTCAACAAACTCTTCTGGAACAGAATGATGAATGAATAAGACTAACTGTAATATTTAGTAAACTAACATTATGCATTGTAACACACATCATTCTCAGAAATCTTAATTGTCAATATTAAAATGTTAGTGAATGTTGGATGAATTGGGAGATTAGGATTGACATATATACACTACCATGTGTAAAATAGATAGCTAGTGGGAATCTGCTGTATAGCACAGGGAGCTCAGCTTCATGCTCTGTGATGACCTAGATGGGTGGGATGGGATGGGGTGGGAGGGAAGTCCAAGAGGGAGGGGCCATATGTATACATATAGCTGATTCACTTCGTTGTACAGCAGAAACTAACACAACATTGTAAACCAACTTTACTCCAATAAAAAAAACTAATTCATTGCAAACTCAGTCTCATTCATCTCATATAATAATTAGTTCAACAATCAAATTATTGAGAGTAGAATATTGTTTTGCTACTAAATATAAGCTATAGAAAGATAAATAGATTCTGTCCAAAATTGTCTGAGAGACTTGGTAGCAAAAGCATTTCTTACACACAATGTAAGATTATCTGAAACTATGGCCAACTAAACCCTGGAGAAAGCATATGAAGCATTTATATACATAGAAGACAGAAGATGGCCCACTAGAGATTATTTAATATTTCAACTTGGTCACCTCCATGGGCAGGCCAGGTTCTCCTGAGCTAATGGGGAGACAGTCTTTATGTCCAGATCAGTTCATTTTTTTAGAATAGCTGTTTCTAGAGTCACTTATGAGTCAGTCATTGTGTCTTTTCTGGAGTGGTCAGTCTGGGACATCGGCCTATGTGTATCTAGAATCATCAGAATGTTTAAGTGCCAGTGTATCTGGAATAGACAATATGTCCAGGCCATAGGGCCTTTCTATTGGGGGTGGTCTACAGTTTGCTGTAGGTTCAGTCCATTAAGACTGGTGGACATCAACACCCATTTATGATAAAAACTCTCCAGAAAGTGGGCACAGAGGGAGCCTGCCTCAACATATTAAAGGCCATATATCACCAACCCACAGCTAATATTATTCTCAATGGTGAAAAACTGAAAGCATTTCCTCTAAGATCAGGAACGAGACAAGGGTGTCCACTCTCACCACTATTATTCAACATAGTTTTGGAAGTCCTAGCCACAGCAATCAGAGAAGAAAAAGAAATAAAAGGAATCCAAATTGGAAAAGAAGAAGTGAAACTGTCACTGCTTGCAGATGACATGATACTATACATAGAAAATCCTAAAGATGCCACCAGAAAATTACTAGAGCAAATCAATGAATTTGGTAAAGTTGCAGGATACAAAATTAATACACAGAAATCTCTTGCATTCCTATATACTAACAAGGAAAGGGCAGAAAGAGAAATTAAGGAAACAATCCCATTTACCATTGCAACAAAAAGAATAAAATACCTAGGAATAAACCTACTTAAGGAGGCAAAAGACCTGTATTCAGAAAACTATAAAACACTGCTGAAAGAAATCAAAGATGACATAAAAAGATGGAGAGATATAACATGCTCTTGGATTGGAAGAATCTACATTGTGAAAATGACTATACTACCCAAGCAATCTAGAGATTCAATGCAATCCCTATCAAATTACCAATGGCATTTTTTACAGAACTACAACAAAAAATCTTAAAATTTGTCTGGAGACACAAAAGACCCTGAATAGCCAAAGCAGTCTTAAGGGAAAAAAATGGAGCTGGAGGAATCAGACTCCCTGACTTCAGACTATATTACAAAGCTACAGTAATCAAGACAATATGGTACTGGCACAAAAACAGAAATATAGATCAATGGAACAGGACAGAAAGCCTAGAGATAAACCCACACACATATGGTCACCTTACTTTTGATAAAGGAGGCAAGAATATACAGTGGAGAAAAGACAGCCTCTTCAATAATTAGTGCTGTGAAAACTGGACAGCTACATGTAAAAGAATGAAATTAGAACACTCCTTAACACCATACACAAAAATAAACTCAAAATGGATTAAAGACCTAAATGTAAGGCCAGACACTATAAAACTCTTAGAGGAAAACATAGGCAGAAAACTCTTTGACATAAACCACAGCAACATCTGTTTTGACTCATCTCCTATAGTAATGAAAATTAAAACAAAAATAAACAAATGGGACCTAATGAAACTTAAAAGCTTTTGCACAGCAAAGGAGACCATAAACAAGACAAAAAGACAACCCTCAGAATGGGAGAAAATATTTGCAAATGAAGCAACAGACAAAGGATTAATCTCCAAAATATACAAGCAGCTCATACAACTCAATATCAAAAAACAAACCACCCAATCCAAAAATGGGCAGAAGACCTAAATAGACATTTCTCCAAAGAAGGTATACAGATGGCTAACAAACACATGAAAAGCTGCTCAACATCACTAATCATTAGAGAAATGCAAATCAAAACCACAATGAGGTATCACCTCACACCATCAGAATGGCCATCATCAAAAAATCTACAAACAATAAATGCTGGAGAGGGTGTGGAGAAAAGGGAACCCTCATACACTGTTGGTGCAAATGTAAATTGATAGAGCCACTATGGAAAACAGTATGGAGGTTCCTTACAAAACTAAAAATAGAACTACCATATGACCCAGCAATCCCACTACTGGGCATATACCCAGAGAAAACCATAATTCAAAAAAACACATGCACCCCAGTGTTCACAGCAACGTTATTCACAATAGCCAGAACATGGAAGCAACATAAATGTCCATCAACAGAGGAATGGATAAAGAAGACGTGTTACATATATACAATGGAATATTACTCAGCCATAAAAAGGAATGACATTGGGTCAATTGTAGAGACGTGGATGGACCTAGAGAGCGTCATACAGAGTGAAGTAAGTCAGAAAGAGAAAAGCAAATATCATATAATAACGCATTTAGGTGGAATGTAGAAAACTGGTGTAGATGATCTTAGTTGCAAAACAGAAATAGACACACAGAGGTAGAGAACAAATGTATGGATACCTAGGGGGAAAGGGGTGGGGTGGGAGGAATTGGGAGACTGGGATTGACACATATACATTATTGATACTATGTACAAAATGGACAACTGATGGGAACATGCAGTATAGCACAGGGAACTCACCTAGTGCACTGTGCTAACCTAAATGGGAAGGAAGTCTAAAAGGGAGGGGATATCTGTATGTGTATGGCTGATGCATTTTGTTGTGCAGTGGAGGCTAACACAACATTGTAAAGCAACCATACTCCAATAAAAATTAATTAAAAAAGAGAGACAGGTGGACATATGTTATATATTTTATTTATACATAGTACTTGGTGGAGTAAATATGCTTTAAATGATAACCAGATAGACAAACTTCTCAGGAATGTCTCCTTAAACTTTCACCTGGTACAGTTTTATATGATCACAGTGTTTTCATAGGAATACCATGCTCAGTTGAACATGGGGCACATCACTGCTTCATATAATGAGGCAACGAAGTACACTGTCTACTCAATGTCTCACAGTTTTGCCATGGCCTCCAGAATACCTGTTTATCATAGAGGGTGTATGTGTGGATCTCTATATATTTACATACTGTGAAAAGGTCTATCATAATAATAACAACAGTAATAACAATTTATCGAGCACTTAGTAGAAATCAGACGTCAAAGACAGACTTAGAGACAAAAGAACTTAGGGAAAAAAATAAGTTCACTTGCAGAAAAGTTTTCATTGGCGTGCAGATTTTAGCAAAACTAGTTAAAATTTTAAAAATAGAAAATTGGCGAGGCATTTATCAAATTTGTAGGTGAGTGTTCATGGTAGAAAATCAGTAACTTTCTTACATGATTATCACATTAACAAAGACTGTCACATATCTGCAGCATCACATTAGAAAGATCAGGATGAAATTACAGTCAGTCACTTACAAGAAAGCTCAAGATTTGGTTTAATTTGGGAACTAAAACTAGACAGAATGATTCTGTTTTTTGTTGTTGTCATTGTTGTTAACTCACTTTGTTTTTGTTTACCTTTTCTCTTTCCCTGATATAGAATATGATGGGAACCCTTATTCTTTAAGTGGAGCATGGCAGAGTTAGATTACATCTTCACAGACATTATGCTGGGCACCTTATTTCCCTTAAATTTAACAGTAAGCCTATGATATACATGGGGTGCTATTTACTCATTGAATTTAAAATTACACTACAGGTGAAGTTTAATTTGAATCAGTAATACATTAGGCTTAGTAAATAATTTAGTGAGCCCCCTTGAGAATGATCTAAAATGCCAGCACCCACTTGTACCATATGTATGGTCAATATTATTTTCTGTTAGAGACTCATGATGAGATTACAGAGAAATTAGAAACTAATTAAGCATATAGAACCAAACTTTTCATTCCCTAGCCCATTATATGCAGCCTATTACTCCTCCAGGAGCTTCTTAAACTTCACTTTAACAAGCTGGAAAGACATTATGAAGATGAATGTATCAACAGTTCTAATACATATTTACATATGATTAACAATGCAAAAATACACATTCAGAACTATACTTGGTAGGATGTGGTCCTTTTCCTTCTGAGATATCTCTTTCATGCCTATTTATTGGTGAATGATAATATAACTTTATACCTTAAACTTTCTTTAATATTATTATTGAAAGATCAGTTTAAGAAACAGTCTGAATGAGAATAGAAAACTATCTGTATGATGTCAATTTTACATTTTTAAAAGATGCAATTTATTTTTTTCTTTCAAATACATTCCATAATGAATCAGCTAACACACTAAGACATCCTTGTGAGCTTGCGCCAATGAGTGGATCGAATTCTCGTGTAATTGGCATCTATTCATTCATCAATAATTAAAATGCTAGCATTCTTCACTTGATCTTAGTCAAAAGGCCAAGAAGCAATTAAAATGCTAGCATTCTTAAAAATAGTTTATAAGGTAAGGTCCAGTAGAACCAGGACTGCATTGATTATAAAATAAAAATTAACTTTTATCTTGCTCAGGTTGAACTAACACATTTTTCCTTTTCATCCCATATGGTAGAGGATCACAAAGACAGGACATGATTCTGGGCCTGGATATTAACGTTGGACTGGAGACTACAGAAAGCAAGCCGACTAAAGCAGGTTGTTACGAAGCCCTGGAATTTCCACTGCCTTCTGGAATGTCTCAGATTCACCCCTCTTCTCCATCCTCATAGCCTCTACTAGGATTACAGAAGTATTAAAATAATCTCTTTTCCTCACTGCTCTCTGTGTCTCTAGGTCCTCTCCACCATCATCTCTTTTCCACATTAATATCAAAGTTTATTTCTAATAAGAGATAGAATCAGATTTAACTTCCCTTTTTAAAAAACACACATTGAGTAAGTGCCTAATTTTAAAGTACCTAATCTCCATTTCCACTTTAAATTTTCACCACCAGTATCCCTCTCCACTCCCCACCGTGTGTGGCTTGGTTCACATATGCTCTGATCTACTTTCTTTTCTTATACCTTTTCCCCTCTTCTCCAGTGGATCCCTGTATTCCACAGCACTGAACATTCTCTTTCCTCTGCTTAGGACATGACTAAACCTCTTCTCTCTCCCACATTATTAAATATTAATGTCTTTAAAACACAGAAACAATTCCTTGTTTTTGGAGACTTTTTAACGCTGAGTAAAATTAAACTTTTATTTCCCTGTCTCTGTTTCTTTATCTCTCTCTCTCTCTCTCCCTCCCTCCCTGTCTCTCCTTCTCAGTAGTTAATGGATAGATTGTATTACCTCTATCTTCCTACAGTACTTAAGCAAGTCATATTATATGCTAATGAAAGGATGAAGCAATATATTCTCAAAGACCATTTGCCTGTCTAAAGAGTAAAGGACTGCCCGACCAAATAGTCGACAAAGGTAAAAGAGTCACAAAGGCAGAGCGATACAGCATCAAAGACAAGGAGATCATCTTTGCTGTCATTCACCCAGAAAACCAAATTTTTCATATGAAGACAGGATTTACTCCTATGTCTGCAGCGGTTCAACCACAATAAAGTGTTGGCTAAACTGATTCCAGTGGGAAATGCGAGGGTCCAAATTATATGCAAATATTACATTTCCAAACCAGTAAAGCTAAAGTTTTAAGTATTCCAAATGTGAGCATCATGTCTCTTACATAAAATAAGGCAATGCAAGTAAAACACTTGCTTATGTTTTCATTGTGGCTGCTACCAAGGTCATCAGCGGATGCTGAACCTTGAACAACATAGGTTTGAACTGTGTGGGTCCATTTACACTCGGATTTTTTTTCTAATAAATACATACAGTACTACATGATCCAAGGTTGGTTGAATCCGCAGATGCTGAACCACAGATACAGAGGTTGGACTATGGGACTTGAACATCCATGGATTTTAGTATCTCCTGTAGGTTCCAGAACCACCTTCCCGCAGACACCCAGGGAGGCTGTTTCTTCCCTTTACATCCACAGATCAGCTGCAGTTTGACTAATCTAAACTGGGCTTGGTTTTATCTCAGTTTGCTGCAATATGTCCTCTTTAAACCAACAGCTAACCAAGTTATTTTCTCATGAAAAAAGATAGGATGGTAAGAGGGCAAGTCCAACTGCCAAGCACATTTCAAGTCCCTGCCTGTGTTCCATTTGCTAATATCTCATTGAACCCTGCCCAGAGTCGAGGAGCTGGAAAATATAATTCTGCCATGGAAAGGGTGAATATTTGCTAAATAATACAATTATCGTTAATTTCATCTGATTCTAGTCAGGCAGTGAACACTCAGATTACAAGTGACTTGCACATATTTCCTCTCCTCCAAAAATCTATAGCCTGAGAGCCTCTCCCTTGCTTCTGGTTTTAGAGGTGGTCACTCCTCCCAACCCCTCCTAACTTATTTTAGGGTCAAAGTGAATCATGCCTTGGCTACAAAGGTTTATTTGTCTTATATCTTGCAATTATGTAATTTTAAAGTTTGCTGTATGTTAATTGTACTTGTGACATTATTTTTATGAGAAAATATAGTACTGTGGATATATTTGCATATATATACAAATATATTATATGTAATTTATTTAACTAAATACTATCCATGGCTAATTTGTTATCTAGTATTATAATTTAAATAAACCATGAAAAATTGGAGAAGTTATCAACTTAAGCAGTAAGGATTTCTGGGCAAATGCAAGGTAATTTGATCTGTTAACAAGATACTTTTCTTTTTGCAACCATTAATTTATGACCTATTTATGGGGAATTTTATTCTCAATGACCAAAAACAGTTGTCAAAAGGATCAGTATATTATATTACACTAATTCCATATGACAAACTTTGACATTAATTTGTCTTCTAATTCTAAAATTCCTTCCTATTTTAATAGAGATACACATGGCAACCTAATCTGTTTTCTACTATTTTAGGACTTCTTTTAATAATGACCAGGAAAAACTAAATTAAATTTATGTATTTAATAATATTATTATAGTCTCATTTTTATAAGTAGGCTTAGTGTCCTTTAAATGATGATACATAATATGCAGGCAAGAGAATATTCTTGAGCCTTTACTAATTCTGTTTAGATGTTATGTATAGTTTCTGGTAGCTGAAGAGCCTGGAATTAATCAACACATCATAGATTTAGAGAATTAAATATCTCAAATGAGAGGAATGTATTTCCCAGATCCGAGATCAAGTAAGTTACCATGGAAAATTATTAACAGAGGCCTCATTCAAGAGGATTTCAGACACTAAACTACACTTAGTAGGATTAGTAGCATAATGTAGTACAAGGACACTGAATAAGATTTTATGATTAATGTTTTGTTGGGGGCTGCAGGTCGGCTCTTGTTTCTTGTAGAAAAAACTGTGCCCCACTCAAATGTGAATTGCAGGGAGGCACTGAGGTTTTGGAGGAAAACCTGACAAGCAGAATCAGAACACGAGGGCAGAGTCCTAGATTTGCTTGTAATGCGCTATGATCTGTCACAAAGTGAATATAAAATGATGATACCAGACAGTCTATCTTTTGCTTGAAATTTGATATTTCAACTAAAAACATTACCTTAAAATTTGCTGTTCTTACTCTAATTGGTCAAGTCCAGTGTTGTCCAAGGTTTAAAATTTAATCCAAAGATTCTTTACTGTTACAAAGAAATATAAAGTTAGCCTAAATTGAAATTGATTAATGGACATCGAAATAACTACAAACACCTCCAAAATTCTCCTTAACGGTGACATAAATAAAAGTATTTCAGAATTTCATTTTGGTTTGTGCTCCTCACTCCCTCAGGAGGCCCAAGGCGTAAAGGAATCAATGAATGCCAACCACACTGAAATGTCTCAAGAGACAGATTTACTTTTGCTTTAAAAAGTATGCTCTTTAACACTTTTCACCAGAGGTAATAAATTTCTGAAAGGAAAGAGCAAATGTTCTAATTCCTAAATACCTGACTAGTAGTATTATTTTATATATATATATAAGCCATTTTCATTCATCATGAATTATTCATGCACCTACCTTAATTTTAATTACCAACCCAACAGACTTAAAAATCACACGGCACCTAAAAATATAAACACTATCACACTGAAGTAGGGAATGCATTATTCTTTATACATAATTGCTATCATGCTGAGGTTGGGTTGCCACCTTTTCCTGTGAAACCACAAAGAGGTTCTGTATGTATGCCTTCAACATACGCACATGTTAGTTAAAAACAGACCCTTTTGGCAACCTTCTTTCTTCTAATACTTTTCATCCTAGAAGGTTTATTAGTTTTACTTTACAGGCCCATTCAGCAGTTATCGCTACTAAATAGAAGACTTCTCACCAGATAATTGACTCAGTAATTCATAAGGAGGACAGAAACTGGGGCTCTGAGAACTCCAAATTAGAGGTCCTTCTAGGAGTTACAGTAGCTCTAAAGCTCTGGCATAGTTTGCTAGGAATGAAGTAGATCCATATGACTGTGTGTGCAGGACTGCCTCCTGGGCACTCTCCCTAGCAAAGACTATTCAAGATTGACACCAGCTTCACTTATTCCATTTATATACCCATGAGCCAGGGACACAGCACTTTTAAATGGTGTAGGTTACCTTTCCATGAAACAGGGAAAGCAGGACTGCATGCAGCATTCCAAATATCCTGTATTTAACTCTCCCAAACATATTCAAATGAATACTTATTTCTTGGTAATAGAAAATACATTTTAAACTTTAAATTCTAGTTAAAATGCAAGTATGCTATTAACCATTAAGCAAATGCCCTCTATTAAGGGCATTAACTGTTAAGTAAATGCTGCTATCAATAAGATAGTGTTTTTTAAAAAAATTGTAAATTGATTATTGGCTCTAGCTATATAAGTAACTATCAGAACTTGAAGCACAGAATATCTAAACTAAGTCAGAATAATCATTTCAGCATTGTTAATAATAGTAGATGTTTGGAAAAATTTATGTCAAAATATATGTCAATACATATATCAGGAAGTTTTTACAAAGAATCAGGCTGACTGGTGAAATGAATGAACTATATTACTAAGTCAGGAAAACAAATCTCAGGGACTTCCCTGGTGGCGCAGTGGTTAAGAACACGCCTGCCAATGCAGAGGACACGGGTTTGAGCCCTGGTCCGGCAAGATCCCACCTGTCGCGGAGCAACTAAGCCCGTGCACCACAACTACTGAGCCTGCGCTCTAGAGCCCGCGAGCCACAACTACTGAAGCCACTGCGCCTAGAACCCGTGCTCCGCAACAAGAGAAGCCACCGCAATGATAAGACCGTGCACCACAAGGATGAGTAGCCCCCGCTCATAGCAACTAGAGAAAGCCCATGCTCAGCAACGAAGACCCAACGCAGCCAAAGATAAATAAATAAATAAATTTATTAAAAAAAATAAAAAGCAAATCTCAGAAGAGTACTTTTAGTATGGCATGATTTTTGTTAAAATATATACATTAACCCATTTAATCTTTGTAACAACCATATGGAGAAAATACTATTATTGTAATACTTATTTACAGATGTGGTAAATGAAGTACAAATAAGTTCTTTAAAAATGGCCAAGGGACTGGGATTTCAATCCAGGCAAACTAGTATCAGAGTACAATTCTAATCCAACCACTCGTTTTTATTTAGAAGCGGGTGATTTCACAGTTAATGAAAAGAAAAAAGAAATAAATATATCAAGTTTATCAAAATGCAAAAATTTCAATATTCAACTTATAAAAACTCATTGCAAAAATTTCTCAAACTGATTTATGCCAAAATGTATCAAACTCCTCAAACTACTCCAAGTCATATATTTTTTTTTTTGAATATTTCTGGCTGTAGGCTCTTCTAATAAGGCTAGACGGCTGTATCTCTTTTAATAATAAAATAAATCCTTCTTAAAACAAACCAAAAAAAAAAAGATGAGAAATGGCATGAACATGTAAATTCTACCCAAACCTTGTCAAAACTACACACATCTCTTTTTACCCATTTTTAAAATAAAGATTGTACTCTTGGAGAACAGACCCTGGATTTGTCAACACAACATGACAGTATTAAAAATATTAGTTTTGGGGGGTTTCTTTTTTGCTTACTAATTACTTGGATGATAATTTTCATGGAACTTTGCAAAGCAGAAAATGAAACACCAATAAACTCTGTAATCAGACCCCTCTGTTCTATTCTAGAGAACCTGAAACCTTACAGGTGCTTTATAGTTTGCATCTCTTGTCAATTCTCATGTTCCTTTTGACAATCAGATGCCAACAGCCCCAAACATGCACAGCCATCTATACATTTATTCTTAAATTCCATTGCAATTAGAAGCATCACCAGTAAGATGAACAGCTTAATTTAAAGGGACAGAGTTATTTAAATGGTGAGATTACCCATTTCCTACTGTAATTTTTATTACTATATATTAGGAGTATTTAGTGCATTTTTGCCTTGTATTGTTGACTAAAACTGACCACCAACTCTATGTTTCAATTTTGTCTAAATCTTTTAAGCTATTCTAAATACTGAAATTTTACAGGAAAATTCCTATGCAACATAATCCAACAATGTTCTTACTAGTTTGTGAAAAGCAATAAAAAGCCTTTGAACCAAACTCCTTTTTTTGTGTGTTTGCTAAACCATTCCAGGGAATGTCATGCCTATTGTATGTATTAGATTCCTTCCCATCATGATTTTGCAAGAAACTCGTTCCATTTCAAAACACACCTGCTATAAACCATAACTGTGCCAGTTATTTGCAACATGTCCAGAGCTGAGCTGGGGCTCACTAAATTGAGGCTTTGAGAGCTGAATTTTAAATATTCAGGAATTTTGCAAGCCTGTTCTTAAACTATTGGTAGCTTTAAATGGGCCATGGGTTACATGATGAAACTCTGCGAAGCCTACAAAATTAGACCTTTTCCCCCTCTTAGAGAGTTGTTTTACCAGTGTGCCGCTGGGTTTACCAGACGTGATCATTTCTTAACAATGCTGTTAACCTTATTGAAACTAAGGAATCTGTGGATCACATACAGACTGTCACCTTCATGCTTTGTCACTCCTATATAAGTGGTTGAGCAAAATTATAAAGGATGATTTCCTGAAGGTTACTGGAAAAGGAAATTAATTTTCACAACTTTTCTAGGTTTCCCATTGCCAAAAGGTCACTTCTTGTGAAAAAATAGGAGACAGTTCTGCTTATTTAAAAATGATCTATCAAGGTGTCTTAAATGTTTCCTTTCTGTTTTAGCTGAGGTCTTATTAGTCTATGAGCAGCATATTAACCATATTGCCTTGTCTGTTCTTTCCTCCTTCATGCCACCAAAGTTATTTTTTTAGTAGGCACTATGGAGCCAGAACAAGGTACTTTGCTGCTCAGTTAAAGTTAACTGGGGCCACAAGTGGTCTTACACAAGATCTAGGGAACAGATGGGCCAGTAAAGCAGGGCCATGGTGACCAGCCATAAAAGAACTCCTCCCAGGGTGTCTTAACAACAGCCGAAGTATTAGAAGCATTTCCTTTAGAGCCATCTGGCTTTGATTTTTCTAGCTTTTTTTTTTTTTTTCTGTCAACACACAGAGCCACAAAGTTAAGGAAGCAATAATTCTTCTCTAGTTACTGTAACTGCTGATGCAAAACCACCAATTTCTCTAAAGCCACTCATCAAGTACAGGGGCCCATCTCTCAGAAGACTATTCTGTGGGTTAAAAGACTATGTTAGCTAATGGGGGAGCGGTACAAAATGACTATTCTGTGGTTTAAAGTCAGTGTACATGTTCTTCAAGAGTTCTTACAATTATAGGTTCAAGTGATGTTCGTTTGTTTTATCCCAACTGTAATTGAAGACCCAGTTATTCCCTTCTACTACCTCCAAAAAGTACTTTTTAAAAATGAAGAAAAGTAATGGTTCTCTTTTGGAAAGTACTCCTTTCCCCACTCCCACCCTGACATTTATTCTGACAATAATTGAAGTCATTTTAATGGTACCTAGGTAATAAATTCAGTTATATTTACTAAAGCTTTATGAAGTTCTGATTAGACCCATCACTTAGGTAAGGAAATCTCATGTACATTGTTGAAGGGGAAGATTCCCACTAGGAAAGGGGAAATGGCTGACAACGTCCAAATGTAAAAGCATTTAGAAGATGAGGAAGTCAATTAGCAGAGTGGGAAGAGGAGGTGAATGAAAATATATGGTAGTGTTTGAGAGTTTCTGATGAATAACTGGGCTCAAATCAAAGGTTACATGTGATTATAAAGACTGAGAATTGATGGTCCAAGATCAACCTTGATGCAGGAGAAAAACAAAAAGAGATGCTTGCCATTGTGGTCTCTCCTAAGATACAGAGTTTGAGAAAAGAGACTGGATTCTAAAAAACAGTAAATAAGTTAAAAGGTTGAGATTGAATTGTAATCAATAAAAGTAGATGTCCCTGAAGAAATAAAGCCATAAACGGAAAAATAAACCATATTTTAGAAGCTACAGAAACATGGTCAAGTATGCCATAGGGTACAAGTTGGGTCTGGTTGAAGCTATGAACAGTGCATGGATAGCAGAGGTCCACTTCGATTTTGCACTTTCTTCATAGCACAAGTGCTAGCTTTCTGGTTTAATGGAGTCATATAGGAACAGAGGTGATGCTGATGGCAAGCTTTCAGTTATCTTAGATTTTTGTAGCTCCTTGGCTCTTTCTTTTGGTTTAAAATAGCAGTCCAATTGTACCATGCCTTGTGCTTATTCTGACACAAAGTACTGGCTTTATAGCGTTCCTGACTGGACCAAAATGTCAGCTGGTCAAGAGGAAGCAGTGATGGATTCAGTCTGGTTAAGTTTCTCTTTGACTTGAAACTTAAGGTATTGAAATAAGATCATCTACAGCACCCTGAGTGGGAGTAATTCTGCTGAAGAACCAGATGCTAATTAGTATATTAAATGATTCTACTTTAATTAACAAAATTTAATTTTGGGGGCAGTTTTAACTTCAGAGCAAAACTGAACAAAAAGAACAGAGCTCCCATATATCCCCTGCCCGCCCTCCCCACACACACATACACTTCCCCACCATCAACATCTGCACCACAATGGTACATTTGTTAAAACTATGAACCTACATTGTTTGGTTTGACATTTATCCTGCTTGGTGTTCTTTGAGCCTCCTGGATCTGTGGGTTGGTGTCTGACAATAATTTGGGAAATTCTCAGTCATTATTGCTTCAAACATTCTGTGTCTTTCTCTCTTTTTTCTCCTTCTGGTATTTCCACTGTGTGTATGCTAAACCTTTTGCAATTGTCCTGCAGCTCTTGGATTTTCTGTTCTTCTTTTTAAAATATTTTTTCTCTTTGCTTTTTAGTTTTGGAAGTTTCTATTGTCATATCCTCAAGCTTAAGAGATTCTTTCCTCAGCTGAGAACAGCCTGCTACTGAGCCCAACAAAGGTATTCTTCATTTTGTTAGTGTTTTTATCTCTAGCATTTCTTTACAATTCTTTCTTAGAATTTCCATCTCTCTGCTTACATTATCTATCTGTTCTTGCATATTGTCTACTTTTTCCATTAAAGCCCTTAGAATGCTAATCATAGTTGTTTATTCTTTAAATTCTTGGTCTGATAATTGCAACATTCTTGCCATATCCAACTCTGGTTCTGATGCTCCTTAAGTCTTTTCAAACTGTTCAAACAGAAATGCCTTTTAGTATGCACTGTAATTTTTTTGTTGAAAGACAGGTGAGAAGTACTGGGTAAAAGAACTGCAGCAAATAGGCCTTTAGTAATGCAGTCGTGAGGTGTGGGGGAGGGGAAGCATTCTGTAGTTCTATGCTTAAAACAGTCTTTTAATCTGTGCTCCTGAAATTTCACCAGTACTTCTCACTCCCCTGCTTCCTCCAGGTGGGACAGGAACACTAGAGGAAGATGGGTGTTTCCTTTCCCCCAGGTAGAGTAGGCTCTGATAAAATCCCTGTAGCAGATTAGGCTCTGATAAAATAGTTTCCTCCCAAGGACAGGTCTTATTAAAAAGAACAGAGTGTTCTGATCTATTACAAAATATTTCCTTTTCCCCTCTCCCTGCTGGAAGCACACGGGAATTTTTCTCTGATATTCACTCTGAGGATCTGGTTGAGCTCCTGGAGGTAAAACTCACAAAAGCATGAGGATGCCCCTATGACTGGATTCCCCTGGAGTTTTTAACCCTCAGACTTGTTCATATTGAACCTCTAGAAATTTGTCAATCACAGTTCAGGTCTTCCTATCTAGGCACTGGTTCTTAAAGAAGGTTCTGCTCATGGATTTCTGCTCTGGTAAATTGTGCTTTTCTGTATGTGCCTGTCTGTCTCTCCAATTTTTAGGGCAATGGTTTGCCCTGTGACATCAGTTCTCTGACGGTTCTAAGAAGAGTTGATTTTTCAGTTTATACAGTTTTTTACTAGTTGTCAGAACAGAGTAGCAACTTCTAAGCTTCTAACATGCTGGCCTGGAAGCTGGAAGTTAGCCACTCTATTTCTAAATCTTGAAGAACTTAGCTGAAACAAAGACAGCAAAGTCTATCAATAAAATGAGCTAAGACTTTGAGATCAAGCAGAGGTAACACAGACAATTTTGAATTGCTAAAGCTGATATTCTGTTACTAATTTTCTCTGAGAAAATGACAGGCAGTAGGATTTATGAATATGAAGCAAGAAAGAGCTGCTTAATTCAATTAAAAAGAAGTTGGGTATCTTAACACATTGATTTAAGGTATTCTGAAATTATCTTTAATGTTACAAAAAATAAAATTACTTATAAATAAATTGATAGCTTGCTTTTTAAGAAAAAGCAATTTGTTTTCATTTTTAACATAGTATACTCCACACCCACATGTAGTTTTGTTAATGAAAAGAACACACATGCTACCTATTGATCTCGTGGCAAAATATAAAAAGGAACTAACATACCAAATTTTTTACACAAACACACATATATATTTTAAGTGACTTAGAGGGTTACCTCTGTGTAAAGACTGCACAAAAATTTTCCATTTGTTCTATATAAAAAATAAAAATAAAAAGGCAGAACAAGAACAAACTGAAGAAAAGGAAACCAGTTTTTAACAGAAATAAGGGATAAGTCTGAACATTGTCACTGGGAAGTCTATAAGGGCTAAACTTAAATGGATATGCATAAAATGCTGAGGAATGTGTCTTAAAGCTGTATTTGCAAAGTAAGCACTCTTTTATTTAATTTACATATGATACATTGGGTGAGGAGTGTTAGCTAAGCCACCACTTGCCCCCAACACTTATCATGTACCATATGCTGAGATACGGCTGCCAGGGCTGGTAAAATTAGACCCTGGGTGTAATGTAGAACATTCAGAGCAGGTACTCAGTTACATACGTGTAGATATCAGAGGGAGTGCAAAGTTCTTCTCAAGGAAGCAGTATTCTTTGAGTCATATAAAGAATACCTCCTTCCCTGGGACAGCCAGGTCTCAGTATGCTATTTGGAGTGTAGTACAGTCCTCAGTCTTGTGGGACTTTGTAGAGTAGCAGAGAATGTGGGACTGAAAGGAATAGTGGAGAAGTGCCATGTTACAGGAATAGCTATTGCTTTTTAGGAAAATCAAGAAATACTGGAGAAGAGAATTCCCAAGATGGCAGAGTAGCAAGACCCTGAGCCCACTTCCTCTCATGGGCACACCAAAATGACAACTATTTACAGAAAAACTATTATGAGAAAGACTAGAACCTACCAGAAAAATTCTTCTGCAACTAAAGACATAAAGAAAGAACCACAAGACAGATAGGAGGAGCACAGTCGCTGTATAGCTAAGACCCACACCCCTGGGTGGGCAACCCACAAATGGGAGAATAATTATAATAACAAGGGTTCTCCCAAATGAGCACAGGATCTGAGCCCCACATTGAGTTCCCCAGGCTGGGGGTCCTGCACCAGGAAGATGAGCCCCCTAGAATGTTTGGCTTTGAAGGCCAATGGGGCTTACTTTCAGGAGAGCCAGAGGGTTGTGGGAATAGAGACTTTACTCTTAAAGGGCACAAGTAAAATTTAACACACTCCAGGACCCAGAGCAGAAGCAGTAATTTGAAAGGAGCCTGGGTCAGACCTACCTGCTGATTTTGGAGAGTCTCTCAGAGAGGCAGGAGGCAACTGGAGCTCACCCTGGAGACAGAGACACTGGTATCAGCCATTTTGGGGAGCTGCTTCTACCATGTGGACACTGGAGTTAGCAAGTGCCCTGTTGGAATCCTCCCTCTAACTTACTCGCATCAGAACCTAGCTCTGCCCCTGTACATCAGCCAGTAGGCACCAGTACTGGGACACGTCAGATCAAGCAATTAACTGGGTGGGGACATAACCTCACCTACCAGCAAACAGACTGCTTTAAGACCCCCTGATCCTAGCCCCTGGACATGGCCTAATCCACCAGAGGGCTCAGAACATGGTCCCACACACCAGTGCACAGCCACTAGACCTAGGACCCTTGGGACCCTGTAGCCAGAGACCCCAGGAATCAGATCCGCCTACTGGTGGTCAGGCACCCAGAAACTAATAAAAGACTCTCACTATATATAATCAAAAATTGACAGAATTGAAGACAGAAATAGATAGTTCTATAATAATAGTGACTTCACTAACCACTTTCAAGACTATATAGAACAAGGTTGAGGTGTGTGGACAAGAGAGGAGAGTAGGAAGACCCTGTGCTCATGGGGAAGACCCTCTCCCCATGGGTACACCAAATTTACAACTATTTACAGAGAAACTATCAATGAGAACAACCTGAAGACAAGCAAAAATTATCTTCCACAAATAAAGATATAAAGAAGGAACCATAGTGAGATAGGCAGGAGGGGATGAGACATAGTATAGTCAAGATCCACACCCTTGGGTAGGTGTCCCACAAAAAGGAGGATAATCACAATTACAGAGGTTCTCCCCAAAAAGCGAATGGTCCAAGCCCCACGTTGGTCTCTCCAGCCCAGGAGACTTGCACAGGGAAGACAAGCCCCCAGAATGTCTGGCTTTGAAGGCGAGCAGGGCTTGTGTATAGGAGACCTGGAGGGCTGGAAGAGACAGATACTCCACTCATAAAAGATTCATACAAATTTTCACATGCTCTGAGACCCAGCATGTAGGCCGTAATTTGAAAGGAGCCTGACTCTGCTCACCAGTGAGCTAGCACTAGCCCCTGGGCACCTAAGGGTTCCACAGCTAGCCTCCTTATGACCCAGCCCTGCCAACTAGCAACCAGAAGCCTCTGCACAAGGCAGGGCCTGGTGACCAATCAGACTGGGGGCCAGCCCCACCTACCATAATGCCCACAGAAGTCAGCCCACCACAATAGAAGGATGCACGCAGCCCACAAAGGGTGCACCCCTAGAGTATATAGCTCTGGTGACCAGAGGGAAGTGCGCTCCTCAGACATACAGGACATTTCCTATGAGAGGCCACTTCTCCAAGGTCAGGAAACACAACCAACCTTCCAGGTACCTAGAAATAAAAACAGCAAATCACACAAAATGAGGTGACAGAGGAATATGTTGTAAATGAAGGAACAAGATAAAACCCCAGAAGAACTAAGTGAAGTGGAGATAGGCAACCTACCAGATAAAGTATTCATGGTAATGATCATAAAGACGATCAAAGAACTTGAAGACGAATGGATGAACAGAGTGAGAAGTTAGAAGTTTGTACCAAAAACAGACATAAAAACTACAAAAACTGAAATGAAAAATATACTAGAGGAAATCAACAGTAGACTAAATGATACAGAGGAACAGATCAGCAAGCTGGAAGACAGAGTAGTAGAATTCACTGAAGCTGAACTGAAAAAAGAAAAAGGATTAAAAGAAATGAGGGCAGGGCTTCCCTGGTGGCGCAGTGGTTGAGAGTCTGCCTGCCAATGCAGGGGACACGGGTTCATGCCCTGGTCTGGGAAGATCCCACGTGCCGCGGAGCAACTGGGCCCGTGAGCCGCAATTACTGAGCCTGCGTGTCTGGAGCCTGTGCTCCGCAACAGGAGAGGCCACGATAGTCAGAGCCCCGCGCACTGCGATGAAGAGTGGCCCCCGCTTGCCGCAACTAGAGAAAGCCCTCGCACAGAAACGAAGACCCAACACAGCCATAAATAAATAAAAATAAATTAATTAATTAATTTAAAAAAAAGAAAAAGAAATGAGGGCAGTTTAAGGGACCTCTGGGACAACATTAATCATACTAGCATTCTCATTATAGGAGTCCCAGGAGGAAAAGAAAGAGAGAAACGGATAGGAAACATATTTGAAGACATAATAGCTGAACATGTCCCTAACCTGGGAAAAGAAACAGATTTCCAAGTCTAGGAAGCACAGAGAGTCCCAAAAAGTATCAACACAAAGAGGATCACACCAAGACACACTGTAATTAAAGTGCAAAAGTTAAAGATAAAGAGAGAATATTAAAAGCAGCAAATTACATAGAAATTCACATAAGGCTATCACCTGACTTTTCAGCAGAAGCTCTGCAGGCCAGAAGGGAGCGGCATGATATACATAAAGTGATGAAAGAGAAAAACCTACAAGAATACTCTACCTGACAATGATCTCATTCAGATCTGATGAAGAGATCAAAAGTTTTTCAGACAAGTAAAAGCTAAAACAGTTCAGCACCAGAAAACCAGCTTTACAAGAAAATGATAAAGGAACTTACCTAAGCAAAATAGAAATGTCCACAGTTAGAAACATGAAAATTATAAAAGGAAAAAGCTCATCAGTAAAGGCAAATATCAGTACAGGTAGTAAACCAACCAGTACTATTGGTAAGAAGGTTAATAAAAAAAGCAGTTAAGGGATACACAAAACAAAGAGCTGTAAAATATGATGTCAAAAACAGTAATTGTGAGGGGAGTGGAATAAAAATACAGGGTTGTTAAAATACATTTGAAATTGATCAGCATTTGAAAGAGATCAGCAACTTAAAATAATCATATATACAAACACACAAACACACACATATATAGTGCTATATCTTGTTTAAATCTCTTACTGACCACAAACCAAAAATCTATAATAGACACACACACAAAAAGAGAAAGGAATCCAAATATAACAACACTGAAGATAGTTATCAAATCACAAGGGAAGAGAACAAAAGAAGAAAGGAACCAAAAAGAACTATAAAAACAAACCAAAAATTATTAACAAACTGGCAATAACAAACTGGCAATGTAAGTAGACTAAATGTAAGCAGACTAAATTATAACAAACTGGCAATGTAAGTAGACTAAATGCTCTAATCAAAAGACATAGAGAGTTTGGTTCCAGATGGTGGAGTAGAAGGACGTGCGGTCATTCCCTCTTGCAAGAGCACCGAAATCACAACTAACTGCTGAACAATCATCAACAGGAAGACACTGGAACTCACCAAAAGATATACCCCACATCCAAAGACAAAGGAGAAGCTGCAATGAGATGGTAGGAGGGGCACAATCACAATAAAATCAAATCCCATAACCACCGGGTGGGTGACTCACAAACTGGAGAACAATTATACCACAGAAGGCCACCCACTGGAGTGAAGGTTCTGAGCCCCACGTCAGGCTTCCCAACCAGGGGGTCCAGCAATGGGAGGAGGAATTCCCAGAGAATCAGACTTTGAAGGTTAGTGGGATTTGATTGCAGGATTGCAGGACTTCAACAGGACTGGGGGAAACAGAGACTCCACTCTTGGAGGGCACACACAAAGTAGTGTGAGCATCAGGACCCAGGGGGAAGGAGCAGTGACCCCATAGGAGACTCAACCAGACCTACCTGCTAGTGTTGGAGGGTCTCCTGCAGAGTCTGAGTGCGGCTGTGGCTCACCACGGGGACAAGGACACTGGCAACAAAAGTTCGGGGGAGTACTCCTTGGCGTGAGCCCGCCCACAGTCCACCATTAGCCTCATCAAAGAGCCTGTAGACTCCAGTGTTGGGTAGCCTCAGGCCAAACAACCAATAGGGAGGCAACTAAGCAACACCCATCAGCAGACAAGCAGATTAAAGTTTTACTGAGCACTGCCCACCAGAGCAACACCCAGCTCTACCCACCACCAGTCCCTCCCATCAGGAAGCTTTCACAAGCCTCTTAGGTAGCCTCATCCACCAGAGGACAGACAGCAGAAGCAAAAAGAACTACAATCCTGCAGCCTGTGCAATGAAAACCACATTCACATAAAGAAAGACAAAATGAAAAGGCAGAGGACTATGTGCCAGATGAAGGAACAAGATAAAACACCAGGAAAACAACTAAATGAAGTGGAGATAGGCAACCTCCCAGAAAAAGAATTCAGAATAATGATAGTGAAGATGATCCAGGACCTTGGAAAAAGAATGGAAGCAGAGATCGAGAAGACGCAAGAAATATTTAACAAAGACCTAGAAGAATTAAATAACAAACAGAGATGAACAATACAATAACTGAAATGAAAAATACACTAGAAGGAATCAATAGCAGAATAATTGAGGCAGAAGAACGGATAAGTGACATGGAAGACAGAATGGTGGAAATCACTGCCATGGAACAGAATAAAGAGAAAAGAATAAAAAGAAATGAAGACAGCCTAAGAGGCCTCTAGAACAACATTAAATGGACCAACATTCGCATTATAGGGGTCCCAGAAGGAGAAGAGAGAGAGAAAGGACCCGAGAAAATATGTGAAGAGATTATAGTCAAAAACTTCCCTAACATGGGAAGGAAGTAGCCACCCAAGTCCAGGAGACACAGAGAGTCCCAGGTAGGATAAACACAAGGAGAAACACACAGAGACACATAGTAATTGAATTGACAAGAATTAAAAACAAAGAAAAATTATTAAAAGCAACAAGGGAAAAACAAAAATAACATACAGGGGAACTCCCATAACGTTAACAGCTGATTTCTCAGCAGAAACTACAAGCCAGAAGGGAGTGGCATGATATATTTAAAGTGATGAAAGGGAAGAAACTACAACCAAGATTACCCTACCCAGCAAGGAGCTCATTCAGATTTGATGGAAAAATCAAAAGCTTTACAGACAAGCAAAAGCTAAGAGAATTCAGCACCACCAAACCAGCTCTACAAGAAATGCTAAAGGAACTTCTCTAAGTGGAATACACAAGAGAAGAAAAGGATCTAAAAAAAACAAACCCAAAACAATTACGAAAATGGTAATAGGAACATATCGAGAATTACCTTACATGTGAATGGATTAATGCTCCAACCAAAAGACACAGAGTGGCTGAATGGATACACAAACAAGACCTGTATATATTCTGTCTACAAGAGACTCACTTCCAACCTAGGGACACATACAGACTGAAAGTGAGGGGATAGAAAAAGATATTCTACGCAAATGGATATCAAAAGAAAGTTGGAGTAGCAATACTCAAAACAGACTTTGAAATAAAGACTGTTACAAGAGACAAGGAAGGACACTACATAACGATAATGCAATGCAAGAAGCAGATATAACAATTATAAATATATATGCACCCAATATAGGAGCACCTCAATGCATAAGGTAAATGCTAACAGCTATAAAATAGGAAATCAACAATAACACACTAATAGTGGGGGACTTTAACACCTCACTTACACCAATGGACAGATCATCCAGACATAAATTTTTTTTTGAATTTTTGAATTTTATTTTATTTATTTTTTTTATACAGCAGGTTCTTATTAGTTATCCATTTTATACAGACAGAAAATTCTGTCAGACAGAATATTAATAAGGAAATACAAGCTTTAAGTGACACAGTAGACCAGACAGATTTAATTGATATTTATAGGACATTCCATCTGAAAACAGCAGATTACACTTTCTTCTCAAGTGCACATGGAACATTCACCAGGATAGATCACATCTTGGGTCACAAATTAAACCTCAGTAAATTTAAGAAAATTGAAATCATATCAAGCATTTTTTCCAACCACAACATTATGAGATTAGAAATAAATTACATGGAAAAAAACGTAAAAAACACAAACACATGGAGGCTAAATGATACGTTACTAAATAACCAAGAGATCACTGAAGAAATCAAAGAGAAAATAAAAAAAATACCTAGAGACAAATGACAATGATCCAAAACTTATGGGATGCAGCAAAAGCAGTTCTAAGAGGGAAGTTTATGGCAATACAATCCTACCTCAAAAACAAGAAAAATCTCTAATGAACAATCTACCTTTACACCTAAAGGAACTAAAGAACAAACAAACCCCAAAGTTAGTAGAAGAAAGAAATCATAAAGATCAGAGCATAAATGAATGAACTAGAAACAAAGAAAACAATAGCAAAGATCAATAAAACTAAAAGCTGGTTAGTTGAGAAGTTAACAAAATTGATAAACTTATAGCCAGACTCAGCAAGCAAAAGAGAAGGAGGACTCAAATTAATAAAATTAGAAATGAAAAAGGAGAAGTTACAACAGACACCACAAAAAATACAAAGCATCGTAAGAGACTACTATAAGCAACTCTATGCCAATAAAAGGGACAACCTAGAAGAAATGGACAAATTCGTAGAAAGGTAAAACTTTCCAAGACTGAATGAGGAAGAAATAGAAAATATGAACAGACAAATCACAAGTAATGAAATTAAAACTGTGATTAAAAATCTTCCAACAAACAAACGTCCAGGACCAGATGGCTTCAGAGGTGAATTCTATCCAACATTTAGAGAAAAGCTAACACCGATCCTTCTCAAACTCTTCCAAAAAGTTGTAGAGGCAGGAACACTCCCAAACTCATTCTACAAGGTCACCATCACCCTGATACCAAAAGCAGACAAAGATACTACAAAAAAAGAAAATTGCAGACCAATATCACTGATGAATATAGATGCAAAAACCCTCAACAAAATACTAGCAAACAGAATCCAACAACAAATTAAAAAGATCATACACCACAATCAAGTGTGATTTATCCTAGGGATGCAAGGATTCTTCACTATACACAAATCAATCAATGTGATACACCATATTAACAAATTTAAGAATAAAAACCATATGATCATCTCAATAGATGCAGAAAAAGCTTTTGACAAAATTCAACATTCATTTATGATAAAAACTCTCCAGAAAGTAGGCACAAAGGGAACCTACCTCAACATAATGAAGGCCATATATGACAAACCCACAGCCAACATCATTCTCAATGTTGAAGAACTGTGGTGAAAAATTGAAACCATTTCCTCTAAGATCAAGAACAAGACAAGGAGGTCCACTCTCATCACTATTATTCAACATAGTTTTGGAAGTCTTAGCCACAGCAATCACGGAAGAAAAAGAAATAAAAGGAATCCAAATCAGAAAAGAAGAAGTAAAACAGTCACTGTTTGCAGATAACATGATACTATACATAGAGAATCCTAAAGATGTTACCAGAAAACTACTAGAGCTTATTGATGAATTTGGTAAAGTTGCAGGTTAAAAAATTAATGCACGGAAATCTCTTGCATTCCTATACACTAACAACAAAAGATCAGAAAGAGAAATTAAGGAAACAATCCCATACACCATTGCAACAAAAAGAATGACATACCTAGGAATAAACCTACCTAAGAATGTAAAAGACCTGAATTCAGAAAACTATAAGACACTGATGAAAGAAATCGAAGGTGACACAAACAGATGGAGAGATATACCATGTTCTGGATTGGAAGAATCAATACTGTGAATATGACTATACTACCCAAAGCAATCTACAAATTCAGTGCAATCCCTATAAAATTACCAATGGGATTTTTTTCAGAACTAGAACAAAAAAATCTTAAAATTTGTATGGAGACACAAAAGACCCCAAAGAGCCAAAGCAACCTTGAGGGAAAAAAAACTGAGCTGGAGGAATCAGATTCCCTGACTTCAGACTATACTACAAAGCTACAGTAATCAAGACAATATGCTACTGGTAGAAAAACATAGATATAGATCAATGGAACAGGGTAGAAAGCCCAGAGATAAACACACACACCTACAGTTAATTAATCTATGACAAAGGAAGCAAGGATATACAGTGGAGAAAAAGCAGTCTCTTCTATAAGTGGTGCTGGGAAAACTGGACAGCTACATGTAAAAAGAATGAAGTTAGAACACTCCCTAACACCATACACAAAAATAAACTCAAAATGGATTAAAGACCTAAATGTAAGACCAGACACTATAAAACTCTTAGAGGAAAACAAAGGAAGAACACTCTTTGACATAAATCACAGCAAGATCTTTTTTGAGCCACCTCCTAGAGTAACGGAAATAAAAACAAAAATAAACAAATGGGACCTAATGAAACTTAAAAGCTTTGGCACAGCAAAGGAAACCATAAACAAGACAAAAAGACAACCCTCAGAATGGGAGAAAATATTTGCAAATGAATCAACAGACAAAGGATTAACCTCCAAAATATATAAACAGCTCATGCAGCTCAATATTAAAAAAACAAACAACCCAGTGAAAAAATGGGCAGAAGACCTAAATAGACATTTTTCCAAAGAAGACATACAGATGGTCAAGAGGCATATGAAAAGCTGCTCAACATCACTAAGTATTAGAGAAATGCAAATTAAAACTACAATGAGGTATCACCTCCCACCAGTCAGAATGGTCATCATCAGAGAATCTACGAACAACAAATGCTGGAGAGGGTGTGGAGAAAAGGGAACCTTCTTGCACTGTTGGGAATGTAAATTGATACAGCCACTATGGAGAACAGTATGGAGGTACCTTAAAAAACTAAAAGTAGAATTAACATATGACCCAGCAATCCCACTACTAGGCATATACCCAGAGAAAACCATAATTCAAAAAGAGACATGCACCCCAGTGTTCACTGCAGCACTATTTACAATAGCCAGGTCATGGAAGCAACCTAAATGCCCATCGACAGACGAATGGATAAAGAAGATGTGGCACATATATACGATGGAATATTACTCAGCCATATAAAGGAATGAAATTGGATCATTTGTAGAGACGTGGATGGACCTAGAGACTGTCATACAGAGTGAATTGAGTCAGAAAGAGAAAAACAAATACCGTATATTAATGCATATATGTGGAATCTAGAAAAATGGTACAGATGAACCAGTTTGCAAGGCAGAAATAGAGACAGATAAAGACAACAAATGTATGGACACCAAGGGGCAAAAGCGGGGGATGGGGGGATTGGTGGGATGAATTGGGAGATTGGGATTGACATATATACATTAATATGTATAGAGTAGATAGCTAATAAAAAAAAGACAAAGTTGCTGAATGGATAAAAAACAAGAGATACGTGTGTGCGCACATGCGCGTGCACGCGCACACACGTGCGCGCACACACACACACACAGTAAGTCCCCTACATTCGAACCTCCAAGCTGTGAACTTTCAAACATACGAATGTGTGTTCACATGTCCAATCATGTAAGTTAGCTCACGTGACTGGCGTACATTGCCATGTGTGTGCATCCTCTACAAGTGGTTGTGCTTTTGTGTATTTTACTGTACAATACTGTATAGAGTACAGTAGTACAGTATCTTTGTTTCAAGCCCAGGATGTCTGGAAGCAAGTGTAAAAGCAGCGGTGATTTAGCTGGTACTACTGTACTTTTCAAGGTAATGTACTGTAACATTAAAAATGTTTTCTTTATTTTTCTTTGTTTTTTTAATGTATTATTTGTGTGAAAAGTATTATAAACCTATTACAGTACAGTACTATATAGCCAATTGTGTTATTTGGGTACTTAGGCTAACTTTGTTGGACTTATGAACAAATTGGACTTATGAACGTACTCTTGGAAAGAAATGTGTTCATATGTAGGGGACTTACTGTGTGTGTGTGTGTGTGTGTGTGTGTGTGTGTGTGTGTGTGTATGTTGTCTATAAGAGACTCAATTCATATCTAAAAACACACACAGCCTGAAAGTGAGGGTATGGAAAAAGCCTTCAATGCAAATGGAAATGAAAAGAAAACTGAAGTAGCAAAACTCATATCAGACAAAATAGGCTTTAAAACAAAGACTGTTACAAGAGACAAAGAAGGACACTACATAATGATTAGGGGATCAATCCTAGAAGAAGATATAACAATTGTAAACATACATGCACCCAACATACATAAAGCAAATATTAACAGACATAATGGGAGAAATTGACAGTAACACAATAATAAGGGACTTTAACACCCCACTTACATCAGTGTACAGATCATCTACACAGAAAATCAATAAGGAAACACTGGCTTTAAATGACACATTAGAACAGATTACCTTATATGTTCATCTGTTCTATTCATATATATGTGTGTGTGTGTGTGTGTGTGTGTGTGTATGTATATATATATATAAAACATTCCATCCAAAAGCAGCAGAATACACATTCTTTTCAAGTGCATATGGAACATTCTCCAGGATAGACCACATGCTAGGCCACAAAACAAGCCCAAGTAAATTCAAGAAAACTGAAATCATACCAAGCTTCTTTCCTGACCACAGTGTAAAGAGACTAGAAATCAACTACAGGAAAAAAAAAACTGCAAAAAACACAAACACGTGGATGTTAAACAATATGCTACTAAACAAAAAATGGATAACTGAAGAAATCAAAGAAGTCCAAAAATGCCTGGAGACAAATAAAAAAGAAAACCCAAAGATCCAAAATCTATGATACTCAGCAAAAGCAGTTCTAAGAGGGAAGTTTATAGCAATACAAGCAAGAAAAATCCCAAATAAACAACCTAACCTTACACCTAAAGGAACTAGAAAAGAAGAATAAACAAAACCCAAACTTAGTAGAAGGAAAGAAATCATAAAGATTAGAGCAGAAATAAATGAAACAGAGACTAAAAAAACAATAGAACAGATCAATAAAACTAAGAGCTGGTTTTGTGAAAAGACAAACAAAATTGATAAACCTTTAGCCAGACTCATTAAGAAAAAAAGAAGGAGGGCCAAATCAGTAAAATCAGAAATGAAAGAGGAGAAATTATAACTGACACCACAAAAATACAAATGATCATAAGGGGTTACTATGAATAACTATATGCCAATAAAATGAACAACCTAGAAGAAAGGGACAAATCCCAGAAATATACAATCTCCCAAGACTGAACCAGGAAGAAAAATAATATATAAAGAGACTAATTACCAGTAATAAAATTGAATCAGAAAACAAAACAAAACTCCTAGCAAACAAAAATCTATGACCAGATGGCTTCAGGGTGAATTCTACCAAATATTTAAAGAAGAGTTAACACCCATCCTTACATTGCAGAGGAAATAACACTTCCAAACTCATTCTATGAGGCCAGCAATACCTTGACACAAAAACCAAACAATGATATCACAGAAAAGCAAAATTACAGGCCAATATCAGTGATGAATGTAGATGCAAAAATCCTAAACAAAATATTTGCAAAACGAATCCAACAATACATTAGAAGGATCATATACTGTGATCAATTTGATTTATCCCAGGGATGCAAGAAAGGCTCAATATCTGCAAATTAATCAATACGGTACACCATATTAACAAATCAAAGAGTAAAGGCCACATGATCATCTCAATAGATGCAGACAAAGTTTTTGATAAAATTCAACATCCATTTTTGATAAAAACTCACCACAAATTGGGTACAGAGGGAACATATCTCAATATAAAAAAGACTGTATATGATAAGCCCACAGGTAACATCATACTCAATTTTGAAAAGCTAAAAGCATTTTCCCTAAGATCAGGTACAAGACAAGGATGCCCACTCTCACCACTTTTATTTAACATAGTATTGGAAGTCCTAACCACAGAAATCAGAGAAGAAAAAGGAATCAAAATTGCGAGGGGAGAAGTACAACTGTCACTGTGGATGACATGATGCTACATATAGAAAATCCTAAAGATACCACCAAAATCTACTAGAGCTCATCAATGAATTCAATAAAGTTGCAGTATACAAAATTAATACACAGAACTCTGTTTCATTTCTATATACCAACAATGAACTATCAGAAAGAGAAATTAAGGAAACAATCCCATTTATAATCACTTAAAAAAATAAAATAATACACATAGGAATAGACCTACCTAAGGAGATAAAAGACTTACACTTGGAAAACTATAGGACACTAATGAAAGAAAATGGGGATGACACAAATAAATAGAAAGATATACTGTATTCATGGATTGGAAGAATTAATATTGTTAAAATGACCATACTACCCATGGCAATCTACAGATTCAATGCAATCCCTATCAAAAAAATGATAGCATTTTTCACAGAACTAGAAAAAATAATTTTAAAATTTGTATGGAACCACAAAAGACCTTGAAAAGCCAAAAAAAATTCTTGAGAAAGAAGAGCAGAGCCAGAGTTGAGGTATAACAGTCCCTAACTTCCAACTATACTGCAAAGTCACAGTAATCAAAACAGTAAGATACTGGCACAAAAACAGACACATAGATCAGTGGAACAGAATAGAGAGCCCAGAAACAAAGCCATGCACTCATGGTCAATTAATTTATGTCAATGAGGCAAGAATATACAATGGAGCAAAGACAGTTTCTTTAGTAAGTGGTGCTGTGAAAATTGGTCAACTACAAATAAAATTAGAACATTTTCTCACAGCATATACAAAAATAAACTCAAAATGGATTAAAGACCTAAATTTAAGACCAGAAACCAAAAACTCCCACAAGAAATCATAGGTAGAACATTCTTTGACATAAATTGTAGCAATATTTTTTTGGATCTGTGTCCTAAGGCAAAGAAAACAAAAGCAGAAATAAATAAATGGGACCTAATTAAACTTAAAAACTTTTGCACAGCAAAGGAAACCATCAACAAAACAAAAAGAACCTACTGAATGTGAGAAAATATTTGCAAATGAATGATATAACCAATAAGGGGTTAATATCCAAAATATATAAACAACTCAAAAAACTCAATATCAAAAATACCAAACAACCGAATTAAAAATGGGCAAAGACCTGAATTAAACATTTTTTTCCAAAGAAGACATAGAGATGGCCAACAGGCACATGAAAAGATGCTCAACATCACCTATCATCACAGGAATGCAAATCAACACCACAATGATATATTACCTCACACTTGTCAGAATGACTATCATCAAAAAGACCACAAATAACAAATGTTGTCAGGATGGGGAGAAAAGGGGACAATTGTGCACTGTTGGTGGGAATGTAAATTGGTGCAGCCACTGTGGGAAACAGTATGGAGTTTCCTCAAAAAACTAAAAATAGAACTACCATGTGATCCAGCAATTCCACTTCTGGGTATACATCTGAAGAAAACAAAAACCCTAATTCTAAAAGACACATACACCCCAATGTTCACAGCAGCATTATTTACAATAGCCAAGATATGGAAGCAATATAAGTGACCATTAACAGATGAATGGTTAAAGAAGATGTGATATATATATATATATATAGATATATAGATATATAGATATATAGATATATATATATATATATATATATATATAAAATAGAATATTTTTGCCATATGCAACAACATGGATGCACCTGGAGGGTATTATGCTCAGTGAAATAAGTCAGACTAGAGAAAGACAAATACTGTATGCTATCACTTAACATGGAATCTAAAAAATAAAACAAATGAATGACTGTAACAAAAAATAAATAACATTAGCAAACTAGGACTAGATGAGCATTTCCTTAACTAGATTAATATGTCTACCACAATCTCACAGAAAATATCAAATATCACCTTAATGATGAAGCTTTAAGAACTTTCTGTGAAAAACCAAAAAAAATGAAGATTCCTAGTATCACATTTCTATTCAACATTGTTTTGAAGCTCCCTAAAAAATATGACATAAAAAGATTTTGTAAAAAGTTATAAGAAAGAAAATAAACATTATTTGCAGAATATATGATAATTTACATAGAAAACCCAAAAGAAAGTGAAGATAAATTAGTAGTATGAATAAGAGTTCACTGAAGTTAAACAAGATTAATAAACAAATACTAATTGTAATTACACTATCAAGAAATAATTAGAGAAGGGAGCTTCAAGATGGCAGAAGAGTAAGACATAGAGATCACCTTCCTCCCCACAAATACATCAGAAATACATCTACATGTGGAACAACTCCAACAGAACACCAACTGAACGCTGGCAGAAGACCTCAGACCTCCCCAAAGGCAAGAAACTCCCCACGTACCTGGGTAGGGCAAAAAAAAAAAAAAAGAATAAACAGAGACAAAAGAATAGGGATGGGACCTGCACCAGTGGGAGGGGGCTGTGAAGGAGGAAAGGTTTCCACACACTAGGAAGCCCCTTCGTGGGCGGAGATGGAGGGTGGCGGACAGGGAAGCTTCGGAGCCACGGAGGAGAGTGCAGCAACAGGGGTGCGGAGGGCAAAGCGGAGAGATTCCCTCACAGAAGATCGGTGCTGACCAGCACTCACCAGCCCGAGAGGCTTGTCTGCTTACCCGCTGGGGCGGGCAGGGACTGGGAGCTAAGGCTCGGGCTTCGGAGGTCGGATCCCAGGGAGAGGACTGGGGTTGGCGGCGTGAACACAGCCTGAAGGGGCTAGTGCACCACAGCTAGCCAGGAGGGAGTCCGGGAAAAAGTCTGGAGCTGCAGAAGAGACAAGAGGCTTTTTCTTGCCTCTTTGATTCCTGGTGTGCGAGGAGAGGGGATTAAGAGCATTGCTTAAAGGAGCTCCAGATACTGGTGCGAGGCGCGGCTATCAGCGTGGACCCCAGAGACAGGCATGAGACACTAAGGCTGCTGCTGCCACCACCAAGAAACCTGTGTGCAAGCACAGGTCACTCTCCACACGTCCCCTCCCAGGAGGCTGTGCAGCCCACCACTGCCAGGGTCCCGTGATCCAGGGACAACTTCCCCAGGAGAACGCATGGTGCGCCTCAGGTTGCTGCAACGTCACGTTGCCCTCTGCCACTGCAGGCTCGCCCTGCACACTGTACCCCTCCCTCCCCCTGGCCTGAGTGAGCCAGAGCCCCCAGATCAGCTGCTCCTTTAATCCCGTCCTGTCTGAGCAAAGAACAGACACGCTCAGGCGACCTACATGCAGAGGCGGGGCCAAATCAAAAGCTGAACCCCAGGAGCTGTGTGAACAAAGAACAGAAAGGGAAATATCTCCCAGCAGCCTCAGGAGCAGTGGACTAAATCTCCACAATCTACTTGATGTACCCTGCACCTGTGGAATACCTGAATAGACAACGAATCATCCCAAATTGAGGAAGTGGACTTTGGGAGCAATGATATATATATTTTGTCCCCTTTTTCTCGTTTTGTGAGTGTGCATGTGTATGCTTCTGTGTGTGATTTTGTCTGTATAGCTTTGCTTTTACCATTTGTCCTAGGGTTCTCTCTGCTCGTTTTTTTTTTTCTTTACTTAAAAAAAATTTTTTTCTTAATAATTATTTTTTATTTTAATAACTTTATTTTATTTTATTTTATCTTCTTTCTTTCTCTTTTTTCCTGCCTTTTATTCTGAGTCATGTGGAGGACAGGCTCCTGGTGCTCCAGCCAGGCGACAGGGCTGTGCCACTGAGGTGGGAGAGCCAAGTTCAGGACACTGGTCCACAAGACACCTCCCAGCTCCGTGTAATATCAAACGGTGAAAATCTCCCAGAGATCTCCATCTCAATGCCAAGACCCAGCTCCACTCAACGACCAGCAAGCTACAGTGCAGGACACCATATGCCAAACAACTAGCAAGACAAGAACACAACCCCATCCATTAGCACAGAGGCTGAATAAAATCATAATAAGGCCACAGACACCCCAAAACACACCACCACACGGGAACCTGCCGAACAGAAAGACAAGATCCAGCATCACCCACCAGAACACAGGCACTAGTCGCCTCCACCAGGAAGCCTACACAACACACTGAACCAACCTTAGCCACTGGGGACAGATACCAAAAACAACGGAAACTACAAACCTGCAGCCTGCGAAAAGGAGACTCCAAACACAGTAAGTTAAGCAAAACGAGAAGACAGAGAAACACACAGCAGATGAAGGAGCAAGGCAAAAACCCACCAGACTTAACAAATGAAGAGGAAATCGGCAGTCTACCTGAAAAAGAATTCAGAATAATGATAGCAAAGATGATCCAAAATCCTGGAAATAGAATGGAGAAAATACAAGAAACGTTTAAGAAGGCCCTAGAAGAACTAAAGAGCAAACAAACAGTGATGAACAGCACAATAAATGAAGTTAAAAATTCTCTAGAAGGGATCAATAGCAGAATAACTGAGGCAGAAGAACGGATAAGTGACCTGGAAGATGAAATAGTGGAAATAACTACTGATGAGCAGAATAAAGAAAAAAGAATGAAAATCATTGAGGACAGTCTCAGAGACCTCTGGGAAAACAATAAACGCACCAACATTCGAATTATAGGGGTCCCAGAAGAAGAAGAGAAAAAAAGGGATTGAGAAAATATTTGAAGAGATTATAGTTGAAAACTTACATAATATGGGAAAGGAAATAGTTAATCAAGTCCAGGAAGCACAGAGAGTCCCATACAGGATAAATCCAAGGAGAAACATGCTAAGACACATATTAATCAAACTATCAAAAATTAAATACAAAGAACAAATATTAAAAGCAGCAAAGGAAGACAACAAATAACACATAAGGGAATCCCCATAAGGTTAACAGCTGATCTTTCAGCAGAAACTCTGCAAGCCAGAAGGGAATGGCAGCACATATTTAAAGTGATGAAAGAGAAACACCTACAACCAAGATTACTCTACCCAGCAAGGATCACATTCAGATTTGATGGAGAAATTAAAACCTTTACAGACAAGCAAAAGCTAAGAGAATTCAGCACCAACAAACCAGCTTTAGAACAAATGTTAAAGGAAATTCTCTAGGCAAGAAACACAAGAGAAGGAAAAGACCTGCAATAATAAACCCCAAACAATTAAGAAAATGGTAATAGGAACATACATATCAACAATTACCTTAAATGTAAATGGATTAAATGCTCCAAACCAAAAGACACAGACTGGCTGAATGGATACAAAAACAAGACCAGTATATACGCTGTCTACAAGAGACACACTTTACAGCTAGGGACAGGTATAGCCTTAAAGTGAGGGGATGGAAAAAGATATTCCATGCAAATGGAAATCAAAAGAAAGCTGGAGTAGCAATTCTCAAATCAGACAAAATAGACTTTAAAACAAAGACTATTACAAGAGACAAAGAAGGACACTACATAATGATCAAGGGATCAATCCAAGAAGAAGATATAGCAATTGTAAATATTTATGCACACAACATAGGAGCATCTCAATACATAAGGAAAATACTAACAGCCATAAAAGGGGAAATCGACTGTAACACAATCATAGTAGAGGAATTTAACACCCCACTTTCACCAATGGACAGACCATCCAAAATGAAAATAAATAAGGAAACACAAGCTTTAAATGATACATTAAAGAAGATGGACTTAATTGATATTTATAGGACATTCCATCCAAAAACAACAGAATACACATTCTCTCAAGTGCTCATGGAACATTCTCTAGGATAGATCATATCTTGGGTCACAAATCAAGCCTCGATAAATTTAAGAAAATTGAAATCGTATCAAGTATCTTTTCTGACCACAATGCTATGAGACTAGATATCAATTATAGGAAAAAATCTGTAAGAAATACAAACACATGGAAGCTAAACAACACACTACTTAATAACCAAGAGATCACTGAAGAAATCAAAAAATACCTAGAAACAAATGACAATGAAAACACAATGACACAAAACTTATGGGATGCAGCGAAAGCAGTTCTAAGAGGGAAGTTTATAGCAATACAATCCTACCTTAAGAAACAAGAAACATCTCAAATAAACAACCTAACCTTACCCCTAAATCAATTAGAGAAAGAAGACAAAAAACCCCAAAGTTAGCAGAAGGAAAGAAATCATAAATATCAGATCAGAAATCAATGAAGAAGAAATGAAGGAAACGATAGCAAAGATCAATAAAACTAAAAGCTGGTTCTTTGAGAAGATAAACAAAATTGATAAACCATTAGCCAGACTTATCAAGAAAAAAAGGGAGAAGACTCAAATAAATAGAATTAGAAATGAAAAAGGAGAAGTAACAACTAACACTGCAGAAATACAAAGGATCATGAGAGGTTACTACAAGCAACTATATGCCACTAAATTGGACAACCTGGAAGAAATGGACAAATTCTTAGAGATGCACAACCTTCCAAGACTAAACCAGGAAGACACAGAAAATATGAACAGAGCAATCACAAGCACTGAAATTGAAATGGTGATTAAAAATCTTCCAACAAACAAAAGCCCAGGAACAGATGGCTTCACAGGCGAATTCTATCAAATATTTAGAGAAGAGCTAACACCTATCCTTCTCAAACTCTTCCAAAGTATAGCAGAGGGAGGAACACTCCCAAACTCATTCTACGAGGCCACAATCACCCTGATACCAAAACCAGACAAAGATGCCACAAAGAAAGAAAACTACAGGCCAATATCATCGATGAACATGATGCAAAAATCCTCAACAAAATACTAGCAAACAGAATCCAACATCACATTAAAAGGATCATACACTATGATCAAGTGGGGTTTATCCCAGGAATGCAAGGATTCTTCAATATACGCAAATCAATTAACATGATACACCATATTAACAAATTGAAGGAGCAAAACCATATGATCATCTCAATAGATGCTGATAAATCTTTCGATAAAATTCAACACCCATTTATGACAAAAACCCTCCAGAAAGTAGGCATAGAGGGAACTTTCCTCAACATAATAAAGGCCATATATGACAAACCCACAGCCAACATTGTCCTCAATGGTGAAAAACTGAAACCATTTCCACTAAGATCAGGAACAAAACAAGGTTGCCCACTCTCACCACTATCATTCAACGTAGTTTTGGAAGTTTTAGCCACAGCAATCAGAGAAGAAAAAGAAATAAAAGAATCCAAATCAGAAAAGAAGTAAAGCTGTTACTGTTTGCAGATGACATGATACTATACATAGAGAATCCTAAAGATGCTACCAGAAAACTACTAGAGCTAATCAATGAATTTGGTAAAGTAGCAGGATGCAAAATTAATGCACAGAAATCTCTTGCATTCCTATACACTAATGATGAAAAATCTGACAGTGAAATTAAGAAAACACTCCCATTTACCATTGCAACAAAAAGAATAAAATATCTACGAATAAACCTACCTAAGGAGAGAAAAGACTGTATGCTGAAAATTATAAGACACTGATGAAAGAAATTAAAAATGATACAAATAGATGGAGAGATTTACCATGTTCTTGGATTGGAGAATTAACATTGTGAAAATGACTCTACTACCGAAAGCAATCTACAGATTCAATGCAATCCCTATCAAACTACCACTGGCTTTTTTCACAGAACTATAACAAAAAATTTCACAATTTCTATGGAAACACAAAAGACCCGAATAGCCAAATCAATCTTGAGAAAGAAAAATGGAGCTGGTGGAATCAGACTCTCTGACTTCAGACTATACTACAAAGCTACAATAATCAAGACAGTATGGTACTGGCACAAAAACAGAAATATAGATCAATGGAACAGGATAAAAAGCCCAGAGATAAACCTACGCACATATGGTCACCTTATCTTTGATAAAGGAGGCAAGCATATACAGTGGAGAAAAGACAGCCTCTTCAATAAGTGGTGCTGGGAAAACTGGACAGCTACATGTAAAAGAATTAAATTAGAACACTCCCTAACACCATACACAAAAATAAACTCAAAATGGATTACAGACCTAAATGTAAGGCCAGACACCATCAATCTCTTAGAGGAAAACATAGGCAGAACACTCTATGACATAAATCACAGCAAGATCCTTTTTGACCCACCTCCTAGAGAAATGGAAATTAAAAAAAAAAAATTAAACAAATGGAACCTAATGAAACTTCAAAGCTTTTGCACAGGAAAGGAAACCATAAACAAGACGAAAAGACAACCCTCAGAAAGGGAGAAAATATTTGCAAATGAAGCAACTGACAAAGGATTAAACTCCAAAACATACAAGCAACTCATGCAGCTCAATATCAAAAAAACAAACAACCCAATTCAAAAATGGGCAGAAGACCTAAATAGACATTTCTCCAAAGAAGATATACAGACTGCCAACAAACACACGAAAGAATGGTCAACATCATTAATCATTAGAGAAATGCAAATCAAAACTTCAATGAGATATCATCTCACACCGGTCAGAATGGCCATCATCAAAAAATCTGCAAACAATAAATCCTGGAGAGGGTGTGGAGAAAAAGGAACCCTCTTGCACTGTTGGTGGGAATGTAAACTGATACAGCCACTATGGAGAACAGTATGGAGGTTCCTTAAAAAACCAAAAATAGAACTACCATATGACCCAGCAATCCCACTACTGAGCATATACCCTGAGTAAACCATAATTCAAAAAGAGTCATGTACCAAAATGTTCATTGCAGCTCTATTTACAATAGCCAGGACATGGAAGCAACCTAAGTGTCCATCAACAGATGAATGGATAAAGAAGATGTGGCACATATATACAATGGAATATTAGCCATAAAATGGAATGAAACTGAGTTATTTGTAGTGAGGTGGATGGACCTAGAGACTGTCATACAGAGTGAAGTAAGTCAGAAAGAAAAAATCAAATACCGTATGCTAACACATATATATGGAATCGAAAAAAAAAAAAAAGAAAGAAAGAAAAAAGTATGATCAGAAGAACCTAGGGGCAAGACGGGAATAAAAATGCAGACCTACTATAGAATGGACTTGAGGATACGGGGAGGGGGAAGGGTAAGCTGGGACAAAGTGAGAGAGTGGCATGGACATATATACACTGCCAACCATAAAATAGATAGCTAGTGGGAAGTAGCCACATAGCACAGGGAGATCAGCTCGGTGCTTTGTGACCACCTAGAGGGGTGGGATAGGGAGGGTGGGAGGGAGGGAGATGCAAGAGGGAAGAGATATGGGGACATATGTATATGTATATCTGATTCACTTTGTTATAAAGCAGAAACTAACACACCATTGTAAAACAATTATACTCAAATTAAGATGTTAAAAAAAAAAAGAAATAATTAGAAAATGTAAATTTTAATTAATAGTATTTAGAAGAACAAACAAAATTATCAGGCACATAGGAATAACTCTAGCAAAAATACACATTACTTTCAAGGAAAATCACTAAACTTTTTAAAAAGACAATAATGGGATTAGCAGATACAAACTACTATATGTAAAATAGATAGACAACAAGTTCCTTCTGTATAGTATAGGGAACTATATTCAATATATTTTAATAACCTATAATAAAAAACAATTTAAAAAGAATATATATGTATGTATAATTGAATCACTCTGCTGTACACCAGACTCTGACACAACATTGTATATCAACTATATTTCAATTTTAAAAAGAGGCAATAAAAGACAGCCTAAATAAATATGGAGATATATATCATGTAATGATGAAGAAGTCGTTATAAGACAGAAACAACTTCACTATCAAAGTCATTCTATACATTCCTGATGGACCACACACAGGCATTTAAAGCCCAGGGAAAGAAGGGGACACCTGGAAGCAGGTGAACAAAGGACACCAAGGTAAAACTTAACTACTTCACTATTTTGTTCTGACAAAAATCCATGTTGATAATTCACAGAATGATTTTAATTTTTGAAAGTTTTTCTGCAATCTCTATTTCTATGGATAAGAGTCTCAAGCTCAACAATGTTCTTAGTTGTAATATCTTGTCTGAGAGGGGAAAAAGATTGAAATTCTAGGAAAAGTGAGTAGAGGACTCACTTAGAGGAAAGCAATGTTATTAAGATCTCAAATTTAAGAGCTTTGAATTCTCTTACACATAATTTTCTTAAAAGCCTGCCTAATTTTACTTTTATTGTAGTCATCACCTTCAGACACTGATTATTTTGGAGAAGCAATCACAGAAACCTGAAAAATCAAGGTCTGATGAGAATCTCTAAATAAATCACGTTTCAGAAGCCCAACTCTAAAGAACAAGGAGTTTTCAACATAACAACACAAATTCTGCGTTTCTTCTCTACTGAGAAGATGATGCACATATTAAAAACAGAGATGGATGGTTAAATAAAGAAAAATAATTGGGCTAAGAGAAGTCACTCTTGGGTGAGTTAAAATGACATACAAATACAGAAGAAAAGCAAGGGAGAAAGAGAAAACATGGGCTAAGAGAATTTAGAATAATTACTTAATGTTTGCTTATAAAATCTTGCCATTAAAATAGTTTAGTTTTATATATTTATGTCTAGCATGTGAGTGGCTTCATTTTCTTACGTTTGAATACCTGATCAAAGATACTCTATTTATTATTATTTTCCCAATTTGCTAGCTAATAGCTAGTTGTCTCAGTACCTCTTACTAAGTAGTTTGTCTTTTCCCATTAATTTTAACACAAATTTTATATGTATGTCTTTTGGCTCCTCTGTCAAGTCTCTAGATATTGCAGTTGTTCAGGTCTTAATTATGGATCCTCTTTGCTTTGCTTTCTAGGTGTAGGCATTTTCAGGGCTTCTATGCTGACCACTGACAAATTCACATATCCAGGACAGACCTTTGACTGCCAGATGGGACACATCCAATTTTCTACTATACATCTCTACATATCAAAATGCAACCCCTTATTTTACCCACAAAACATCGTTCCTCCTCTAGTATTCCTCTAGTTCAGAAATTAGCAGCACCATATACGCAGTATTTCAAGCTAGAAATTGAGAGGACTCATCCTTGAGGAAACCTTTCCCCAAAGGCTCTTACTCCTTCTCATCGAACCCTTCAGTTCAAGCTCTGTGCTCTGCCTGAGACTTATATAGACACAGTAAATGATGACTGTCTCCTAAATAACATACAATTATCCACTTTTTTTTTTTACAAGTCATGTCATTTCTTCACATAACAGCTGGACCTCTGAAAAGTCAATGCTGGACTAAGTATCCTACTTTGCCAGAATAACTACTCTTTTCTTCACCACCAGTAAGGTGTTTCTTAAAAATACCCATGCCAAGCTATACAGAGTAACTAAGTTAAATGTGGTCTTTGTTTTAGGAAAAAGTACAGGGCACATATAATCAAGTGACGTTATTTTCTTATATAATTTTTATAACCACCTTCTCAGGTACCAGATATTTTTAACCCATTTCACAGACCTGAAATTTGAGACATAAAACAGTTAGCTAACTTCTCAAAGTCTGCTGTCTGACTACATAATTGGCCTTTTTCCACAATGCTGTGCTGTCTCCCCTTAAGAGCCTTCTCAAGAATCAATGAAGGGCAGCTTTTTGTTCAAGACAGTGGAGGAGTAAGAGGTGATCACTTTCCTCCCCACAAATACATCAAAAACACATCTACATGTGGGACAACTCCTACAGAATACCTACTGAACACTGGCAGAAGACCTCAGACTTCCCAAAAGGCACAAAAATCCCCATGTACCTGGGTAGGGCAAAAGAAAAAACCGAGAAAAAAGAATAGGGATGGGACCCACACCTTGGGGACGGATCTGTGAAGGAGGAAAAGTTTCCACACATGAGGAAGCCCCTTCACTGGCAGGGACATGGGGTGGGTAGAGGGAAAGCATCGGAGCCATGAAGGAGAGCGCAGCAACAGGGATGCAGAGGGCAAAGCAGAGAGATTCCTGCACAGAGGATCAGTGCCAACCAGCACTCACCAGCCTGAGGTGATGGCCTGCTTGCTCCCTGGGGCAGGTAGGAGCTGGGAGCTGAGGCTCTGGCTTCGGAGGTCAGACCCCAGGGAGAGGACTGGGGTTGGCTGCATAAAGACAGCCTGAAGGGGGCTAGTGTACCACAGCTAGCTGGGAGGGAGTCCAGGAAAAAGTGTGGACCTGACAAAGAGGCAAGAGACCATTGTTTTGGGGTCCGTGAGGAGAGGGGATTCCTTCCCCGTGTGCCCACAGAAGGCAGAGCACCGCCTAAGTGGCTCCAGAGACGGATGTGAGCCACAGCTATCAGCTCAGACCCCAGAGATGGGCATGAACTGTTAACTCCGCCACTGCTGCCACCAAGAACCTGTGTGCAAGCACAGGTCACTACCCACACCCCCCTGAGAAGCCTGTGCAGCATGCCACTGCCAGTGTCCCGTGATCCAGGGACAACTTCCCCAGGAGAAAACATGGCGTGAGTGAGGCAGTTGTAATGTTACACTGGCCAGCCGCAGGCTTGCCCCAGATTCCAATTATGACTACCGTACCCCTCCCTCTCCCCGGCCTGAGTGAGCAAGAGAGCCCTAATCAGCTGCTGGTCTAACCCCTCCTGTCAGGGCAGGGAACAGGCTCCTGAGGATGGCCTACATGCAGATACATGGCCAAAACGAAAGCTGAACCACAGGAGCTGTGCAAACAAAGAAGAGAAAGGGAAATTTCTCCATGCAGCCTCAGGAGCAGCGGATTAAATCCCCACAGTCAACTTGATAAACGCTGCCTCTGAAGAATACCTGAATAGACAACAAATGTTCCCCAAATTGAGGCGGTGAACTTTGGGAGCAACTGTAGACGTGGGGTTTGCTTTCTGCATATAACTTGTTTCTGGTTTTATGTTTATTTTAGTTTAGTTTTTAGTGCTCACTATCATTGGTGGATTTGTTTATTGGATTGGTTGCTCTCCTCTTTTATTGTTTTTAATTTCTTTTTAATTTTTAATTTTTAAATGTTTTTCTTTTTTCTTTTCTTTTTTAATTTTTAAATTTATTTTCTTTTTTCTCTTTCTGTGAGTGTGCATGTGTGTGTTTCCTTGTGTGATTTTCTCTGTTTAGGTTTGCTTTTGCCATTTTTCCTAGGGTTCTGTCTGTTCTATTTATTTTCACTCACTTCCTTTTCTTCTGAGCTGTGGGGTGTGCGAGGTCTTGGTGCTCCGGCTGGGTGTTGGGCCTGAGCCTCCAAGGTGGGAGGGCTGAATCCAGGACACTGGACTACCAGAAACCTCCCAGCCCCAAGAAATATCAATTGGAAAGAGCTCTCCCAGAGATCTTCGTCTCAGCACTAAGACTTAGTTCCACCCAACGGTCAGCAAGCTCCAGTGCTGGATGCCCCATGCCAAACAACTAGCAAGACAGGAGCACAATGCCACCCATTAGCAGAGAGGCTGCCTACAGTCATACTAACTTCACAGACACTCCAAAACACACCACCGGATGCAGCCCTGCTCACCAAAGAGACAAGATCCAGCCCCACCCACTAGAACACAGGCACCAGTCCCCTCCACCAGGAAGCCTACACAACCCACTGAACCAACCTCACCCACTGAGGGCAGACACCAAAAAAAATGGGAACTACGAACCTGCAGCCTGTGAAAAGGAGACCCCAAACACAGTAAGTTAAGCACAATGAGAAGACAGAGAAATATGCAGCAGATGAAGCAGTAAGGTAAAAACCCACGAGACAAAACAAATGAAGAGGAAATAGGCAGTCTACCTGAAAAAGAATTCAGAGTAATGATAGTAAAGATGATCGAAAATCTTGGAAATAAAATGGAGAAAATACAAGAAACGTTTAACAAGGACCTAGAAGAACTAAAGAGCAAACAAACAATGATGAACAACACAATAAATGAAACTAAAAATACTCCAGAAGGAATCAATAGCAGAATAACTGAGGCAGAAGAACGGATAAGTGACCTGGAAGATAAAATAGTAGAAATAACCACTGAGGAGCAGACTGAAGAAAAAAGAATGAAAAGAATTGAGGACAGTCTCAGAGACTACTGGGACCACATTATATACACCAACATTTAAAATATAGGGGCCCCAGAAGAAGAAGAGGAAAAGAAAGGGACTAAGAAAATATTTGAAGAGATTATACTTGAAAACTTCCCTAATATGGGAAAGGAAATAGTCAACCAAGTCCAGGAAGTGCAGAGAGTCCCATACAGGATAAATCCAAGAAGAAACACACCAAAACACATATTAATCAAACTATCAAAAATTAAATACAAAGAAAAAACACTAAAACCAGCAAGGGAAAAGCAACAAATAACATACAAGGGAGTCCACATAAGGTTAACAGCTGCTCTTTCAGCAGAAACTCTGCAAGCCAGAAAGGAGTGGCAGGACATACTTAAAGTGATAAAAGGGAAAAACCTACAACCAAGATTACTCTACCCAGCAAGGATCTAATTCATATTTGACGGGGAAATTAAAACCTTTACAGAGAAGAAAATGTTAAGAGAATTCAGCAACACCAAACCAGCTTTACAACAAATGCTAAAAGAACTTCTCTAGGCAGGAAACACAAGAGAAGGAAAAGATCTACAATAACAAACCCAAAAAATTAAGAAAATTTTAATAGGAACATACATATTGATAATTACCTTAAATGTAAATGGATTAAATGTTCCATCCAAAAGACACAGACTGGCTGAATGGATACAAAACAAGACCCATATATATGCTGTCTACAAGAGATCCACTCCAGACCTAGGGACAGGTATAGCCTTAAAGTGAGGGGATGGAAAAGATATTCCATGAAAATGGAAATCAAAAGAAAGCTGGAGTAGCAATTCTCATATCAGACAAAATAGACTTTAAAATAAAGACTTTTGCAAGAGACAAAGAAGGACACTACATAATGATCAAGGGATCAATCCAAGAAGAAGATATAACAACTGTAAATATTTATGCACTCAACATAGGAGCTCCCCAATACATAAGGCAAATGCTAACAGCCATAAAAGGGGAAATCAACAGTAACACAATCATAGTAGGGGACTTTAACACCCCACTTTCACAAATGGACAGATCATCCAAAATGAAAACAAATAAGGAAACACAGGCTTTAAAAGACACATCAGACCACATAGACTTTATTGATATTTATAGGACATCCCAATCCCAAAACAACAGAATACACTTTCTTCTCAAGTGTTCATGGAACATTCTCCAGGACAGATCATATCTTGGGTCACAAATCAAGCCTTGGTAAATTTAAGAAAATTGAAATCGTATCAAGTATCTTTTCTGAACACAACGCTATGAGACTACTTATCAATTACCGGAAAAAATCAGTAAAAAATAAAAAATACATGGAGGCTAAACAATACACTACTAAATAACCAAGAGGTCACTGAAGAAATCCAAGAGGAAATCAAAAAATACCTAGAAACAAATGACAAAGAAAACACAATGACCCAAAACCTATGGGATGCAGCAAAAGCAGTTCTAAGAGGGAGGTTTATGGCAATACAATCCTACCTCAAGAAACAAGAAAAATCTCAAATAAACAACCTAACCTTACACCTAAAGCAATTAGAGAAAGAAGAACAAAACAAAACCCGAAGTTAGCAGAATGAAAGAAATCATAAAGATCAGAATAGAAATAAATGAAAAAGAAATGAAGGAAATAGTAGCAAAGATCAATAAAACTAAAAGCTGTTTCTTTGAGAAGACAAGCAAAATTGATAAACCATTAGGCAGACTCTTCAAGAAAGAAAGGGAGAAGACAAATCAACAGAATTAGAAATGATCAAGGAGAAGTAACAACTGACACTGCAGAAATACAAAGGATCATGAGAGACTACTACAGGCAATTATATGTCAATAAAATGGACAACCTGGAAGAAATGGACAAATTCTTAGGAAAGTACAACCTCCCAAGACTGATCTAGGAAGAAAAAGATAATATGAACAGACCAATCACAAGCACTGAAATTGAAACTGTGATTACAAATCTTCCAACAAACAAAAGCCCAGGACCCATGGCTTCACAGGTGAATTCCATCCAACATTTAGAGAAGAGCTAACACCTATCCTTCTCAAACTCTCCCAAAATATAGTAGAGGGAGGAACACTCCCAAACTCATTCTACGAGGCCACCATCACCCAGACACCAAAACCAGACAATGATGTCACAAAAAAAGAAAACTACAAGCCAACAACACTGATGAACATAGATGCAAAAATCCTCAACAAAATACCAGCAAACAGAATCCAACAACATATAAAAAGGATCATATACCATGATCAAGTGGGATTTATCCCAGGAATGCAAAGATTCTTCAATATACACAAATCAATCAATGTGATACACCATATTAACAAATTGAAGGATAAAAACCATACGATCATCTCAATAGGTGCAGAAAAAGCTTTCAGCAAAATTCAACAACGATTTATGATAAAAACTCTCCAGAAAGTAGGCACAGAGGGAACCTAACTCAACATAATAAAGGCCATATATAACAAACCCACAGCCAACGTAGCTCTCAATGGTGAAAAACTGAAACCATTTCCTCTAAGAAAAGGAAGAATACAAGGTTGCCCACTCTCACCACTATTATTCAAAATGGTTTTGGAAATTTTATCCATGGCAATCAGAGAAGAAAAAGAAATAAAAGGAATCCAAATCGGAAAAGAAGAAGTAAAGCTGTCACTGTTTGCAGATGACATGATACTATACATAGAGAATCCTAAAGATGCTACCAGAAAACTACTAGAGCTAATCAATGCATTTGGTAAAGTAGCAGGGGACAAAATTAATGCACAGAAATCTCTCGCATTCCTATACACTAATGATGAAAAATCTGAAAGAGAAATTAAGGAAACACTCCTATTTACCACTGCAACAAAAAGAATAAAATACCTAGGAATAAACATTCCTAAGGAGACAAAAGACCTGTATGCAGGAAACAAGAAGACACTGATGAAAGAAATTAAAGATGATACAAACAGATGGAGAGATATGCCATGTTCTTGGATTGGAAGAATCAACATTGTGAAAGTGACTATACTAGCCAAGGCAATCTACAGATTCAATGCAATCCCTATCAAACTACCAATGGCATTTTTCACAGAACTAGAACAAAAAATTTCACAATTTGTATGGAAACACAAAAGACCACAAATAGCCAAAGAAATCTTGAGAAAGAAAAACGGAGCTGGAAGAATCAGACTCCCTGACTTCAGACTATACTACAAAGCTACCGTAATCAAGACAGTATGGTAATGGCACAAAAACAGAAATATAGATCAAGGAACAGGATTGAAAGCCCCAAGATAAACCCATGCATATATGGTCACCTTATTTTTGATAAAGGAGGCAAGAATATACAATGGAGAAAAGACAGCCTCTTTAAGAAGTGGTGCTGGGGAAACTGGACAGCTACATGTAAAAGAATGAAATTAGAACACTCCTAAAACCATACACAAAAATAAACTCAAAATGAATTAAAGACCTAAATGTAAGGCCAGACACTATAAAACTCTTAGAGGAAAACATAGGCAAAGAAAACACTCTATGACATAAATCACAGCAAGATCCTTTTTGACCCACCTCCTAAAGAAATGGAAATAAAAACAAAAATAAACAAATGGGATCTAATGAAACTTAAGAGCTTTTGCACAGCAAAGGAAACCATAAACAAGATGAAAAGACAACTCTCAGAATGGGAGAAAATATTGGCAAATGAAGCAACTGACAAAGGATTAATCTCCAAAATATACAAGCAGCTCATGTAGCTCAGTATCAAAAAAACAAAAAGCCCAATCCAAAAATGGGTGGAAGACCTAAATAAACATTTCTCCAAATAAGATATACAGATTACCAACAAACATGTGAAAGGATGTTCAACATCACTAATGATTAGAGAAATGCAAATCAAAACCACAATGAGGTATCACCCCACACTGGTCAGAATGGCCATCATCAAAAAATCTACAAACAATAAATGCTGGAGAGGTGTGTAGAAAAGGGAACCCTCTTGCACTGTTGGTGGGAATGTGAATTGATACAGACCCTATGGAGAACAGTATGGAGTTTCCTTAAAAAACTAAATATAGAACCACCGTATTACCCAGCAATCCCACTACCGGGCATATACCCTGAGACAACCATAATTCAAAAAGAGACATGCACCACAATGTTCACTGCAGCACTATTTACAATAGCCATGACATGGACACAATCTAAGTGTCCATTGACAGATGAATGGATAAAGAAGATGTGGCAAATATATACAATGGAATATTACTCAGCCATAAAAAGAAATGAAATTGAGTTATTTGTAGTGAGGTGGATGGACCTAGAGTCTGTCATACAGGGTGAAGTAAGTCAGAAAGAGAAAAACAAATACCATATGCTAACACATATATTTGGAATGTAAAAAAAAAAAATGGTTCTGATGAACGTAGGGACAGGACAGAAATAAAGATGCAGACATAGAGAATGGACTTGAGGACATGGGGAGGGAGATGGGTAAGTTGGGACGAAGTGAGAGAGTGGCATTGACATAAATACACCAGCAAATGTAAAACAGAAAGCTAGTAGGAAGCAGCTACATAGCACAGGGAGATCAGCTCGGTGCTTTGTGACCACCTAGAGGAGTGGGATAGGGACGAAGGGAGGGAGGCCCAAGAGGGAGGGGATATGGGGATATATGTATACATATAGCTGATTCACTTTATTATACGGCAGAAACTAACACACCATTGTAAAGCAATTATACTCCAACAAAGATGTTTAAAAATTTTAAAAAAGAAGAATCAGTGAAGAATTAGAAATACCCTTTCTTCAAAATCTCCCGGCTGAGCCAAGGTCTAAATTTCCTGTGGAGATCTTACCACATGCAATGTCACCAAAGCTTTCACAACTTTAACTACTGCTTCAGTGAACTACCTGTTCACCCAATTCCTGCACATCTACATTAACACAAAACAATTTAGAAGTTAATAAAGATAAGAACTCTTCTCTTTATAGTCTCTGACATCTCAAGCTGCTTTCCCATAGTTCATGAATATATGAAATTCAAAATGCCAGTCTCCAAGTTTTCAATGTAATTTTAATGGCAGTGGAACTTTTACAGAGGTTATTTTGCCACAGTGGTGAAACATTTTTGTTAAATACTGCTATTTTACAGAAAGAAATAAGCATTAACTGACATATGAGTATGTAGCCTGAAATTTTATGTACCCAAGGAAAATGTTCAGAAATAGTTTTCTTATTCTTTGCTAAACTGCAAACCTACAGATTTCTGACCCTTGTGAAATGCTGGATAGATGGAGCATTATTTACCAAGATGGAGAAAGAAAATGAAGGCAGAAGATTTGGGAAGGTGGGGTATGAAGATAAGTTATTTTTTTCTGACTCTAACTTGCTTTCCACTGCTTTTGCTGTTTTCGCTAGTGTGTCAGAGCACAGTTTCCCAAAATTTCCCAAAATAAGAACGACTTGGGTCTTTTTAAAAATCCAGAGTTCTAGGTATTTTCCTTGGAAATTCTGACTCTGTGTTCTGAAATGGGACTTGAAGAACCTGTATTTTTAACAGCACATTGAGAGGTTATTTATTACCAAAAAGACAATTGTGAAAGTTTTAGTAGACCATCCAGGAGCTACATAATTAACATTAATAAGTAGGTTATTTCTGTAAAGGTAGGGGATTTTTTTGAAAGCTAGTTAAATGTATACTCTACTAAAAGGATAGAATTTAGTACTTTAGAGCTTTTTAATGAATATTTTTAAATATATTTTGCTGAAATGGCAAAAATACTTTAATTCATTTAGAGTTAGCATTATAGCCCCAGAATGACTTCTGAGTTGGCTTTTTAGAAACCTTCAGATCATGTGTTCCAAAATTTACCTTTGATGTCTATGAAACTTCAGAAAAGCACCATTAAAATATACATGGAAAAAGTAATAATATCAAAAAAATCAAAGTAACTCTTACAAATAAACAAGAAAAAAAGATAAACAATCTAACCTAATAGAAAAAAGAGGGTATATAGATAAAAAGAGGAAAATTTAATGACCACTACAAATGAAAAGATGTTCTAATGCATTAGTAACTAAAGAGATGCAACTTAAAACCACATGAAGTTCCAATTTTCATTCATTTGCTTGGCAACTTTAAAGTAATAATATCAACTGTTGACAAGGAATAAATTTGTTGTACCAATCCACAGAGTAATATAATGATATCTAGTAAGGTTAGGGTGACTTATAAATTGTATTATCAAACTGTGACTTTTTAAAAGTAAAACAGTATTCTAAAACATATAAAATTATGTAATATTTAATATACTTATTTACTGACTGACAAATTGTTTTTTATTACATTGATGGACCTATAAATAGTTCTGTTCAAAATTGTTTTCAAAAATGAAATTCTTCAAAAATTTTAAACTGTAATTGAAGCAAAATGGAAAAATAACTTCTTTATATTTCTTATTTACACATTAAAAATAGCAAGGGGACTTCCCTGGTGGTGCAGTGGTTAAGAATCCACCTGCCAATGCAAGGGACACTGGTTCAAGCCCTGGTCCGGTAAGATCCCACATGCTGTGGAGCAACTAAGCCTGTGAGCCACAACTACTGAAGCCCGCACCCCTAGAGCCCGTGCTCCACAACAAGAGAAGCCCCCGCAGTGAGAAGCCTGTGCACTGCAAAGAAGAGTAGCTCCCGCTCGCCGCAACTAGAGAAGGCCCGTGCACAGCAACAAAGACCCAATGCAGCCATAAACAAATAAACAAATACATAAATAAATAAATAAATACATAAATAAATAAATAAAAATAGCAAGCAGTATAATTATTCTGGGAAATATTTATATACTTAAGCGGTTTGTTAGTCATAATTATGTCTGGTTACTTTCTGAAAAATGTACTTCTCATAATAAAGTTGATTATTGATTTTTAATAAAATTATCTGCAATCTTTTCCAAAGTTGATTCCAAAGGTGTCGTCACCACCAAGAGTTATCATCAGCGCTTAGCTTTTTGACTGAATTTTATACAACATTCATAACATTGTCAAATGTTTAATTTCTAGCAGAATGAACTTCCAAAAGCTTTATCTTGGTTCCATTAATTGGATGCTCGATTGAACCATATTTAGATCTAATTTTCTACATGAAACATCTAAATGGCATTATTCAACTGTTTGTGATTTTTCTCTGCTACTAATGGAGCTAACATATTAACAGCTCTTGCATATTTCGTTAAGTACTGAAAAGATCTGGAATAAAAAAGGAATACAATTTATTTAAGAAAGCAGTAATTTGATCTAAATGAAAAGCCGTGCTTCTCAGACTGGTATGCTTGCATACTTTCTCCAAATTCACAAATTAAACATATGAAAAGGAAATCTTCAGGCAGTTTTCTTAGTGTAACTGTTAACTTTTGAAACGCCAGCTAATATTTTGTCCTCAGATTTGTATCTTCTGGGTTTCAAGAGATCAGTGTTAACCTTTATGACCCCAATAGTGGATAGAAAACACCAATGGATATATTGTACAGGTTTTATGGTTGGCAAAAACTTTCTTGAAAGGGAAATTCAGTACTTTTTAATTTAACACACTTTTATAAACTCACTGCTGAAGCATTATTTCAAAGTAAATAATCAATAAATACATAGCTGGAGGTGTCTGAGAGATGACAAAACCACTCTAGCAGGATCAAGTAACCACTCTCTATGTGCTCAGCTTCTATTCTCTGCACATTATTCACATGTACCTAAGATCTTATTTCCCTTGTTTTCTCCAACCTCAACATATGGTGGCCTGCCAGTTTCATTTAAGTGGACAGCATGAAAAATCGTGTCCAACGCTTACCCCACCATCATGCAAGATTGGAAGGAGTTACCTGTCCCTAGCCACTGCTGACCCACTGCATATTGTTTTATCAATCATCAACACTGCATGCTACCCTTGAAAGGGAGGTACTAGCCATGTTTTGTTTGAAGTGGGTCAGAAAAATAAAGTCAATTTTCAGATTTAACCCCCTACTGACATTATAACTCTTAACATTTCATTTGTCTCACATTTTTGTACAGCCATGACAAAAGCTGGAGGTATTAGACAAAATGGACATTTAACAAACCCATGCTAGTTTTTAATCAATTCAATTGATTACAATACTTCATTAAAAAGAAAAATTCAGATATTTTCTCTGGGAGAAAATATTTGCAAATGAATCAACAGACAAAGGATTAAACTCCAAAATATATAAACAGCTCATTCAGCTCAATATTAAAGAAACAAACAACCCAATCCAAAAATGGGCAGAAGACCTAAATAGACATTTCTCCAAAGAAGACATACAGATGGCCAAGAAGCACACGAAAAGCTGCTCAACGTCACTAATTATTAGAGAAATGCAAATCAAAACTACAATGAGGTATCACCTCACACCAGTTAGACTGGGCATCATCAGAAAATCTACAAACAACAAATGCTGGAGAGGGTGTGGAGAAAAGGAAACCCTCTTGCACTGTTGGTGGGAATGTAAATTGACACAGCCACTATGGAGAACAATACGGAGGTTCCTTAAAAAACTAAAAATAGAATTACCATATGACCCAGCAATCCCACTACTGGGCATATACCCAGAGAAAACCATAATTCAAAAAGACACATGCACCCCAATGTTCATTGCAGCACTATTTACAATAGCCAGGTCATGGAAGCAACCTAAATGCCCATCGACAGACGAATGGATAAAGAAGTTGTGGTACATATATATAATGGAATATTACTCAGCCACAAAAAGGAATGAAATTGAGTCATTTGTTGAGACGTGGATGGATCTAGAGACTGTCATACAGAGTGAAGTAAGTCAGAAAGAGAAAAACAAATATCGTATATTAACGCATGTATGTGGAACCTAGAAAAATGGTACAGATGAACTGGTTTGCAGGGCAGAAGTTGAGACACAGATATAGAGAACAAATGTATGGACACCAAGGGGGGAAAACCGCGGTGGGGTGGGGATGGTGGTGTGCTGAATTGGGCAATTGGGATTGACATGTATACACTGATGTGTATAAAATTGATGACTGATTTAAAAAAAAAAGAAAAGAAAAATTCAGGACAGATGCTAAATCGATCAGGATGTATGGACAAGAATAGTAGAGTGGCACTCATGGGAACAAATGAGGATGTTTGGTCTCCCCAGAATTGAAACTGTGCACACACTGCAACCCAGTTACTCCCCTTCTATATATTCATTAGAAACTCTTACACATGTGTACCTAAAGTATAGAGAAGGGTTTTCATTATAGCATTTGGATACATACATTATGGAACATGACAGAATACAGCAGACTGGGATCGATAATATCAATGTGGGTAGCTCTCAACAAGAATAAGTGGGAAAAAATAATATTCACATGAATATTAAAAACTCACAGTATGCTAGTGTTATATATAAACATATATATTCTAATGAAACTATAAAATCATAAAGGTAAACATCAGGCTCATAATAATTGCACCTCTGTACAGGGAGAAAAGGAAATGAACCTGAGGTGTACTCCAATTATAAGAGAGTGTAATATAAATGGAACAGGGTATGCGTTAATAGTGATCATTTCTGGTTGGAGTTAAATAGGTACTTCTTATTTTATTTAGTATCTTATTTTTTTCAAATTTCACTCAAAAACAAAATAATATCATAAGGAACAATATTCAGTTTAACTTGGAATCACCTTGTTACATACTTACTTTGCCTACAAAATTCCCTGCCTCCCTCCTTGCCACCTCTAAGGGATTCAAAAAAGGAAGTGTGATTTCTATGTATAAAATAGATAGCTAATGAGAACCTACTCTATAGCACAGGGAACTCTACTTGGTACTCTGTGGTGACCTAAATGGGAAGGAAATCCAAAAAAGAGGGATATATCTATACGTATGGCTGATTCACTTTGCTGTACAACAGAAACTGACACAACAGTGTAAAGCAAGTATACTCCAATAAAAAAATAGTAAGATAAGGAAAGGAAGTATGGAAAACGTGGTACTTTATTAAAATTTTTATAAATATGCAATCAAATATATAACCAGCACATCACTGTTCTTGACGCATTATCCATATACAATCACAGAGTATGAGGACAAAGAAGAATATGTGCGGAATTTGACTTCTGAATAAAGGAAATCATGCTCATGTTTAACTATCTACAATATATATTCTTAAAAGAGATAAATAACATTTCAGAACTGACATTATTACAATGAGAAATGATTGAAACATGCTAATAAAATCTATATAAGCTTTATGGAAACAATGAATACTTGTCTAGCTGTCTTTTAATGTATAAAAGATGGGAACAGCTACCTTCATGCAAATTAACTAGACTTTAGTTGCACTAATTGAGAGAACTACAGCTTAGTCAATCAAAGAGTAGTAGATCAGTTACAATGGATGTCAAAATCATTCTTTATTAAATTAGGTTTAGAATCATATCTAGTTTGAAAAACATTACTAAATACATAGAAAAAAGGTTGGTTGTGCAGATTAGTATGATTTCAGTGGAACATGTATTATCTTATCAAAATCTGATAAGAACTTTCCAATCCATAAAACACTGTAAGAGAAAACTGTGAGTCAGGCAAGACACACATTTCAAAGAGCTGATGAGATTGCAAATCACTTATGCCTCACTCTCGAGTTACCTCGATAATGTTCAGCACTTGCAGAGTGTTTTCTAGCTTCAAAGAGCCTACAAACTTTAACTAATTAATCCTTACACTACCCAGGGAGATAGTGATAAGAAACTCCTTGAAGAGAGCATCTAACTATATAATTCACACTTGCATATACAGAATTCAGTATATATGTCATGTGTTTTCCTATCTCTCTATTTCAGTAAATCTTAAGAGAGATGATATCCATATGTGAATACATGATGCATGGCCATCTATTGTGTATAAAATTATGTACACTGCACTCAATCTGCAACTAAAAGCTAACAAAGAAAGATATGTACAGCCAACACATGAAAACATCTGGTACATTCTGCTGTGTTTTCTTTTCTCATTCATTTTACATCTTGTTCTTGGCCATTCCAGAGTGGACTTGATTTGAATAAGCTAAAACTCTTCCATGGAGGATATACAATTCTCTTGTTAATGTTTAAATTATTTTTATTTGTTCTGAAATAAAGGGTTTTTAAATTAAAAACCTATAAATTATGCTGAATATAAGAGAATACCATATGGGAAAGCTTCACCCAAATGAAACAATATTTAACTACTGTATTAAGAATTCTCTCTAGTAGGATTCCCTTCTCTCTGCAGGTAGCTGGCTACAGCAGTCTACCAAAACAAATCTATTCCTGCAGTAAAGGCCAACACTAGGTCACTCAGAGAGAGCACTTTCTGTCTGCAAAGGGCTCTACATCTTTTTGCTGAAATAGGGGAAATCCTTATCCAGTTTTCCTGTTTAACTAAAAATTCATTTAAAAATTAATCTTATTCTTTATCATTTCAAAGAAATTCTGCTTTCCTTCAAATTGCTTGGCCCTTATCTAATTTCCATAAATATCTAAAATTACAGATATACACATACACAAAAGAAACAGTACAATTGGATGACCATCCAAAGTGTCCACATGTTCTGTTTTAAAAATTCTCTTATATACTATTTGCATTAAAGTTGTAGTTATCATTCAATGGATGATCTATTTTACCAACCTCCCCACTGAAGTCAATATGTACAATGTGAGCAACAAGATTTCCGTTTGCACACACTTTATTTATAACTAAACTTATACAGTTAAAATGATCAGCTTTGTTGTCAAAGATGGACACTGCTTAAACTTTAATTTTTAAAATATTCTTCTTTTCAAGGTCCAAACATTTTCCACTTACGTTGATCTAAAACAGACTGTTGAACATTTAAATGGAATGAAAAAAGTAAGCGGAAAATATTTTATTTCTTAGTGTAAAAAATAGAGTCATTTCAGTTCTTCCTTAATTAATTACATAGGACTAGTGAAAGAGCTAATGTGCCATATTCATTTATTACTTGAGTCGCTAGAGACAATAAGACTTAATTCATTAGCAAGGGGAAATAAATTAAGGGTTTTTACACGGATCTACCTTAAAACAATTGAGACTTTTACAAACATTAAGCTCATATTCTTTCCAGTTACAATTAAATTTATCATTTCTTTCTTCTCCTCTATGCTTTTCAATCTTAATAGAAATGTAAAAAGTTAGGATTGGAACATGGAACAAAGAGAGCTTTCCTATAGAAAGAGTCATAGAGATTTTCCACAGGAGACTGAGGTCTCAGATGAAGAGTAGAAATGATATGGGAATGTAAATTGGTACAGCCACTACGGAAAAGAGTATGGAGGTCCCTCAAATATTAAAAATAGAGCTATCGTATGTTCTAAAAGTTACATTTCTGGGTATATATCTGAAGGAAATGAAATCACTACCTTGAAGTGATATCTATATCCCAATGTTCATTGCAGCATTATTCATAATAGCCAACATATGGAAACAACCGAAGTATCTGTTGATGGTAAATGAACAGCCTAAGTGTCCATTGACAGTAATTTCCTGATAAAGAAAATATGGTGTGTGTATGTGTGTGTGTGTATATGTATATAATGGAATACTATTCAGCCATAAAGAGAAGGAAATCCTGCCATTTGTAACAATATGGATGGACCTTGAAGGTACTGAGCTAAGTGAAATCAGTCAGACAGAGAAAGAACAAATCCTGTATTTTCTCATCTATATGTAGAATCTTAAAAAAGCCACTCACAGAAATAGAGGGTAGAATGGTGGTTTCCAGAGGCTGGGGGTTTGGGGAAATGGGGAGATTTGGTCAAAGGGTACAAACTCCCAGTTTTAAGATGAGTAAGTTCTGAGGATCTAGTGTACAGCATGGTGACTATAGTTAACAATACTGTATTTTATGCTTGAAACTTACTGAGAGAATAGATCTTAAATGTTCTCACTGCACCCGACCCCCGAAAGATGGTTAACTACCATGTGAGGTGATGAATGTGTTAAGTAACCTTACTGTGGTAATCACTTTGTAGTATACGCAAGTATTAAATCTTCACATTGTACACCTTAAACTTGTACAATGTTATGTTTCAATTATATCTCAATAAAGCTGGAGGGGGAGAATATCAAGGGATTTTTAAAAAGAGTAGAAATGATAAAAGCTTTGGCAGTAATATTAATCAGGGTTCTCCAGAGAAACAGAACCAACAAGATATGTGTATATATATATGTCAAAAGAGAGAGATTTATTAAGGATTTGGCTCACATGACGGTGGAGATTTGGCAGGTTCAAAATCTGCAGGGTGGGCCAGCAGGCTGGAAACCCAGGGAAGTGTTGCATTTCAAGTCCAAAGGCAGACTTCTGGCAGAATTCCCTCTTCTTCTAGGGAAGTCAGTCTTTTTCTGTCCAGGCCTTCAACTGATTGGATGAGGTCTACCCACCATTATGAAAGATAGTCTGCTTAACTCATAGTTTATTGATTTAAATGTTAACCTCATCTTAATAAATACTTTCACAGAAACCTCTCGAATAATGTTTGACCAAATATCTAGGTACTTTGACCTAGCCAATTTGACACATAAAATTAACCATTACAGCAGAGAAAGAAATTTTGTAAGATCTAGTATGCATTGAAATATCTTTCATATATTTAGTCTGATTCCATCTGGATATAGAGAGCCAAGGAAAGATGGAGAAATATTTATTCTTATAATAGAGACAAGGTCATGACCTTCCTAACTCACTCCCAGGATTGTCACAGAAAAGGAGAAACACATCTACTGCTCATACTTTATGAGCAGTCTCTCTACCAATAGATCACAAACTTGAAAACATCTGCCTACATAGAGCCACTTGTCTGGGGAAGACATCATCAGAATTTGAGCTTCAACTCTAATGATTAGCCTTGGGATCTTTGACCTTAGTTGAATGAATTTCAAAGCCTAAAAGTAGTTCTCTTTTGCAAGAGAAGTTGACTCTTCAAACACCCTATCCTGGAAAAATCTAACCTAGCAGAACATTTGGTTATGAGATGATTAAAACAAAAAAACAAAAAAAACCTAACAAGGAAAAAAACCTGACTGTAGACAGCCAGTTCAATGGGCATCAAGAAAAAGTACTTTGTATACTAATATCAAAGTTTGTCAGAATTATAAACAAGTCAGCATGTCCACAAATTGTCTCCTGTTTAGAAATCTTTCATTTTTGAGTGTGGATTTATCTTTACAAATTATTATTGTTTTTTATGACTGTATGCATGTATGGGTCCTGCAACATTTGCATATGAGAGGTCACACATGGAGAACCTATACATATAAGCCCAATAACGAGATGGGTATCTGGGTCTTGTGAAATGACTTAGCCTAGAGTGAGAGGAGACATTTTTCTTCTCTCTGGGTCTCTCAATTGTAAGAAAGCAAACTACGAAATGATTACAAATAAGGTCTAAACAAAGACGGACACAGTCTCTAGTGTCCAATTTGTTGTTATCTTTCCTGTAAATCCCTCGTGCCATCTCAAAGACTAACATTAGATCCTGGTCTTGCATACCTAAATGGGGAGGACTCATGCAGTAGCTTCCTGGGGACATTTGGTCTAAACATAGAAATAAATGACATGCCGATAAGTGGGCAGTGGTCCAGGGCCAGATTTCCTGACTGAGGCATATATAAACCTATCAGGGATTCCTAGAAATATTTGGAGAAATGATACTGGTTAATAATGCTCTTATAAAATTAAGCAAAAAGGACATCACAGACTATAGTGTACTGAGCAGAAAAGTGAGACTGCACATAGCAATTCAATCTGGGTTTTGGGTAAATCCCCCAATATCCCAAATTAATGTTATATCATAAAACATGTTTGAAATGGGTTATATAAAAACCATTTGATTTCTAGTTGCTTTTCATTATTAAAGGAAAGGTAAACCTCATGAAATCTAACCTTAAATTGTAAGACTATTTTAACTTCAATAAAACTTACTTAACTTGGGATAAACAAATGTGAATTTTCTTGTTTTTTGATGTTAAGATGATAGGATTAAACCAGAACCTCCTTGGGATTTTTACTGTCTGGTGTCATGGCCACCATGCTAAATGATAAACACTGTGCAAGATTAACAACAGAATGTTTGTATCACGATTTCCCCTCTTCATAATAAGGTTGTTTTAAATTATGACCATGAAATGTGTCTTCCAACATCAAGAGTCAAGCAATATTATTTAACAATAACAACAGCAAAACTTTGGCAAGAGTAATAGTACCAAAAGATACTACCACATTTTTATTGGCATGTGGAAAGGAAGTAGAAAATTCTCATTTATATTCAGAGACTCTTAATCATATTTTTGACACGTGTCAAGATGTGTCCCAAGCACTAATTCCAGCTTTTAAAATCCTCTTTTTTAAGTTTTTTGTTTTAACTTTACTTACGAGTTGGGTCAAACAAAGCCCCACACAACTTCAATCACTGTCCTGACATTGTGTCTGCTTCTGAACTTTGTGCAGAAACAAAAGACTAAATAGCATTATAGGTTGACCAAAAAAATACATGGATAAATGTATAACATATGTTGATTCTCCATTTCTACAGTCCTCTTGATCAATATTTGTTTTTTACCTTGAACATTAACATTAAATTTTTTAAGGTACATTTTCTTTAAACAGGGATACCAATTATGTTTTCTTTCCCTTTTGTTAAAAAACAATTTTGAATCTTTTCTGTTTTTTAAAAGTTCAAGTATATCATTATTCTAGTAAATGGAA